>NC_045427.1:656911669-657264169 GCF_902635505.1 Sarcophilus harrisii
ATGTGTCCATCTCAAAAGCCTCCATGGTAACTTTTAGACACCTCCACTTCCCTGGCCTCATACTCCCAATCTGGTGAAATCTAAGTCTCCCTTTTTCTCCCTCCCCAACCACAAGGCGAAGAAGAGTGGAGTGTGGTTCTCAGGAAGCCCTGGAGGTGACAGAGGGTCCACTCCATCTGCCCCTTCCCAGCTGGGTTAAGCAGGAACTTTCGGGGGTTGTCTTCAATGTGTGTTGTCTCAGAGAAAACCCAAGAGAATCCCGTGATCCTCCACAGCTGAGGTGCCTCGGGGAGGAAGGGCAGCTACCCATCACGAGCCTTCTCTGCTGGAGACAAATTGCTTTACCCATCGAAGGGTAACATCGTTCATTCAGGTAAATCTCAGAGCGGAAGCCAGAACACCTCATCACTGACAGGATCTGAGCCAGCAGGTTGATCCAGGAGAATAAACACTGATGTCCGTAGCCCCAAGGAGATCATCTGTCAGAGAAGCCAGTGGGCACTGGACACCCTCGCCTCCATGGAATGCCGTCAACTGAGAATCAAGTCGCTCTTGTGAGCCGCTCTTTTGTTTGGGGAAGCCAAAGTCTGTGTCTGTGAGGGTTCTACTGGGGAGACAGGAAATGCTGACTCTGCTGGTCCCTCCCAACCGACCACTGTCCCAGATAAGGCTTGCTGGGGAAAACGAGGGAGACCAAGACATTGTCCAACACAATTAATCTGAGGACCGTATCAATGATGGCGTCACCAGGTCAAAAAAGCACTGATAGCGAATTTTCTCAGCCACAGACCAAGCTCCCCACTAGGTTACAAAGATAAAAAGAAAAAGCTGTGTGAGAATGGTGGAGACAGTGGGACATATAAGTGTATACACACACATAATGCGGAGAAAGGAGGCGCAGTGTCAGCAGCTGGCTCACCAAAGCAGACCTCGGGCTCTCTGTGGTCTTCCGGTGATGTCCCAGCCCAAAAGCCAGCCACTGGACGCCCACCTGAGACAAGCCTGTATCAGAATTCACACCATGGGCAGGCAGAGGTCACTCCCTGACATGGTCTCTCCAGTCTAAGCTACAAAGTAGAATTAAAGGACTTGAATGGAGATGAAATAAAGGGGGGCAGGGAGCTCCACTATAGAAGGGAGTAAAAAATGGAGTAAAGTTCTCACTTTTAATGACTCAAATGCAAGACCCTTCTGGACTTTTCTACAGCTTCCAGATGAGTGGGTTTGGAATGTTATTTTGGGATCAAAATCTGTTTTCCCATGATGCTTTTCATTGGATTCAATTTTTGTCCCAATTGGTCCCAGTTTTTAAAACAAAAAAAAAAAAACTTAAGGAAAAATTAAACAATGGCATTTGTCACATTCCATTTTTATGCAGCTTCAAACCTTCATAAAGTTCTCATTCAGTCACTAAGCATTTTTAAGAGTCCACTACGAAGTGAAAGTAAATGCTTCTTTAATTGATAAAAACAAATTGCAGGAAGAAACTGTACTTTCCTGAGAAGGAGCCGGTTGCCATGAGTCCTTAGATCCCTGGTCACACTGCTTGCACCTGCATCCAGACCCCTTCCCTCCAAATGCAGCCTCTCTCTGCTACATCATGTTCTGGGGAAGAAAGAGCCAGAAGCAGCGAGCCTTCTAATAGCACTCATAGCCCTCATCACACACTCATAGCACAGAGAAAGAGCTGGGAGGAGAAGGCAAGTGATTGCCTAAAGCTACACAGTTAATCAGTAGGCAAAGCTGGGACTCAGAATAGCCCAACCTTGAGCTCAGAAAAGCAGGACAGCCAGAGGGTCCAGAGCCAGCAAGATCCCTCTTCCTGAGTTCAAGTCCAGCTGTGGGTGACCCTCAACAGGCCATTTCACCCTGTTTGCCTGAGTTTCCTCATCTGTAAAAAAAAAAAAAAAAAAAAAAAGCTATAGAATGAAACACAAACCACTATAGAGAATCTGCCAAAAAAACAAACAAAACAAAACAAAACAAAACAAAAATCAAAAAACCATGAAGTCACCAAAAGTCACCGGGCAATAACAATAAGGTCAGAAATGTGGAATAAATGCATGAATGAAAATATATATTAAACATCTCCTAAGGGCCATGTATTTGGTCAAGTTCTTGAGCTACAAATATGACAAAGTGAGATAAGTTCGGCCTCCAGGGGCTTGCATTCGGAAGGAAGTCACCACGAGGAGTGGAACCAGAGGGAAGCCACTGGCATCCCCTTTGCAGAGTCAATGACCAAAAAGTCTTCTGGGAGAGGGCAGAGAAAATGCCAGACAGAAGATGAGGGGCTCCAGCCTGCATGCAAAAGGGTAGGAACAGGTGCCTCAATAATCATTTCCTCCTCTATAGCTCAAAGAAATCCTCATTCAGGTTTCTACTTGAAGACATCCAATGTGGTGAGATTCATGCTCTATCAAGCTCAGTCACTCCACACTGGGACACTCTCATTGTTTATATTTTACAAAAAAAAAAAAAAAAAACTGTGTGTATACACACACACACACACACACACACACACACAAATACACACACCATTCTCTATAACTTCCACACACTCCTTGAACCCAGGATCCCCAAATTCTAAATCCAGTCATATTCCATATAAACTTTCTCATTATCTCCAATTCTCTTCCATAAAAGGGAGAGAATTAAGACTGCCCTGCCACCAGACAGTATTTTACCATTGGTCATATGGAAAATTTATGTAAAAACTCACTTTGAAAATTAGAAAGTGTTTGATCCTAGCTCATACTACAGAAGTTCTACCTGTTTTCCTCTACTGAAACATCAGGCAGTTTGGAAACAGAACAACAAAGCAGGACTTAGATGTCA
Organism: Sarcophilus harrisii; assembly: GCF_902635505.1. Taxonomy (NCBI): domain Eukaryota; kingdom Metazoa; phylum Chordata; class Mammalia; order Dasyuromorphia; family Dasyuridae; genus Sarcophilus; species Sarcophilus harrisii. The sequence continues at coordinate 656,914,508 of NC_045427.1, forward strand.
ACAGTGAAGTCACTGCCTTGGCCCAACGTTACCTTCCTTCTCTTAGGGGACCCCTGCAATTCCAGCTAACCTGGTTATATAATATCTGTGCCTTCAGTTTTCTGGGATGATGGGAAATCACCAAGATAGAGTTGATGAGAAGTAGTCAAACAAACATTCTCGAAAGAGAAATCATCAATTATTAACAACCATGAAAGATTGATGCAATCCCTAACAGTTAAGGGAATGCAAGCAATAATAATATTAATAATTACATCATAGAACTATAATGAATAATAACAGTGATTACTAGTATTTATATAGTAGTCTAAGGTTTACAAAGCACTTTCCGATATTATTTTAATTGATTCTCCCCACAATGCTGGGAGGTTGGTGCTATTATTATCCTTTGTTTTGTAGGTGAAATAACTGAGACAGAAGCTCTGTAACTTGCCTAGGATCACACAGCTAGTAAGCAAATGCACTCAGATTTGAACTCAGGTTTTCCTAACTTCAAGTCCAGAACTCTTTCCATTTGGCCCTTAGTTTCTGTTTAATCAAATCAAAATAATTCTAAGGTTTTATCTCTCAACCAGAAAATTGCAAAAATAACAAAAAGATGAAAATATTAATGGGAAAGGGAATAAAGGTGCACTGATACATTGTTGGTGGACCTGTGGATTAGTGGAACTGCTCTGAAAAGCAATTTGGAATTATGCAAATAAAAAGACTAAAATGTCCAGATGTTTGACTCAGAGATTTTTCTCCTCAGCGTATACCCTAAGAAGGTCAAAGACAGGATGAATGGTTCTATTAACACCACACTGTTTTCAGTAGCACTGTTTTGTGTTTATAATGAACTAGAAACAAAGCAGATGTCCATGGATTTTTGTGGTTATTTTTCAGTCATGTCTTATTCTTCATGACCCCATTGTGATTTTCTTGGCAAGGATACCAAAATGGTTGCCATTTCCTTCACCAACTCATTTTACAAGAGGAAACAAAAGCAAACAGAATGAAGTTGCTTGCCCAGCATCATGCAGCCAGAGGGGGCTAAAGTTAGATTTAAATTCACAAGGGGAAATCTCACTGATTTTAGGTACTATGACGCCACTTAAAACCCCCCTACCCATAGAATGGGGAGTGGCTAAACAAAGAGTGACCCATGAATAAAAGGGAGTAATGCTAAGTTGTAAGAGGTGGATCTGGAGACACTGAGAAGGTTTGTATGAATTGACACGAAGAGACAGAAGCAGGTGTAACGGAACAATGACCGGACAGCTTCAGTGGAAAAAACACAACAGCATAAAGATGGGACTGAATGTCATGTGTGCACAGAATGTGAGGTTTCATACCTACACGTGCATGTGATTATGGTTTTACATACAAAGAGAATATGTGACAATATGTAGAGTGTGTGTGTGTGTGTGTGTGTGTGTGTGTGTATGTGTGTGTGCTGGGATTTGTTCAAATGCCCTGGTCCCCTTCTTTCGAGGAGGTGGGATCATTTATTTCCTATCAGACTGGAATGATCTCTAAGCTGGCTTTGCGGAATTCCTATTTTTCTTTTCTTTTCCTTTAAAAAAAATTCAATAAATTTTATTTTGAAATGTGGGTGGTGTGAAAACAACAAAAATCAATTTTTTAAATGTTAAAGGGATAGGTAAGGAGGGAGAACCATGAGAGAGGCAAGGTGGGAAATCTTCAAAAAAAATGGAAAACATATTTAAAGGACAGAAAATGAATTGGCTAGCAAGGTAATACAAAGAAAACCCAGAAAGCTCACACTCCCTCTGCTTATAAAACTGATAGATAATGACAAGGGCAGGGTTATTAAGCAGAATCTTATAATTCTTCATCCAGGTGGGCAGCAAGGTGCTCTGAGCCTGAAATCAGTGAGACTTGAGTGTGAATCCAGCCTCAGACATTTTCAAGCATGTGACTCTGAGCAAGTCATTCAGTCTGTCTGCCTCAGTGTCCTTATCTGTAAAATGGGAATAATAATAGTACCCACCTATGAGATAACACTGTGAAGTGCTTAGTACTGACTGATACATGACACCATATGTATGTTTGCAGTTATCATTAATTATTATAAATTATTATCTACTATAAAATATCCAATAATTGCTAAGCTACCATTAATTAATTGACTATTTTATTGTCATGATTAAATAATAATAATTATTATTGTCATGATTAAATAATTATATATGACAGTCATATAACATAATGTATAATTCATAACAACATGTGACTATATGTTAGATATTATATATTTATATTTCAGTAATTTACAAATATAATTTATTATTGCAATTATTAATTGTTTTAGAATTGTTGATTTGTAATAGAGGTAATATGTATATTGTGTCTACCATGTGCCAAGTGTCATACCAAGCTTTTCACAAATGTTCCACATTTGCTTCTCCCAACATTTCTTGTGCAGTGGATACTATATTATACCCATTTTACAGATAAAGAGTCAGGCAAATAGAGCTTAAGTGATTGACAAGTGTCACCTAGTAAGTATCTTGAAGTGGATTTGAAGCCAGATTTTCCTGACACTTGCTGCTGCTGCTGCTAGTTTCCTCCCACAGAAGAGCCACTCTACACTCGATCGAGCAGGTCTTCAGATGACTCCCAGACAATCAATGGATCCCAAATTGAAGTCATTGTGGTTTCCTGGATGTGCCAGAGCTTAGGCTCAGTAAATAAAGGCCAGTTACCATAGGGATCATTCCTGATAGTAGAAATGGTCTAGGTCCCTTTAGAGAGAGAAATAGTGACTGGCCTAAAGTAAATGTTCTGAAGGCCTGAGATGTGATGAGTGGGTCTCCAGGGACCGAAGCAGGCTCCTGCTCATCCCTTTCTATGCATTGTCCTGGAGTTACTGAGGCCAGGAAAAAAAAATTAAATCCATCAGTAATTTTTTTTTTTCTTGGTTGGGTCAACAGGAGATAAATGACTTGCCATGATCCCAAGGCTCCCAAGGGTCAATTGTCTGAGGCTGGATTTGAATTCAGATCTTTTCTCTGCACCATCCAGCTGTGTGTCCTTGAAGAGGACGTCATAAGCAATTCTTCCCTCTTGGTGGGATCCACCAAACCCAAAGGAGCCCAGTGTCCTCCATGCCTCTAAGAAGCTGTAAAGAGGGTGCCCTGAGTATCTGGCCACAGGACTTCTCTTCCACTCCTGACTCCATACCTCTTGCCTCTAGGACATGTGTCCAGGCTCTCTGGCCTCCATCCCATCACCAGGAACAATGATGGAGCCGGACTAAGGGATCTGAAGTATCAAGCTCTAAATCCCCAGGGAATCTGAGGGCAGTTTCAGATCCCATCAGTACCCTTGTCAGCACCTTTCCTATTAACCATCCCCCAGAATTCCCCTGCTCCCAAGCATCCCAGAAAGACTATATTTCTCTCTAAGTCTATATTTCTCTAAGATGGTACAGGAAGAGCTCTAGACAAAAGCAGGGGAATGAGCCTCCTGTCAATGCTGGAGGATACTCTGAGTCCTCCTTTCTCCCTGTATGCCTTTCATGAGGTCGGCCACCCTTCCACTCCCCTCCTAATAAAAGCCAGCAACGAAGCAGCTCCCCAGGACTGATCCCAGCTCCAGCTGCCCCCTCCCCCTGAAACCGGACAGTACTTAGTGAGATTGTTGGCAACGGATGAGAAATTTTGATTTGATTTGATTTTTTTTTTTATTTTAGCAACAGATGGACAATTGCATATTTCATGGTGGTTGGCAGCATGCCTTTTTTAAGGCCTTTGCAAGCTCTGCCAATGGGGGACCCAGGTGCTCCCAGCTGGTTTTCACTAACCAGAATGGGCACGGCTCCAGCCTGTCCATAGCGCAGGTGCCGCTCCCAAGATCTCCAGGTTCCCCATAACCTGGAGCCCCAGACTGGAACTCAGCCAGGGTCACAGGTTTGTTCTGTGAGGGAAAGTCATCGGCCTTCTCCTGGGTGAGCGATGATGGTGATGGTGATGGTGCATGTGTGTGTGAGAGTGTGCATGTGTGTGTGTGTTTTATTCGGTGCACAGCATGAGAGCGTGACTCAATAATAAGAAACACTCCATATTTTCCAGTGGATCACATCTGGTTTTAGGCATAAGAAAGATTAACTCCCTAGAAGACTCGGGGCCCTTGGAAATGGGTGGTGTGGAGGAAAGAGCCGGATTGGAGGCCAGGCTGGGGCCCGGTGACAAAGCGCAACCTGTAGGAACTTGGTCTGCCCCTTGGGATCCCTTAACTGCATCTGGGAAATGGGTGAGTGGGGGGACTGGAATCAGTGGTTCTTAACCTGGGGTGCATGAAATTGTGTGTGTAAATATGCATGTGTGTGCATGTATGGGTTTGTGTGTGCATGTGTGTTGTTATATGCACATATGTGTATTCATTGTGAACTGTATCTCTGTGCATGGGTGTGCATTGTGAGCTGTGTGCATTCTGCATGTGTGTGCATGTATGTTTGTGTTCTGTTGCCTTGTGTTCATGTGCATGTGTGTTTGTGTGCTTTATGTGTCTGCATGTTACAGGTGTGATTTGAGTGTTTGTGCAAGTGTGGGACTGTATATGTCTGCACATGTGCATTGCATTGCTGTGTGAGTGTATTTATATGTGGATGTGTGTGCTGTGTACTGTGTGTTTGTGTGTGCATGTGTGTGGGTGTGTGCTATATGTGTGCATGTGTGTTTCTGTGGGTTATGTGTGCATTGTGTGAATATTGCATGCATGTGTCTGCACATGTGCATTGTGTTGCGTGAGTATATTTACATATGCACGTGTGCTGTATGTTTGTGTGTGCATGTGTGCTATATGTGTACATGTGTTTGTGTATGTTATGTGTGTGAGTATTGCGTGCATGTGTATGCTATGTGCATGTACATGTGTATGATGAATTTCACAATATTGGGGGGGGCTGTAATCTCAGGGGTTAATTTGCTGCATTTTAGAAAACCTCTATTCCGCAACAAGGGTCTCCAGGCAGCTCCTCACCGGGGATAACCAAGGAGTCCTTGACAGGAACCAGGAGACAATCCCCTATCTGGGTGATCTTGAAGCTTTCCTGTATCCCAGCATACCAGTGATCATCCAGAAGCGCTAGGAGGTGCCACGGTGCAGAGAGTGCTGGGTCAGAGTTCAAATCCAGTCCCAGACACTTCCTAGCTGTGTGACCCTGGACAATACCCACAATTTCCTCCCTTGTAAAATAGGGCTAACAATAGCCCCTCCCTCCCAATCAAATAAGACAATATTTGCAAAAAGTCCTTAGCAAAGTGCTTGGCACATAGTAGGTGCTTAATAAGTGCTTGAGATGACCCAAGCTTCAGGAACGTTATACACCCAGCTGGGGTGTGTCTGAGGAGGATTCTGACTCATCTGCCTGACTCCATCCACGGCTGCACTTGGCTGCCTTAAGACATAAAAACTATTATAATGTATTATGTTGAAATTCCCTTTTTCCAAGTCCAGTTCAAGGGCAACTCTTCCAAGAAGCCTTCTGTGGCTCCCCCAGCTGATATCGTTCTCATCCCCTCAAATTCCCCCTCCCATAGGGTCTGCCTTGCTCTTGGGCTCTTCTTCTTGGGCTACTAATAATGGACACAAGGAGATGAGAGTGTCTCTGAAGACAGAGGTGACATCGTTTTGTTCCCAGCATCCAACACAGAACCTTGCCACTGTCCGAGGCACTCATTCAATGGATCTGCCTAAAATCCACACGAGCTTTTGCCTCTTTCCCTTGTCTCGGGACCTCTGGCTGCCTCGGCCCTGTCTCCAGGCAGACACTCTTATCTCAGGGTAGCTCCACTTCCCGGCTCCAGCCAGCTGAGACACCGGAGGGGGGATCCAAGGCAGGAACTGCCTGTATCTCCCTGGGCAGGTATGATTGCACACATCATCTACTACAAGCCCCATTCGGATGAGTCTTCCCAGCTCCATTATGGGTTATCATTTCAGTACATAATATAAAAATGCATTCTCTGAAATGGCACATCAAGGGAACTATGACCTGCAAATACTCACTTCTGATAGCAAATCCACTTGTTCAAGCATGGAAGGCTTTTCTAATTCTTCCTTCCCTGTGGCTCCCTTTCCCAAGAGTTCCAGGTAAGCCCCACTTGTGGATGTTCACAGAACGGAACACAGGTGCTACCTGTGCCAGGATGGGCCAGGCTCCATAGCTGGACAGCTCCTCCAATGCGGAACCGGGAAAACCTTCCATTCTGCACTGGGGACAGCCATTCGCTAATACCGACACCAACCCAGGGGTTACGCACAGAGAGAACAGCATTGAAAAAAGAACGATGGCGTGTACTGAGCAGCATAGGTCACAGACACCCAGTAGAGGCTGAAGTTAAAGGGGATCTACTTTTGTCAATGTATCCAAAAGAAGGGAAATTGCCAAAGGTGTGGAAATGATCTAACATCACTAGTACAAAGGGTGAGCAAGAGAAAATATCACTAACTCCTGGATTTTCTTACCACTACAAAATCTTTACGAACATAATCTCTTACATGTAAAATGCTCTTAAGTCTGAGAAAGATAAACATGACCTCTTTTTTTACCATTAAATTTCATTGTTTTCAATGAATAAGACTTCATTTTTTTCTCCCTCCCATTCCTATGGGGGAAAAAATAGGGAGAAATTCGTATGTATAGTCAACTGAAACACGTTCTCACACTTGTTGTGTCTAAAAATATGTCTCATTCTACACAACATTGTAAAAATGAGCAACTTTTAAAAGAAGAAGAATTTGCACCAATGCAATGACCAACCATGGTTCCAAGGGTCTGGGGAATGAAGCTTGTTCCCCACCTCATGACAGGCAACCTTGCTCAAAGGCTATTTTACAGCAGACCCCATCATTAATATAAGACCCTCTCACCACACAATTGACCCAAAGATGCAGACAAAAACACTTTTCCCATTCTGGCTTTTGTTTATTGACTATCAAAAACTATTTCATGCAGACAAAGCACACATCTTAAAGATTTGGCCCCCATGTGTATGTTAAAATCATACGAGATTTCCTTAAAAGATGAAAGCACAAAAACTGCTTTGTTTTCTGACCCTCTTGTTGTCAATGCTAAGGGAAGCATTACACAGGAAGATTTATGCTCACCGAGGGCACTTGCCTCAATTGTGTAGGTTGCCTAAGGCAGAGTCCAAGATAAAGAGAAATTCCCTATAGGAAGAGACAGCCTTCATCTCATTGTTTTTGAGCCTGTATCAAGCCCTGGAACACTGTAGGGCATTTAAATAGCAAACCATAGTGACTAGGTAGCATTCGGCTTGATCATCCACAACAGGAAAAGGAAGTGGATGAAGAATGTCTATTGTCCAGATGCCAAGATGCAGGTAAATGGACAATTCATAGAATGAAACCATCCTTACATGGACCGTGGACAAACACGTGAGTACGACAACTGACATGGCTGAAAGCAAACGGAAAGAGGATGGGCTGGATTACTTTTAGGATGCCAAACCATGTTTTTCATAATCTCAAGGTTCTTCTAAAAACAAAGTTCCACCTTTTGGACAACAATGTCCTTCTGGCAGTAGAGAAGTTGATCAGTGGAATAGGTTACGTTCACAGAACAAAATAGCCAGTGACTATAACAATCTAGCATTTGAAAAAACCAAAAGCCCCACCTTTTGGGATAAGAATTCACTATTTGACAAAAACTGTTGAGAAAACTGGAAACTAGTATAGCAGAAAGTAGGCATAGACCCACACCTAACATCATATACCAAGATAAGGTCGAAATGGGTTCAGGATCTAAACATAAAGAATGATACGATTAAACAAATTAGAAGAACATAGGATAGTTTACCTCTCAGATTTGTGGAGGAGAAAGAAATTTGTGACCAAAGAAGAACTAGAGATCATTATTGATTATAAAACAAATTATTTTGACTATATTAAGTTAAAAAGGTTTTGTACAAACAAAATTAATGCAGACAGGATTAGAAGGGAAGTAATAAAATGGGAAAACATTTTTACATCCAAAGGATCTGATAAAAGCCTAATTTCTAAAATATATAGAGAATTGACTCAATTTTATAATAATTCAAACCATTCTCCAATTGATAAATGGTCAAAGGATATGAACTGACAATTTTCAGATGAAGAAATTGAAACTATTTGTAGCCACATGAAAAGGTGGTCCAAATCATTGATCAGAGAGATGCAGATTAAGACAACTCTGAGATACCACTACACCCCTGTCACATTGGCTAAAACAACAGGAAAAGATAATGACAAATGTTGGAGGGGATGTGGGAAAACTGGAACACTGATACATTGTTGGTGGAACTGTGAATGGATCCAACCATTCTGGAGAGCAATCTGGAACTATGCTCAAAAAGTTATCAAACTGTGCAGACCCTTTGATCCAGAAGTGTTTCTACTGGGATTACATCCCAAAGAGATCTTAAAGGAGGGAAAGGGACCTGTATGTGCAAGAATATTTGTGGCAGCCCTTTTTGTAGTGGCAAGAAACTGGAAACTGAGTGGCTGCCCATCAGCTGGAGAACGGCTGAATAAGTTATGGTATATAAATGTAATGGAATATTATTGTTCTGTAAGAAATGACCAGCAGGATGATCTCAGAGAAGCCTGGAGAGACTGACAGGAATTGATGCTGAGTGAAATAAGCAGAACCAGGAGATCATTATACATGGCAACAACAAGACTATACAACGATCAGTTCTGATGACATGGGTTTCTTCAACAATGAGAGGATTCAAACCAGTTTCTCTTGTTCAGTGATGAAGAGAGCCATCTACACCCAGAAAGAGAACCATGGGAACAAAGTGTGGAACACAACATAGCTTTCTCACTGTTATTTGCTTGCATTGTATTTTCTTTCTCAGTCTTTCTCAGTTTTTCTTTTTCTTCCATCTTGATCTGGTTTTTCTTGTGTAACAAGATAACTGTATAAATATATATACATATATTGGATCTAGCATGTATTTCAACATATTTAACATATATTGGACCACCTCCCAGCTAGGGGAGGGGATGAAGGGAAAGAGGGAGAAATTTGCAGCAAAAGGTTATGCAAGGGTCAATATTGGAAAAAATTACCCATGCATATGCTTTGTAAATACAAAGTTTTAATAATAATAAATACAATAAAAATGAAAACAATATTCTTCTGGCAATTTTGTATGTCTGAAATTGATAGAAAAGAGAATTCAGGATCTAGAGAATTACAGTTGAGGATCCCACATACAGCAACAGAAAGAAGTCTATTTGCAGTATGTGTTGATCATGGCACATTGCCAGACAACACTTGCCTAAGAAAAGTGTCATAAGATTGTCAGAGGATCCTATGGTGGGAAAGAAGATGTCCATTCAGCTAGAGCAGATCAGGGAGGTCCAGTGGAAAGTCCATCTGATCCACATGCATCTATGCAATGTCAAGAGATTTCCCAGGCTATCAGGGGGCCCTTGTGGAAAATTCATGCAGAAATATGGATAAGAGATTTGGAGGAGGAGAAGGCAGCGATGGGTTGCGACTTATATTTTATGAGGGGCTCACCTTGACTCCTGGGGAGAGGCAATATATCATCAAAATGTCAACATTCTCTAAGAGAAGAGCAATATTTAAACAAACTTTCAAAGTGACCTTTTCTAGGAGAAATCCAATCAAGGATAAGATTCTAGAACACAAGAATCATAAAATCTTGGGATCTGAAATTTAGATGGGATGCCTGAGACCATATGGTCCAAAGACCCATGGGAAAGCATGTTATATCTGACAAGTGGCCATCTAACCTTCATTCCAAGAAGAAGGAACTCAGGAAGGCTCAAGGTAGCACATTTAATCCAAATGTACTGGTTAGGGGAGTTTTCCTACCATAAATTCTACATCTCCCTCTATTTATCTAATAGTTTTTATTTCTTTCTTTAGTTTTTTTTTTTAGTTTTAGTTTATTTTTCTTTCTTTAGTTAGTCTACAAAGGAAATGATGTCTCCCAGTGGCAACTACTCTTGGAAGCATCTGAATTTATGAATCCAAGCAACATTCTTCATCTTTTCACTTTTTATTCTGTTTTGTTTTTCCATGTGAATAGTTCAGACAAACTCTTTCAAAGGATTTGGGGTCTCATTTAGAAACTCTTCAAATTTCTGAGTTGATGCAATTAGTACAAGATTATCTGCAAAACTAAAAATTATATAATCAATATAATGATGATGATGAAGACAATGGTATTGATGATGATATCTGGAATCCATTTTGCTTTAGGTTCTAGACTGGTCACTCTCACTGGAACAGCAAATGCCTTTGGTGTAGGTTTAGGTCTCTGTTTCCTAACTCACTTGACATTTTGACACTGATCTTCAGAAAACAGTCAAGGGAAATTTCTTGTTGCATTTTTCAAGGAATCTTGCATGATTTCCATTGTATGGACAGGAGATTCCTTGTTGAAAGAACATTTTGAGACAGTATTTTGACCAATGAAAGCAAATCTTATTAATAGTCATTGTTCAATAGGCAGATTGGCAGCTTAAATTCGTTGCCACTTTCAGTTAGTCATGTGATTAGAGAGGGATGATTTCTTATACAATATTATATACAAAAAGTCTGCCTTTTCCTTTCTTCTACCAAATTCTAAAACAGCTAGTTGCCACAGTGGATAGAGCACTGAATTTGGATTCAAGAAGTCAAAATCCAGCCTCAGATATTTATTTCCTATGTCGCTTAACTTCTTTCTGCTTCAGTTTCCTCATCTGGAAAAATTGGGATAATTAATAGCATTTATATACCAGGGGTGTTGTGAGACTCAAAAAAGAAATATTATTGTAAAGTACTTGCATATCTCAAAGTCTTACATAAATGTTAGCTAATATTTTTTATTCTATGCCTTCAATGAATATTTTGTAGACAGGCATGATCAGAAATCACGGATATTTTGTCGATCTTTTTTTCCTATAAATCATCCATTATCTTTCCATGCCCTTGGTTACCACCCCTCTTTCATCTGGGTTGAAATCACTTCCTCAAAACCCTAGAAATGAAGTTGCCTCCAGCACAGCATCTCTTCCAGCTGTTCTGCCCATCTCAATTGTTAATAGCGTTATTGCTACTCACTCCTGGAGGTTAGAGTCCAGATGTGACAACTGCACTGTCCTTGAAGGGACAAGTGTTCTAGAAATGCAGATAGATCTTTTCCATTTTTCCTCCATTCATTTTCCTTCTCCCAGGTCCATCCCTAAATGCCCTTGGGACACTCTGGCTTAGTAAGTTCTCTTGCCAAGATTTCTGTAAATTTGTTTTTCCCTCCATTGTTTCCCATTGTTTATGTGGCAGGCCACGCTGCTCAAAGTATTCCGTCGTGAGATTGTTTTGAAAGCCACTTCTGTTCTATGCCAGAGCTGCCTTGGCTGCTGTAATACCCTTCTTGGCAAGGAGATCAGTCACTTCCTGGATAAGGTGGATGCTTGGCTCTTTGGGGCACTTCATTGGGGCATGACCTTGAGGGGTCCCCTCGAGCAGGTCAGAGCGGCACGACCCTCAGATTGGCCAAGCTGCCATCATGGTGAATCAGAGAAATGCTAGACAGACTCTCAAGCTGAGTTTCCTCGAGGTATTTGACAAAATCTCCCACAATCTGCCCAGATGGAGAAGCCTGGGGAGTAGCAACAGATAAACTCAGATCCACTTTTCAGTTAACAACAGTGGGTCTGGGGCCAGAGCTTTGCTCCTACCTACTCTGTGACCTGGATCTCATCTAATTAAGGGCCTCAAAATGGGGAGAAAGAAAAAAGCAGGTTCTAAGAGCTCTAATAGCCCCAGTTTTCAGCCCTACCTCCCCATCCTTACTGACTGGTGTCTAATATACTGAGCTCTTGAGAAAGGGAGGGCTCTGTTCCATTGCTGTGTGCCATTTTTATTAGTGACTTGGATGAATAAAGAGGTGACAGGCTAATCAGGTTTTGGGAAGACACCAAGCTGGTAGGGAGAGTGAGCTAATGCTTTGTGTGACAGACTCTGGGTATTATTTTTTAAGGACTTAAGGGGTTTAGAAAACTGCAAGCTCACTATGAATCCACAATGTGACATGGCATCCAGGAAAACAAATGTCTTCTTGGCTGAACTAATTCAAGACTCAGAGAGATAGTTACAAGAGCAAACAGTGACCCTTAACTTCAGCTTGTTCAGGCCCGACCTGGAGAATTGTGATCATTTCTAGACATGATATTTTATAAACTGGCACATGCCCACAGGAGAGGAGCAGGGAGGGTGAAGGGACTTCAACACTTCCAAAGATGGGGAGGGGATGTAAAGACAGGGAAATGGGAAGTTATAAAGAAATATGGAGAAGGGGATGCCCGTGGATTAAAGAGAGGCTCAACCTGTCAAACAGCAAGCATTTATTAAGAGCCTACTGTGTACCAGGCATTGTGTTAAACACTGGGTACACCAAACAAATAAAATAAAATAGGGAAACCTCTGCCTCAGAGAGTTTACATTCTGAGAGAACGAATGTTGTCTTTAAATATTGGAATTTTCCCCACACACACACACACACACACATACATACACACACTGCAGGGATCAGTCAATGACTGGAAGAAATGGAAGCCACCAGGACTAATTAGCTAAGTACCCTATAAACTAAAAAGCAGACAGACTAGAGGCCTACTATCATTGAGCTCCCGAGGAGCCTGTCCATAAAAGAGTGCTTTCTCCCATAATCTGTCCATTTGTGGACTTCCTTGAAATTGGTTATAAAGGTCCCATTCCTGTCACTCAGGTGGAGATTTCTGAATTGGAAGACTTTCATGAACATACATCCTTCATTTAAGGGTCGAGTTATGAGGTCTTACCTTAACCCTCAACTAAATTCACCTTCACCTACCCAAGATGGATGAGAGAATAATATCAGATTCTAAGGGTCAGTGGACTGAAAATGATCCAGGGACATTGACAGGCGACGGGAGCTGGCAAGACATGCCCATCTCTTATGAACAATACTAGAGGCCTTCCACCAGCAAAGCCATTGCTTCCAAGTTTACAGGGTGGGGGCAGCACTTAGGGGAAGAGGAAGGAATCCAATTCCATAAGAACCTCAGCATGGTGGAGCACAGAGCAGTCACAGTGAGCATGTAAATACGCCACCCAACAAAGTTCAGAAAAAAGTAAGCCTGTGGCCCCCTTGAAAGATGGCAGCAAGGAAATAGTTGAGGACAATTTCTCATTTATGAAATCAATACCACAGATCCCTGTCAGAGGGTATCCTCCCCAGTCCTGGGCTATCTCTGAGCCCCAGCTGTGAATTATATTTCTCAACTCTCATTATTAATGTTGGCATTCTGAATATAGATACAACCTGGCTGGGACTCTAGTTTTATGTTTTTTCAGGCCATTATTTCCATGATATCCCATTTCCCCTTCTCTTAAGACATCTTTTCCACAATACTTTGGACCTCCGACAACCAACAGCCCCTTGGTCTGAATCACACTCCATTATCCTAAAAACAAATTTATCCAACAATTCAATTCAAAAGTTTTTTTTAAACAGCTAATGATCAATCAATCAACAGCTATTTCTTATGAATTTACTCTGTGCTGGGCTAGACACTGTGGGCTAAAAAAACAAGTAACAAAATGATTCTGCTCCCAGTGATGCGATATGCGAATTGTAATTGGCATTTAAATATAATTCGAAGGTTTCTATAATACATATCTAAAACAAATGCACATATATATGTATTTTCACATGCTATGTATGCTTACATGTGCACATATGTTCATATATGTGCCTGCACATTCGCAGTATATGTATATATATAATATATATATATTATGTATATATATATATATGTTATATATATATATATATATATATATATATATACTCCTGTGTGTGTGTGTGTGTGTGTGTGTACACACAGCAGTTGATCATCAACTCCATGTCCAAACCTAATTCCAAAGTACCTTTTTTTTTTTAACAGATCAACAAATGAGTCTGAAAGTGGGAAAATGATTTGTTCAGAGTCACATTGCTCTCACATGGTTACTAAGTGCATGAAGTAGCATTAGAATTCAGGTCTTCCTGCCTATAAAACTCCATCTACTACACTACCTAACTGCCCCAAATGATCATAATTAGCTCTATACTCTCATAATCGACTTGGTTATGCAGAGCTAAAACTTGGATCTACCAATGAAACATGTATGCAATGTTTTTGTTTTTCCCATCTTAGCGGATTTTTTAATTACTAAATACAGATGCTTCTTTTTCAGTTGTTGGTTTTTGTTGTTATTTGTGTTTTGCCATCTGTGCTCTGATTAATTGATTAAAAGACAGCATGATGAATAGGATCCAGCCCTCATTATAGCAATAATAGTAACTAGCATTTATGTAGCACCTACTATGTGCCAAGTACTATGTTAACTGCTTTGCAGTTTTCTCATTTGATCCTCACTACAACCTGACAAGGGAGGGGCAATTTTTATTCCAATTTTACTGAGGCAGAAAAAGGAAATCACTTGTTTAAGGGCACACAGTTTGGAAATATCTGGGGCTGGATTTGAATTTTGGTATTCCTAACTCTATACCCAGTATTCTATCCTCAACAGCACCTGATTGGGTGTCACCCAGCTGACTATCACTTACCATCTGTGTGAGTCTCAGGTTCCTTATCTCTAAAATGGGGATTTTACATTATTTATTTACCCTATAGTTTTATTCACAAATAATATTTACCCTGCCTACATCACAGGATGATTGTGGACAGATCTTTTGGAAACACCATCATTAGGTAAAGGAACTGTTATTTTTAAGAACATCAATGAATTTAACAAGCCCTTAGGAGGGAAGCTGGATGGCACAGTGGGCAAGGAAAGGACAGGGAAACTTGAAATGTTGGTAGGTAAACGCCCAGAGAAGAATACAGAGATGGGTGAAGCATGAGTGAGAGCAAAGCCGACCAAAGGACAAAGCAGGATCCCAGGGGAACCAAGTGAGATCTGGAGCTTAAAGGACCTGAAGTGAGAGATCAGTCAGGCAAGCGCTTGCCAGGAGAGTGGTCCCAGTGCGGCCAGATCAGAAGAGATCCCTGTCACTTGAGTTCTTCCATCAGACCCCTCATGGGGCTATTATTCTAAAGGGTCTTTCTCCTGGCTTACAGATGGGATTCACAGATAGAGTGAGGGATCTGGAGTCAGAAGGACATGGATTCCAATCCTGCCTCAGACTTTGGAGTCTCTGTGATCTTGGATAAGTCATTTAACCCTTCTGTGCTTTAGGTCCTCCCACATAACAAGAATAATCATAAAACCTGTCTCCAAGATTATTGTAAAAAGTGCATGAGATAAGGTGTGTAGAATGCTTTGCAGACTCTAAATCAGTCTAGAAGCTGTTGTCATCAGGATTTGTAATATTATTTTCATGACCCTGAAGTCCCTTCCAAATGTACAATTCTGTGAAAGATTTTGCTCTCATACTTCTCCTTCATTGTGCACAATATATGGAAAATATGCACAATATTTCCCAGGTGGAATATGGGATTTGGGGCCACCAAAACCTGAGTATAAATTCTGCTTCAGGCACTTTTGAGCCATCACCTTGGAAAGTCTTTTAACCAGCCCATGCCTCAATCTCCCCAACGGTAAATTGAGAGGGATGAGCTACATGGTCTGTAGAGTCCCGAGTGCCTGTCAACTTTAATTTAATAATAGGAAAAGAAAAGAGAACAAAAGAAAGGAAGGAAAAGAGAAAGAGAAAAGAGAAACAGAGAAAGAAAGGAAAAAGAAAGAAACAAAGAAAGAAACAAAGAAACAAAGAAAGATGGAAAAGGAAAGAAAGAAGGAAGGAAGGAAGGAAGGAAGGAAGGAAGGAAGGAAGGAAGGAAGGAAGGAAGGATTTTTATTAAGTATTGACTGTGCCAGATACTGTCCTTTACAGTTGGAGATACAAGTAAAATAATCCCTGCCCTCAAGGAGCATACATTCTAATGAGGAAGACAGCACATGCAGATGGGTCTGGGTCAGGGAGACAGGGCAGTTAATAGACATTGGTTTTCCCTTTCTTTATATCCCTGCCATTAAGGGCAGTGCTTAGATTGTAGTAAGTGCTTAATAAATGCTTATTGACTTGCCTTTCCAGGAATGGCAGTATTGATTTGATTATTAGAAAAGGTAACAATAGCGAGATGGTGAGAGGAGAGGCAGAGATGAGTGGGAATTACGTGGTATACCCGGGTCCAGGCAAAATGATGAAATTTGCCAAACAGAACCCAGGGATCGGAGTCTGATTTTTCGGTGGAGGAGGAGTCAGTACAATGGAGATAGTAGGGAAATGAGGTTTAAATCTCTGAATTTGTGTAGGCAGCCCAGTAACCATTTTGTAATGAGACCAGACTATCTATCCACAGTCACCAGAATCCAAACTATACCCAGAGCATGAGTAGTCTGCCAATTAAAGGCTAAGGCTGGGCCCCACGAGGGGGATCTCTCTTAGCATCCCTGCAAGGCTGAGGAGGGCGAGAA
Source organism: Sarcophilus harrisii (assembly GCF_902635505.1). Taxonomy (NCBI): domain Eukaryota; kingdom Metazoa; phylum Chordata; class Mammalia; order Dasyuromorphia; family Dasyuridae; genus Sarcophilus; species Sarcophilus harrisii. The sequence continues at coordinate 656,931,009 of NC_045427.1, forward strand.
AGCCAGAAGGCTGGAGGGAGCCGGGGGAGCCCTTCTTTAACTCACAGGCCTGGGCACGTTGGGTACAGCCCCCTAACCCTGGGCCCTGAAGCGAGGCTGCTGCCACCAGAACGAGGAAGGCAACATGAGGCTCCAGATCTGTGCTCTCTTACCCACCTGAGACATGATTCCGGCTCAGGAAAATATGATGGAGAGAGAGAAAAAACCATGGCAGACCTTCAAACCCCATGAATTAAGGTGACTTTTCAAGATGAACCATCGGGCTCCCGGCTGGCACTGTTCCTCAGCTTCCCCAATCTGGCCCGTCTGCCCCCCAAACAACAGAAGGCCAGCTGCAGGGGGACTGCATGGCCCTACCAGGGAACAGTTTGTAGCAAACAGTTCTCGATATGAAAATGTATTTAATGCAATTAATAATTTAAGAAGGGAGGCCATGTGCTCCCGGAGAGTTAAATGCTTGTCAGAGTGATCGATGCCTGCTTCACCACCAATACATTCTGGATGAAGAGCAGAGGGATTTTGCAAACTTGTGTTGACCTTGGGTTGCTGTATATAGGAGGCAGATTGCAGAGGCAGGCCTCCGCGTGGAGGAACCGAGCGTCAGCTCTCAATTTACAGCCCTTTCCCCAATTAAAGGACTGTAAAAACATTAAAATTAATGCAGTCTTAACTCCTAGAGCAGGCTCGACTTTCTTAATTAGTGCATAATTATTCAGTTTTTGATATCCTGGAAAATTATCACATGGAAATTATTTTAGGCCGAGTAACAATAGCACAAACCCCCCTCCCCTGCTCGATTACCATGTGGAAGTAATTAACACTTTATTACAGCGAAAATACTATTACTGCTAATGTTTAATGACTTTTGCCATCGCATCATAAGCAGGAAATTCAGAACACTGCCGAGTGATGGTCTCCTATAAATGTATTACAAATGACTTCCAAAGAATATGATGGCTGGAGCTAGCTGCATGGAAAATCAGGAGGCCAGAGGCCATCCAGGGCACGAGCCCGGTGGGCATGGGACCGCTCACCAGTAATGGGCAGAAACCATGGGGAAGGGACGAGGTGGGACTTGCCAGGGTGAGCGGACAGAGTCGGGCCCCCACGTACTCTGGGGTAACCGGTATGGTGTCTCCTGTTTAGAACACTTCTGAGTAGTTCTGCATAAATAAATGCGGTGAGTTTGCAATGAGCCAGGAATCATTGAAACCGGAGGAACTTTGCTCAATTTCATTCGGTGCTCCTGGCCTAAGGCGGCTCTTCCCAAAAGGTGCTGAAAAATTATAGCTTCTCTTTGTCTCATTCAAAGTACTGGCAACTGAGAAGCAGCATCACCTGAGGGAGCTTGAAGGTCACTGACCAAGAATGGGTCTTCTCTAGACAGCTGCACATAATGGAAGGAAGGAAAGGGAGATACAGAAGCAGAGATGGAAAAGGGCTAAGCAGGGAAACAGAGGCCCAGGGAGATAAAGGAGACCGAACTAGGAAAAGAAAGGTGGAAACCCTGCAAAGAAAGGAGACAAAAACAGACACTGAGAGACAACAAGACAAGTGAGAGAGGGGTGAGAGAGAATGACAGAGAGCAAGAAATGGAAAGAGAGAAACAGAGGGAAAGAGAAAGAAGCATAAAAGGGGTTGAAAGAAAGCTCTGAGAGATACAGAGAGGGGGAGAAAGCCAGAAATGGGAGTGGAGCCAAAGCAGAGACAGAGAGGGACAGAGATATATGGATGAAGGGCACAATAGCAAAGACAGAGAAGACCCCCAAACAGAGAGGGAGATGGAGAGAAAAAGTCAGAAATATAGACAGAGATGAGGTAGAATAAAGGAGACAGAGACAGGGAAAGAAGGGTGGGGACAGAGAGATAGCACCAGAGAGAGCGGGATGGGGCAGAGATGGCACCAGAGAGACAGGAATGGGCAGAGGTGGCACCAGAGAGACAGGAATGGGGCAGAGATGGCACCGGAGAGACAGAGGTAGCTCAGTAAGACAGAAGTGGGTTGGAGAGATAAACATGAAATAGCCTGAGAAGGCTGAGGGTTCTCTCTGTCTCTCCTCCTCAATCCCCTCTGTGCCAGCTGCCAACAGAGCTCCAACCCAAGGCTTATGACATGTGGGGAGCACCAACCTGGTCGCACGGAGGCATTTGGGGGCCATTTTGGAGCCCTGTCCCTGCAGCCAGCAGCACAGAGCAGGGGCAGCCAGCTCTGGAGAGCCCTGTGAGGTAACAAGGTGATGAATCCGTTGAGAGAGCATGAGTGACCTCGGCTGAGCTAAGCCTCTTCCAAGTCCCCTCATTTCAGGACCAGCTCCAGCATTAAAGGCAGATGGGGCAGAGTAATTAGGAAGCAGTGGAGTCTGTAGTCTTGCACAATTTTAATATTTTCCTTGAGCAGTTCCGAAAGGTTTTTCATCCACCATTTCTTTTGTTTTCTTTCTTTATTCTGGGTCTTTTATTCCTGTGCTTCCAGAGATCCCCTGGGCTTTAGGTGTCCCCAAGGAGCTCAGCTTTGGAAGCAGGTCCCAGACTAATGGGAACCAGCAGAGGGGAAATTGCTGTGTTTCTTCAGGAGATACAAAGTAAATTGATGCCCCTCGATTGTTTGGAAAGGCACTCCATTTCCCACTGTGATGGCAGGCTGCATTCACATGACTGCAAGAGAGCAAAAATAGAAGACTCAAGGAGGGCCGAGCTCCTCTCTTCCAAGGGATGTACTCGACACCCACCTCCTGGATCACATCACACTAGCGGGACTCCAGGAGCATTCTGGGGGCTGTGGAAAACGTGCCAGTGCTCTAAGGTGGGAGCAGCATTTGGGGAGTTTAAATCCCATGTTAGCTACAGACGTTGGGCAAACCACCATTTTCCTTAGCTTAGCCTAAGCTCCTCAGCTATAAAGGGAGAGGTTAGACTAAATGACTTTTCGGTTTTAGCCCAATGGCCAGTGTTCTAGCAACTTGCCTTGTGCCTTCTTTGTGCATTCACATTGTCCTTCAAGGCCTTGGCCAATTTCTACCTCCTTCAATTCAATTCAGTTTTCTCTCAAGTAGCTACTGGAAACAGAGAAGTTTGAAGTACAGGGTCAGGTAGAGGAAGAAAACACAAGATTAACTTCAACTATTTTGAGTTTCATATTTGCCAATTTATGTGTATGTTGTCATTCATTTGCAAAGGTGGGCCCTTTGATTTTCTCATAGCGAATGAGAATACACAGATATATATGACGAGAGATCTAGAAATATTGGGCAGAGCGGGCAGGGAGCGTTGTTACCTAGAGGTTAAATGAAAGAAGCCTTCAACAGGATTGAGCAGCTCACTTGACTTTTCAAAGATAAATAGAATTTCAAATGCAAAATCTCTGGAGGTAGGACATTCTGAGAATGGATAATGGCACTAAGCAAAAGCACATAGGTGGGAAGGGATGGGGCAAGTTCAAAAGATATCAGGTAGTCATGGTTGGGAGACAGGAGCACGGAAGAGGGATGGAAAGGCAACTTGAACTGCAAAAGGCCTTGAATACCAGGTGAAGAAGATTGGGCTTTTTTTCAGTAGAAAATGGAGAATCACTGCATGATCTTTGAAAGGATTCACATAGTGTTCTAGATTCTCGTCAAGAACAAAAGACAGCAACCATACACCCCTCGGCAACTTGGAGTCTTAAGAAAATTGCCTAAAGTTCTGAGACATCTTACCCAGATTCACAGAGCAGATGTAGGGATTATAAGAGGCAAGGTTTGAATCCAAATCTTCCTGGAGTCAAGATCAGGTTCTTAGCACGATGCCTGGGCACAGAGAACTTGATAAATGTCTAGTTATTGACTGAGGTTTCCATCGCCACTGCCATAAAATACCAAGATTGCTAAGGTGGACAGGAGGTGGGACCATAACTGTGAAGTCAGAAGGAGGAGGAGGAGCTTTGGAAGAAAGATCACGACCTGTTTTAGAAAGAGTGAGTTTGTGGCATAAGCAGGGCTCCATGTGAAGATTTTCTACAGGATAACAAAAGCAGAAGTGTGGTCAGGGCTGAGGTGTGGGGCTCGGGCACCTGCACAGAGAGGAAGGCTGAAGTTGTGGAAATAAGGAAAATTGGCAAGAAGAACATAGAATATAGAGAGGAACGTCCACCTTGTCAACTGTCCCTCTTAATGATTTAGGGTTTAAACAAAGAATTAACAAAAAAGGAAGAGAAATAGCAGCCATTAAGGGAGGAGGAGAATTAAAGGAAGCCAATGTTCCTAATGTCCATGTTGGAGAGAGTAGACAGTAACAGGGGATGAACAATGGCACCAAATGCTCAGGACAGTCAGAGAATATAAGGACTAAAATAGGGCCAGGAATGAAGCAGAGTGATAAAAACAGGAGATGAGCCACAAGAGACTAAGCAGGGAAGAGGTGGGAAGAAGAGGAGGCTACTTTTTCAGGAAATTTGACTACAGAGAGATAGGAATGTGTCTTGGTTTGGATAGTTAAGAAAATTTGGGTTTAGAACAAATTTTTTTTCTGTTACCTCCTTCCTTCCTTCCCTCCTTCCTTTCCTTCCCTCCTTTCTTTTTTATTTCTCTTGCCCTTCCATCCATCCTTCCTTCCTTCCTTCCTTTCTTCTTTCCTTTCTCCCTTCCTTCCTTCCTTCTTTTCTTTCATACTTCCTTTCTTAGGAATGGGGAGATATACATGTTTGAAGTAGACACTTGGAAAAAGCTGCTGAGAAGAATCAATTGAAGATGCATGAAAATAAAGGACTTTAGTGAAAGAAAGTTCCTTGCAGAGAAAGGATGAAGTTAAGGTCCAAGGTTGCTATTAGATGAAAAAGTGCCAATTCCCCTGAGGTGGGAGAAAAGAAAAAAACTGAGATGGGCATGAAGTTTGGGGGGAGAGGAAATTAAGGGAGATCCTATTGGCTAGATCAGATTTTTTCACTGCAGAATGGTAATAATGCACATGAGACAGAAGAGACTGTCAGACTTTCAGAGTTCATGAGGTTCCATAAGATAGGATGATATAATCTTGGTCTTCTTTGAGAATGAAAGACAATGACTAGAAACAGAAGGTATAGAATGTGCTCGTGTGTGATGGAGGCACCTTGGTGAAGGAAGAGCAAGGGAAGGCCCTGAAGTTAGGAAGGGGGAGATAGTATGAATAGAGACACTCCCAAAGATGACAAAGAATCTTGAAGTAGACAAAAAGACAACAGGACAGAGAGTCGAATCCTTAGGAAAGTCGGGAGAGAGACTTGGAGATGGGGAAAGGGAGGGAGAAATGAATCTCCTGGCTTGCAAAGGTTCAGAGTACATCTGCAAGCCTGTTTCCTGCCCAAGGTGTGAGACGCCAGAGACCAGAATCAGCTTCTCTCCCCCCCAAGGATTTAAAAAGTCAGGAGGTGTGCAGGGCTCCAGCCAAAGCAAAGGAGGGGGGCTGGACACAAAGTTTGAAGATGTCAGGCAGTTTCTTGTCTGAAGTGTAAATGGGGCACAGACCAGAATCGAGACCAACTGTGAGGCAAGGGCAGGGGTCCGGCTGTGGTCATTCTGGACCGAGAGAAGCATCAGGGTAGCTGGCTTGCCAGGAAGCTGGATAATTAGTCACACTCACACGTCAAACAGTCAGCAGGTGGGCACAGGCCTGTTGCAGGGCCGTCCCTCTGTCTGCCCCCTGCCTCCCTCTGAATCCCTTTCCATTCCAGATTCAATGAGTCTGGACATAGAAGAGAGAAGCAAAAATCCACTTATTTATTCCTCCTGCCAGAACTGAGAAGACCAGGGAGGGCTGAGGGTGAGGCACCACAGGTGAACAGGTGCAAATATCAAAGCTTTGTGCAGGGAAGAAACAGCAAGAACAAAGAAACCTTGAAACTGAGCAAATGTTTCTTTCAGAAATCTCAGACACCAGGAATCAACCCCCTCCAAGGCCTGAGTCTCTTTGCTGGGACTAAATCATACCTCTGTGGGTCACTGGCAAGCCTAAGGCAGAAACTGAGAAGAGAGGAGGGGCAGTTGGAGGAGAGGAAGAAAGGAGAGGAAAATGAATGAATAGGAAAGGGAGGAAGGAAGAAAAGAAGAAAGGAAAGAAGGAAGGGAAGAAAGAACAAGAAAGAAGGAAGGAAGGAAAGAAAAGGAAGGAAGGAAGGAAGGGAGGGAGGGAGGGAAGAAAGAAAAGGAAAGGAAAGGAGCCCCAGCTCTAAACACAACCCTTAGCATGTAGTAACCCCCTACCAAATGCTTGTAGACTGAATGACTGGATCTGTGTGTCTAGTATAGTGAAAGGTAAGGACAGTGAAGGTGACACTCCTGACTGTAACTCTCAGGGTTTCTGGGACAATGAATCTGAATTGAGAAGGTGTCCTGGGCTAATGACAACACAATTTCTGTTTGCCTCTGTTTTCCATAAAAAAATTAATAATCAGTGATATTCTTGACAATTGTTTTTTTAAACGATTCTGATCAGATTATTCCAAAAGGCTAATGGTATCCCACCCAACAAAGATTTTTAAAGCACCAAGAAAAACCCCACTCAGCTAAGGGGCTCTTTATCCATCAGTCAACTGTTTTGATTGTTTTTAATTAAATGCAAATGAATTAATTGACATAAATACCATTAGGCAATTATTTTGCTGACATTTTGTCTCTTCTGAGACGTGGTTACTTTCTGCATTGATCATCCACAGTAACGGTTTAGTCATCCGGGGCCAGTGTTTGGAAGTATGTTTAAAGAGTTAATACCAAGTTTAAGCAATCAAACTTTTCCATGAATCTCATGTTGTATTAATGGTGCACACATTTCTATTTTCTAATCCTTCTCTATCCCCAGGCCATCATTGTTGAGATCACACATGCTAATTATTTTTTCTGATTAAACATTTTAAAATAAATGAATGAATGAATAAATAACAGAACAATGATTTCAAACTCACTGTGTGGGCAGGTATTAGATGGTTCTTACAGTCACATTCATCTGACTTCTCCTTCTTTTTATGCCAAAAGGATGGGTGAAAGTAACTAAGAAAGAAACTAAGATTTAAAACTGGTTAACTAAATTTTGTGGCTGGATAGCTAGTCCACAGAATCAGTGATTACTTAGAGAAACAGAGATCTGGTCCCATTATTGAATAAAAGGAAAAGTGGGGTTGAATCAGTCACTAAACATTTACTAAGCACCTGCCAATAGGTAGTCCCTATGACCATTAGTGAATAGGATTTGGTCTTTTCAATGATCCCAAGCTACTAGGAAGCAGCTTTGGGCTGCCCTCCATTGTTTCTAACAGCCGTATTTTCCAGGCTGTGCTCTGTGTCTTTGAAACATGAAGCAGCAGAAGAAGCTCAGAAAAATAATTTCAAATGATGCAAAGAGAAATGAAAAGTTTCAGAGTGAGGGTGAGTGGACAGAAGTAAAATGACCAAGGATAACTTGTGCACATCATCTGATGGTCAACAAAGACAATCCTGATGGGAAAGGGTAGTGGGCACATCAAATGGAGAGAAAGGAGGCAGAGAAAAAAATGAAAGAAAGAGGAAAGGGGAAAGAGGGAGACATACAGAAAAAGAGAGAGAGAAGAGAGAGAAGAAAGAAGGGGAGAAAGGAGAGAGGGGGAGGAGAAAAAGGGAGAGAGAGAGAGAGAGAGAGAGAGAGAGAGAAAACAAATGGAGAGCTTGTGTGCTCCCTTGGCATCCACCACCAAAACACTCAAAGCCATTTTATGGATCTCAATCAGGAAGATCCTCAGTCTTCAACTATTACATCTGAAAGAGAGGAAAAGATTTCTGAGATTCTCCTACAAATGAGGGACTGGAGGCTAGAAAGCCATAGAGGAAATAAGTAGCAGTCAGGATTTGAAATGAAATCCTGTGACTACAAATCCTCCAATCTTCTGGATCCAATTCATTATCCATCAAGAAAAGAATTTGGTCTCTGTTCAATTGACTAAATATTCGCTATATATCTAGGATGTTCCAAGAAGCAAATTTAAGATTAATGTTTGAGGATCTTTGCTAAAATTTTGACTTATCCCAGACTGAAATTAGCGACTTTGAGAGGTCTTGCTCTCCTTGTCATTGGAGGCCTCCACACAAAGGCTGGAGAAAGACTATATGTGAGGGATGTTCATGGGGTGAAGAGGAAGATCTTTCCTGACCACAGGTTGGATTAAATGATACCATTAAACATTAAACTCTGACATTCTGAAATAAGCTGATTGCTACCAAGTGAGAAAACAAGCTAAAATGTGGATCGAAACGAGCTATAGAAACCCATGGAGATGTCTAATTAAGGTTTGGAGCCATCACCATGTACATTGAAGGAGAGCCCATATCAATGAAATCATAGTGCTTTTGATATATTGAAAAAGCAGCAGTTTCCAATTTATGAGATCCCAGGATGTAATATTAGAAGAGATCTTTCAGAGAACATAAGTCAAACCACCATCATCACCCTCTTGATAACCCAGATTAAGACAGGGGCCCAGAGAAAAGGAGGGGTTGGCCCAAAATCAAATGGTTGTCAATGGAAGAGGTTAGGTTTGATGCAAGGAATTTGGATGTTTAATCCAGCTGTCTTTACACCAGGTCCTCCTTTCCAAGGCATTGTCATCATCACAATAATCCAAGATAGATGACTATGGGTCCACAAATTAACCTATTTCTTTCCCAGATACAACGAGAGAATATTCTTAAAGTATTTTTGACTATTAGGACACTATTCAAATATGAACTGCCAGCCGGTAGGAGCTAAATCTTTATCTTATAGTAAATCCCTGAAACTATAGTGATTTCCACTTGACTTTGAACTTGCATGGGTATTATTATGAGCCCTCTATAAAATAAAAACCCATAAAAATCACTTCAACCTTTATAGAGCACAGAGAGAAGAGGGGGATGGGAAAATTAGTAAACAAAGGATTTGTTCCTCAGGATTTTCACTCACTGGTGTCCAACAACTGATGTCATCACTTGGTTCTTTTTATTTTTGCTTGGTTGGTTTCTTAAGGGGGTGATAAGGAGGTAGAAGGGCATAAAGGTGATGCTGGACAAAAAAATAAGTTCCTTAGTTTACCCAGAAAGGTCAGTGACTTTCGGGAAACTCATCCATCCACCTAGATTTGGTCTCTTTAAAAGTGACTTGGTTGCTTTTACAAAGGGTACGCCAGTGTCTGATCTAAATGGGTTTTAGGAAGGGTCTGATAGAATCAAATAAGATGAAGGGAATCAGCCCCCTGCTAGTTAGGCCCTTTTAAGCAGTTGGTCTCAAAAGGAGGTCAAAAGCCCACCTGGAACCATTAATATCGGAAAATGTGGCTCTGGCCCGATAAATTATCTTCATAAACTAGTTGATTGGTTCAAGTTCAAATAGGCTGCAAAGAAAGGAACAGCATCAGGCTCGTGGCCAAGAGTTTCAGAACAAAACCCAAGCTTTTGCCAGCTTCAGAAAGTATTGCAATCAAAGCCAGACAAAAGAAGGAGCAGCTCCCAACTGGAGCATGCCAGCGTTTTTAACTAGCCCAATTCTTCTGCTAAGATAGCGACTCAGCCAGAAGTCAGAATTCCTGGGCAAGTGTACAACAACACGAGTCGTTCCAGTGCGCCCAACTCTTCAAATGTTTGTCCTTCCTCCCCCACCGCCAACTGCTCCCGCGGCTCCCCGGCAGGGGCCGGGGAGCCAATAGTTCATAACAAATCTTGTGATATCTCATGCAATAGCAGCGCCATTAGCCAAGCACGTTCTCCTGCTGTGATTCTCCCCTCTGTGCTGGGAGCTCCCACAGAAGTCAATCAGAGGGGAAGTGAAAGGCAGGAGAGACACTGGAGATCCCCAGCCTCCATGCCTTGGCTTCTGGGCCTCGCTGCCATAATGACAGCCTTCCCCGGAGTCCAGCTCAGCCCAAGTGGCCAAGCCCCAAAGTCCACCCAGCTCTGGGTTGACTCCTAGAGTGAGAGAGAAACAGAGACGTATCCACTTCTCCTTATTGTTTGACCTTGAAGATGAATGTCTGAAAAGTTTTAACTACTAATGTGTCTTGGACATTTGAAAGAAAAGTTTCTCAATAATCCCTAGATTTTCATTCCTACGGCTTATATTAAGGTTATCAGTTGTTTTTATTTCTTTAAGCTTTAACAAAATAAAATCACCCAAACACATGTGCTAACGTCCCAACTGTATATTCTGCATGAAATGCTTTATCCGTGGGCATCATGGATGTGACCCCCAAAGAAACAAAATGGTGGGAGGGCCCCAGAAATGATGGAGACAAATAGAATGGGGCAATGACAGTGGCCAGTGGTAACTCTGTGTACTCATGCTTGTGTATATGTGAATGTGTGAGAAGGAAAATCCATCCATGAGAAGGAGAGAAAATAGTCGTATGATTCCAGATCACCACAAAATTAAGTCACGGAGCATATTCCAGTCAGATGATTATCACGACAGATGAGGAAACCGAAACAAACTGGGTTAAGTTACTAGCTCAGGGTCACACAGTCAGTAAGCAACTTAGTCTGAGGCTAGATTTGAATTCATGTAGATAAGTCTTCCTGAGTCCAAACCAAGTACTCTATCTACTGTGCTACTAAGCTGCCCAAACATTCCCATATATCTGTGTTCTATACTTCATGGATTTGCTGGGGCCCTGAGAAGATAAATGACTTGTCCGGAAAGAATTAGTGAGAGACAGAACTTTAATTCAGACTCTAACACGGGTCCCCTGTCCTTTACCAGGGCTCTGCTGCCTCCAGGGAAATTCAAATCCGCTGTGTATACCCATGGACAAGTGTGAACACAGGGATCTGGAAGGAGATCCAGGCTCACACCCTTCCTATCACCAAAAGAGACATAAAAATAAAGAGAGCATAACCTCATAAAGATTATTCTGCCCAGGGTCCACCCTTTGTAAGCTCTCCCAAGGTAACCATAGCTTTTGACATTCTCAATGGAAGGATCTCTCTAAATCATCTTGAAAAATATGTTGGTCTTTCAGGTTTGGTTATTCGGTTGTTCAAATCTTATTATGAGCATTGACAACAGTTTGTTAATAGAATTTCCTCCCATTCCCGCTCTTCCATTGTCATCGGGAGTCATCTGTTACATTGTCATCGGAAGTCCCAGAGGGGACTGGTCCTACTTCCAGGCTCCTTTTTTATCTAACTGCTGCTTTTAGGAGCTACAGCCCCTATCTCTACAAACATGGATTCTATTATCACCCTTCCAGTGACAATAGGGTCGTTCATTTCTCTCTTCTCAGATCTTATGTGCTCCATCACGGAGCATCCGGGTACCTTGTTTAGACAAGAAACCATTTCTGCAGTTTTCCAATATTTTATGTTAAAGCCTAGACTTTAAAAAAAAAAGAAATCTGTCTCTTTCTCCCTCAAAAGAACAAAACAAACAAAATCAGAGCAAGTAATGAATATCATCCCTCTGCTTTCAGGTTTCATTCATCATTTGCCAAGTAGCTTCCTACATGCTTAATACATATCAAGAGCCTGCTGGGTGCTCAGCCTTGGAGACACAAAGAAAGGCAAAAGCCATCCCTGCCCTCAAAGAGCTTACATTCTAATAGGGGGAAAGCTCCATTCGGCACCAGTCAAAGCTGTGATTCCCAATGATATACACAGTGCTCCTTGACTTGAGAAAGAACATGCTACATAGAGGGAGAGGCTGATCCTACACTGTCATCTGGTAGTTTTTGTTTTGAATTAATGAGCTTGTTCTTTCTATGCTGCTGAAGGATTGTCACTAGGTTCAGCAACCTCAAAATTCAGTCCCCTCTAAACGTGGGGGGTCAGGAGCAATGAAGGCCTGTATTAAGGCAAAGGGAAAAGAAGGCCCAGTCAAAGATCTGGGCTGATCCATGCTGTGTCCCCTCGGGAACATCATTTGCCCTCTGAGTCTTAGGTTTTTCATCTGCAAAACGGATTTGCCAACATTTGCCCTTCCGTTTTATCCAAACCCTAAATAGAATAAGCATTGATTAAGCACCCATGTTTTCCCCCAAAAATGCAAAATGTAAAACATCAACGAGCTTTTAAGGAGCACATATGCTACAGGGGATAAATGACAAGTGACAGGGAATGCAATGTTCTGCCTTGGTCATTGGGATGAAGCCTTCTGAACTATTCATACTCTAAAAAAGGCAATAGAAGAAGGATGGCTATTTATATAGTACCTACTGGGTGCCTGTGCCAAGCACTTGGCAAATATCACTATCTCACAACAACCCTGGGAGTCAGGGGCTGCTATCATCCCATTTTTATAGATTAAGGAACTGAGACATAGATGAAGCGCCTTGTCCATGCTCACACAGCCGGTAAATGTCTGAAGCTGGATTTGAACTCAGATTTTTCTGGCTGCAGACCCAGTGCTCTCTTCGGTTGCCTCTAGAGAGGAGATTACAATATCCACCTATCTGGAGGGAGCCATCATTGTCTGTCATCCCTATGGGGCTGCTCAGAGCTCAGAGGGAATATCCCCCCAGCCCCAGACCAGCTATTTCTATTTATGGGCCCCAATTTCTGAAGCCCTATGGGTAAGGCACAGGATTCTAGTGGCCTCGATGAGCTCATGTTTCTTCCAAAATCCCCTGCTTATTGGTTGAAGGTAAATGGTCCCTTTTGACACAGGTGCTGGCTTTATTGATTCCTGGGAAGTTTTAGAATTCGGCCCATAAAGCCCTGCCCAGGGGCAGTGATAGAAGAAAGCCTCCCTACCTCATGAATTTTGGAAGAAATAAATTTTCAGGAAAAAAATTTGAATCAAATTAAAAGTTTGATCTAACTTGTAAAATGTATGGGTAGGAAAAAATGCATCCCAAGAGGATGAGAGAGTACTCACATGCCCCCAAAGTGATTGAATTACACTAGCCAGCCAATGACAAGTCTCCAGCACTGGCCTCCTGTGGCTCAGTTAATAACTTTTCAACAGGAAAATTTGGGGAAATTGTGAATTTCATAAAAAAAAGAGATTTGAAACCTTTATAATTATGCCCGGTCTGTCTAGATGTCTGTCACCTATATTTCAGGATGAGAAAATTTAATCTTTAATGGATAAGTTAATTAGGCTAATAGCCTGAACACTGGCCAGGGAGACACTGCCGCCATGTCATGGAATGGTTTTGTTTTAAAGTCAGAATTGGAAGAGACCTCGGAGACCAAGCAATGCAACCCCCTAGTTTTACAGAAACCCCCAGAGGAGTTACCCAAGGCACAGAACTAAAAAGTCACAAAGACCGGACTGGAACTCAGTTTTCTGTATTCCATCCAATGACCCCAGAACCAGGGCAGGTCAGCAAACAAGATTATAGCATCAGTGGGTCCCTGGCGATGGCTTGAACCAACTCTTCCTTTGCAGAGAAGTAGCTCAGGTCTGGAGAATTTTCGTTGTTGAGATTTGATCACTCTTGCCTTAAATCATCAAGAAGCAAATTCATCTTACCTGGTGTGGTTTTATTATGAGAAGGAGTTGAATGGCTGCCATGTGGACTAGAGTTCAATTTTGTTCTGCTCACACTCAGAGGGTGGAACTAAGAGCAGCGGGAGAAGGGAAGGGAAGACTTCAGGAAAAGCAAAACTACCCAACCATTTGGGGAAGGGCTACCTTGGGAGGTCATCACCTCACCCCATCCCAGTGAAGGCCCCCAAGCTAAGATTCTGGGATTCTCTGAAGCACCACGGAACAATGGAAAGAACTTGGAACATGGGGTTCCCAGAAGCCAAATTGGAAATCTTGCTCTCCATACTTTAAAGTTTCTCTGGTCCTCAATCACCACATCAGCATGGGGGTCGTGATACTTTTGAGATGAGAAATTAAATGAGAAAAGAATCAGAAAGCATTTGGCAAATCTTGAAGTGATTTATGAATGCCATTCATTATTGTACAATCAATCTTGATCAATGAAGTCTTATTTTTCATTCAAGACCCACATTTCATATGATATCTCTCTCTCTACTCCCTCCAAGAGAGTCATTCTTTTATTGTGTTTTTTTTCTAAGAAGAAGAAAAGAAGGAAAGAAGGAAGAAAGCACGTTTAGCAAAACTAATCTTGCAAAAGAGCTGCTGGAGGTATCTCCCTACATCTTTTCTATGGAACTAAGCTTGATTATTATAATTAAACTTGGTGCTTTCAAGTATTTTGCTGCTCTTTTCCTTTACCTTATAAGAGTCCATACACACTTATTAGTATACATGTATACATGTATGTATATATGTTTGTATATCTCTATATAAATATATATATTTGCATGTGTGCCTGTTATACATTGTGAATATGTACATTCATATATATATATATATATATATATATATATATATATGTCTATATAGTTTGGTAAAGTCTACTTCACCCCAGAAGTTTATATTCATCATTATAGTCTGCCAATAAGCATTTATTTTAAAGAACTGAACATAGGCCAGACCCTGGGCCATATTTCATGACACTCAGGTACCACAATTAATTTAGGTACCCCCCAATCAATGGGCAGCTACTTACTTTCCAGTCTTTTGCTTCCACAAGAAGCACTATCAATATTTTGAATACTATTGAACATTTCTTTTTGTCATGACCTCTTTGTGATCTAATTTTATTATCATCGGGATCTCCTGGTCAAAGGATATAGACAATTTGGTCATTTTTCTTGATGTATTTACAAATTGCTTTCCAGAATCATTGGACCAATTCCCAGCTCCACCAGCAATGCATTAATATGCCTCTCTCCCCATAACTCCTTTAAAATTGATTTTTTAAACCACTTTTTGTCATCTTTGCTAATTTGTTGGCCATGAGGTAAAACCTCAGGGTTGTGATGACTTCATTTTTCTTAGTCATGATTTGTAGCCACACCTCATGTGGTTGTGAATACTTTATCAATTCTTCTTTTGAGAACCATTTGTTTACATCCTTGAAGGTTCTCTGTTATAAAGAAGTTGAGTACATCATTGTTTCTGAGCAGAATTTGAACTCAAGCCTTCCTGACTTTTTGTCTAATACTCTTTCCACTGTGCTACTAGCTGCCTCCATGACTAACTTGCCTTAGGCTGTTGCTTTTTGAGTGATTCTGGGCACTGAGGTCACATTGAGCTTCTGGATGCTCCTTAAGACTTGTCTAACAGAGGTGTAGATGGGTTATATTCCAAGGCTGGAGGAGGGGGCTCCCCCACAGACAGAAGTGCAAATCTCTGACCTATTGACAAAAATAGAAATAAATAAACGACCTGGGCCATCATCATCCTTCACCATCATCATTCAAATGAATGCCTTAAACATCAGAGAAAAGGTGATAAGGCTTTCTTGGACCCCACAAAGATACGATTCTGCCAGTCTTTCCACAGGACCAAGTCCTCCTGCCCTTCATATGAGATACTAACTGTAAAGTACTTAGCACAGCGTCTGACACACAGTAGGTGTTAAATGGATATTTATTCCCCTCCCTCTCTTTTAATCTCTCTTGGGTTCTACAGCTGCCAATGCCCATAGTGCTGCCCCAGGACAGGCATAGGCCAGGATCAGGGGGCACACCAGAGATGTCAGATTTGCATCTGGGGTTCCTTATCATCGCCCAGGTTCCTCACCCACTATATACTGACTTCCGGGCATGAGGCACAGGATCTGATTAATTCAAGGCTTTATGTCATTGCAAAAAGCCCTGGAAACTCAGCAAGATGCCAGTCCTTCCACCTGTGTGGACCTGTGGACCTCTAGTCAAACTCTGGGACTCACTTTTCTCAGTTATAAAGCAAGAGGATTGGACCAGGTGATCTGGGAAATGCCTTTGAGCTCTAAATCTAGAATTCTCAAGTCAATTTGATTATATTAAAAATGAAAGTGAGAAAGAGGAAAGATACAGAAGATTTGATTAATTATAGTGATTTTTTTATACAGATAGCACTTTGCTTTTTTTATTTTCTTTTTTTTAAGTCAACTTTATTTCAAAAACTAAAAATACTGGGGGCAGCTAAGTGGCGCAGTGGATAAAGCACCAGCCTTGAAGTGAGGAGGATCTGAGTTCAAATTTGACCTCAGATACTTAAGTAACACTTACTGGCTGTGTGACCCTGGGCAAGTTACTTAACTCCAGTTGCCTCAGGGGGAAAAACTCTTTGGGTGAAATTTTGTTTAGAGGAAGTTGTTTGATCTAGTTAGAATCATATCATTTGTCTTAGTTGACTGGTTACAAACTGGCTAATTCAACTAGTATATCATCTCTCTAAAAAGAAAAAATCTCTCTGAAAGGAAAGGAGTGAAAACACTGTAAATGAACAAGATACAATTTTTGTAATCAATATTAGTACCAGAAAATGGCTTTCTCAGAAACACTATGGCACCATGGGTTGTATGTCCTTAATCAGTCAGGATTTTGCTTACCTATTTTGCTCTGTTATATGAAAGGCTCACTGGCTGAAAGGATTAGCTGGGTAAGGACATATCCAAAAATAATTGTGATGTGAAAAGAAAAGACAGCAATAAAATAAATAATTGTACTTATATAAAACTATGTATAAATACATTTGTATTTATACATATATTGTGTATATATTTTTATGCATTCATATTTAATGTATTTCTAAAAGAAATACGTGTATCAAGAGAGTGTTTTGACATTTCCCCCCACAGAATTGGGATTTTCAAATTGCCTAGCCCTGCAAAATTCCATCTCCTAAAGCCTTGCTTGCAATTTCCAGCCCCCCCTCCCAGTCTAAGACCAATATTCTTAATGAATCCCTGTTAGCCAAAAGAGCATTCTTGTCTTCCTCCCTTTCTCATCCTCCATCCACCCACAAAGCGGGCCTTAAACCATAGTCTATAACATTTATTTCTAGAACTAATTTGTTTTTACTTTCATCAAGGTGCACTAATGCATATTAAAGGCATTAACTAATCAGGCATGAGGATAATTTACAAAGGGGGGGAAAAAAGAGCCTGTCTTTTCCAATATCAAGTGTAGGGCTTGCAGCAGAAATGACCCAAGTGGGCCCTACGAATTTATTCAATAAGGGTCCACTCAAATTCCATCTGTGAACATTTGGTCAATCCTTTTATGGAGAAAAGATATTTCTCCCCTTTCATATTAATTTTTGCGCACATCTGTGCACTCACCTAATCCCTACCCACACACCACTTCAATTAAAATTAAAAGAACAAGTCAAATTGGAGAGTGGATTTTAATTGCAATATGTAGGGTCGGAACAGTATGTCTGTTTGTGGTGCTCAGAGAGCACCTCATTTTCCCAGCCTTCCTTTCAGACTGACAAGTACATCTGACCTGCATCATTCTGGGAGAATTGCCCTTTTTCTATTGACCTGCAAATGATAGAGCCAAACCTCACGTACATGTTGAGATAGAATAGTCTCCAATCCAGAGGGAGATAGGGGGGAAGCCAGAGTATCAAATATATCTTTTAAAAATGCTTCCCTCCCTCTTTCCCCCCCAACATAGCCAGTCTTTCCTGACTCTCCCCAGTCTACTTCCCTTCTGGGAATGCTCTTGGTCACTCTGTATCTATTTTGAATTTACTTAATTATACACATAGTGTAGATTCCCACGAGATTGATCTCAACCTGAGATGAAAAGGTGCTGTTTTCTTTCATTATTCATCCACAGGTGTTTGCTCTTGATCCCTTCCCTCTGCCAAAGGCTTTTAGTTCAGAACCCAGGATTTCTCTCCGAGGAGCCGGGATGCTCAGCACAAGACAATGAGGTGGTATGCTCACTGGCCCCTTACTGCAGCCAATCGTCATTGTGATCTTAAGGAAACAATCCCTAAGTCCTCAATGGCCAGAGCCTTGGAAAACCATGGGAAGAATGGGACGCCCAGCCATGGCGGCTGATGACGCCGGGGTCTCGTCTCACCGGGACAAGAAGCCTCCAACTTGAAGAATGCAGCGTGCCTGACTTTGGGGCCTAGAGTTTTATTTTTCTACTTTATGGCATGCTTCAAAACTCCTTGGACATACACAAAACAAGAATTACAGGGCACCATAAGTTATTTTAATATCCTGTAGTAGTGCGCACTCCCCACAAAATCCCCAGGCTGTCATTAAGGTTCTGTGTTTGTGTGGAAATGTCAACTTGTGTCGAGTGACTCCATCCTCTAAATTATATAGAACTCTTCTTTTAGAGCTAATAGGCACTAAAATTACTTTAAAACAGAAATGTAAAGTTATATTTTCATCCTTTCTGGCAGATAATAAAGCTTATTTATGAGACAATTTTTCACATATTAAAGCATCTTGTGTTTACAAAAACATTAAAGATACTGACACTTGGTAGGGAAGAGGAGAAAAACAAA
The DNA here is from genome assembly GCF_902635505.1 of Sarcophilus harrisii. Classification (NCBI taxonomy): domain Eukaryota; kingdom Metazoa; phylum Chordata; class Mammalia; order Dasyuromorphia; family Dasyuridae; genus Sarcophilus; species Sarcophilus harrisii. The sequence continues at coordinate 656,949,276 of NC_045427.1, forward strand.
AAGTGCAGTAATAGAAGTACCTGTCCAAGTAGCAGGTGAATAGTAGTAGGCTCCTGAATCTTTGCAAACAGATGCTGCCCCTAATTTCCCTTCAGAAAGTCACTGAGAGGGAGAGTTGAAAAATTAAGAGCAGTCCTGAGGCCATGAGAGGTTTGTTGATTTAAGATTTCTCTCCGTCCTTGCCCTTCTACTGCACAAAGAAACATCTGTTCTATAATTCTCTATAAGATGATGACACACGATATGCCATAGATGTTTCTTTCAAACCTCGGTACATGAAGATAGGTGACTTAATTGCTCCGTTGGCAGACCTCTCTCTCTGAAACTGAACAATTCTGGGTTTCTGGGTGGATGTGAAGCTTCTTTTTTTTTCAGTAGGATTTTTTTTAACTATTTCATTCTGTGTTCACTTTGCTCTTCCTAAAATAGATGAGCCCAATTTTTTTCTTATTACCCACTGAGTTCTAGACTATGAATGGATATGAACTTTCTTCTCAATCTCCCCCTCCATATACCCAGAAAGTCTGTCTAGAATTAGGTAATCTCTGACTTAATAACCTACTAAGTAAAATAGCTAAAGAAAAATTTCATAGGCCAGGGACTTGAATTACAGAGCAAAAAAGCATCAGTGGATTAAGCCAGAATAAAGGGTATCTATGAAAGAGTGAAAAGAATGTTAGGTCTGGAGTCAAAGGGATAAGAATTCAAAACTTGCCTCCATCATTTATTAGCTGTATGATTTTGGTTAAGTCGCTTGACCTTCATGGGTCTTAAGAGCTCATCTATAATTTGAGAGGGTTAAATAAATTGGGGGGGTTTAAAACTTCTAAGTTTCTTCCATTCTAAGCCTACAACTCTATCACCTTAAATTTGAAATATTGAAGGTTGAAGAAGAAACTAAGTGCAGTTAAAAATAATTCAAACAAACAAAAAAAAAAAAGATCCAAAATGATTTACTAAATACTAGAACATCCTTAAAATCTTAAAACTTATTCTAGGAAGAAATGTCTGGAAAGACACATATTTACTTTCACTAGAATCTGAATTTATTTTTTCTTTTAATAGTATTTTTATTTTTCCAAATACATACATACTTTTCAACTTTTACCTTTATAAGATGTTATCTTCCAATTTTTTCTCCCTCTCCTCTTCATCCCCTCCCCAAGACCACAAGCGATTTGATAGAGGTTAAACATGTGCAGTTCTTTTAAACATATTTCCATATTCGTCATTCTGCGCAAAAAAATCAAATCAAAAGGTAATAAACCATAAGAAAGGGGAAAAAACAAGCTAACAAGCAACAAAAAGGTGAATATATTATGCTTTGATCCACACAGAATCTGAATTTAAATAGCATAAGGGATGTTTAAGATCTAGTCCAACAAGCCTTCTTTTAGAGTTGAGAAAAGTGAGTCCAAAAAAGTTAATCCAAATGTTCAAGGTCACATAGTAGGTTAGTGGCGTTTCTTTGCTACGTATAGTGTTGTTCTAGGCATTTTCTCAAGAGAATTCCTCAGCTGTGCCCTGTGTATATTCATCTCAACCTCCCCCACCCCAGTCTGGAAGCCCTTTGGGGGCAGCTCTCATGTATTATTCAGCTTTATTTTCCCCCCAGTCTGGACACAGCAAAGCAGCTTAAATATACAACTAAGGGAGGCACTGAATGAAAGGATGTTGAATCAGACTGAGGTAGAAATTACCTTCTCCCAATTCAATAGAATCATGAATCTGGGAAGCCATCTATATAAACATTTCTTTGGGCAGTAAAGATCACAGTCTCATCCATGTTTCATCCTGTGTGATTCCTGAGCATGGCCTCTCATCAATCATCCAGAAAGCTTAGACATAACATACACTGGGCTGGCCCCTGTCATTATCCACTAATAATCCAAAATGACTCCGTTTAATCAGATTCAATTTTTCAGAATTTTTTCACCATTTCTTTTAAAGAGAGCAAAAGGGAAAAAAGAAGAGAAAAGGGGAAGGAGGAGGAATAGTAGGGAGTAAAGGAGAAAAAGGATAAGAAAGATGAAGGGGGAAAGGAGGAAGAAAAGAGATGGGAGGGAAGGAAAAATAGGATGAAAAAAGAGGAGATGGAAGAAGAAAAGAAACAGGAGAAGGAAGAAAAGAGGATGGGAAAGAGGAGAAGGAAGAGGAGGGGAGGAAGAATAGAAAGAGAAGAAAAGGGGAAAGAAGGTAGAGGAGGTAGAAGAGAAGGATAAAAAAATGAAGAGGAATAGAAAGAAAAGGAGGAAAATAAGGAAAACAAGAATGTTTTTAGTGAACTCCATATAAAAGAGATGAAAAGAGTAAGACAGCAATTACAACCCTAGAACATCATAGAAATGATAATGAGAGAATACTGAGAACCACAATGGCACTTTTAGCACTTCCAAGTTTCCAAAGCCCTTTCCACACATTATGTCATTTGATCTTCACACATAGACATAATAAGTCAGAAATATAGGGCAGGGAAGGAGGCACCTTTTATTCTTCCCTTCCAAAACACCAATTTTACAGCGGAGAAAACCGAGACCCAAGTCACGCAGCTCATCAGTGAGGAGTTATGGGAACCTGGCAAGGGCCAGAGGCAGAACTAAACCAGCCCCTCTGCCTGAAGAACTCTTGGTCTTCCTGCTTGAGGACAGCCTCCATGAGTGGACAGTGTATTTTAGATGATTTTAGAGAGGAGGAAATGGAGGCGCCTGTGAGCATTTTACAGCCACTCTAGCTCTCTCTAGACCTAGGGTCAGGAAGACTTTAGGTCAACCAGCCTGTTTGATTCTGTGCAAGTCAATTTTCCTCTGCTGGCCTCAGTTTCTTTATCTGTAAAATGAAGGCAATAACACCCACCTCCCAAGGCTGTTGTAAGGATTTAACGAGACATTATTTGTAAAGGGATAACCTTAAAGTGCTTTCTAACTGTGAGCTCCTGTTCTTACTGGTGCCAGAAAGATTCAAATCCAGACCTCTCCTGATTCCAGGCACAGTATGTTTTTGACCTCACTGACACCGATGCTCTTGCCTCGAGAGACAAAACCTCGCTGGTGTCCAGGTCTGGGAAATCCGGCACTACCCATTGATTCAGGGCTTCCAGAAGGTCTGCCCTACTTCGAGTGAATGCTGATGTTAAAGGAGAGGTTGGGTTCAGCCTCCCCTTTGGCATTTGTCGGCTCCTTCAGGAAAGTCGATTCTTCCCTCCTCCTGGCATCGTCTGGGCAGCAGGGGAGGCTCCCGTGGAGAGAGTCAGGCTGCAGCTCTACCTCCGCCAGACCCCTACCCTCTGCCCGCCTGGGGCATGGGAGCCAGAGTCTGATTTCAAACATTGGTCTCTGCGTGAGAGCCCAGTGTGGGGCCAGTGTGCAGCTCACCAGCCTACAAACTGTTTAGCTGCCTTTTAAAAAAGCTAATCTGTGATCATCTCACACAGACTTTGGGCCTGCTCTCGAGCCCTCATGAACTATTGATTCATTACAGGGGTGAAAGGGAGCAGGAAGCTGATAAGCTCTGAGCATATGGAGAGAGAAACAGGAACGTGTAGCATTATCTGAACTTGGCAAGAAAGGAAGTGAAGGAAGTTGAAACAGAAGCAAATACATTGAGGGATTTAGGGAAAGAATGATTGAAACTTATATGCTGGAGATCCTTGAAAGCTTGCAAAGGACTTTCTGTGGTTTAAATATATTGCATGTTATTATTATTATTATTACCATCGTCATTATTGTTATCCCCATTTCATAGATGAGGAAAGTTTGAGTGATGGGGTATCATGGTCCCAGGTTATCCTGACTCCAAGAAACCGGTGCTATACCCACTGTATCACCCACCCAAAGTGAACATCACCTACTATCTTATGGGAAAAGCCCATTGAGTCTACTTGCTTCAGTTCAAAAAGTAATTCTTTTTCATTATGTTTTGATGATCATTTTTATTTTTTTATTTCTCAATTATACATAAACAAAATTGTTAAGATTTTTTTAAATGGTCAGTTCTGAATTCTCTTCTTCCCTCCTCTCCTCAACTTGATATAAGATCTATAGATTTTACATATAGGTTAGACAAGTGCAGTCCTACAACATTTTCATATTAGTCATGTTGCAAAAGAATGGAAATAATAATGTAAAACATAGACATACACACGCGAATGTATGTATGTAGATATGTGTGTATGTGTGCATATGCTTCAGTCTGCATTCAGATGCTATCAGTTGTTCCTCTGCAGGTGGACGGCATTTTTCACCTTAAGTCCTTCAGAATTATCTTGGATCGTTGAACTGCTGAGAATAGCAAAATCATTCACATCTTACAATATTGCTTTTACTGTGCACAGTGTTTTCCTGGTTCTGCTCATTGCACTTTGCATCAGTTCAAGTGAGTCTCCCAAGGTTTTTCTTCTCTGAAAACATCCTGCTCATCCTTTCTCACAGAACAATAATATTCCAACACAATCATATACCATAACTTGTTCAGACATTCTCCAAATGATGGACATGTCTTCGATTTCTAATTCTTTTCCATCACAAAAAAAACTGTTGTAAACATTTTTGTACATAGAGGTACTTTTCATTTTTCTTTGCTCTTTTTAAGGTACAGACTTAGTAGAGATATTGTGAGGTTAAATGGTAGCAGAGTTTTATAGCCTTTGGGGATTAATTCCAAATTTCTCTCCAAAATGGTTGCATCAGTTCATAGCTCTACCAATAGTACACTAGTGTATCTCTTTTTCCAATTTCCTCCAACATTTATCATTTTCCTTTTTTTACATATAAAGAATTTTAAAAATATGTGGTGGTACCTCAGAGATGTTTTAATTTGCATTTCTCTAATTAAAAGTGATTTAAAGCATTTTATATGTCCATATATAACTTTGATTTTTTTTCTTTTGAAAACTGTCTGTTCAGATCCTTTAACCAATTTTCATTTGGGGAATAAAAAGTGTTTTCTTGATTCACATCAGGAGAAGTATTCTTCTGCAATGGCAGGACATGAGGATTTTCCTTCCCTGTTGTTCTTATTGCCCTTCTATTCATTAACTACAATAATCAGTTACCAAGATAAAACATGGTGTGGGACATTAGCAGCAGCAGGAACTGGGGTCATTAATGCTAATGATGAGCCTGAAACAAATATCAAGTCAAAACTTTTTCTTGCCTTCCATCAAGGAATAGAGGATACTTTCTGAGAGCAGTCTCTGATGTTGAGACCCAATTTTGTTTTCTCTACTGTGGATGGAGTCCTTTGTTTCCTCATTGCACAGACATCTCAGAATGGGGGCATTTTTAAAGTAGCTTGTTTTTTTGTGAAGCAGAATATGAAAGATGTCCCCACTACTCTGAAATAAAGAAAACAAAGAAATGTCTTCCCGAGTAAACACTTTTCAAAAAAGGAGATGTAAACCATCAGCAACCAAATCACTATTAAGAGACAGAAAAATATAAAGGTCTCTGAAATTCTACTTGACATTTATCAAAGTGGTAAAAAGAAAAGGTGGCAGTAGTCAATTTTATGAGAGAATATGAAGAAAGAAATAGCAACACTTTGCTGGTACCATGGTGAATTAGTCTAACTATTCTGTCTTTAGGGTGCTTACATTATATTTGGCTACTCACTCACTCACTGTAGCCCACTTTTCTATTGAGAGATGGTTGATATATTTTCTCGTCTTCTCAGAGACCAAAATCAATCACTGAAATCAATGTGATTTGGACATAATTTAACCCAAAATTTAGTATTTTTATCTCTATCTCCAGCCTTCCCTGGCTTCCTCCAAGTCCCATCTAAAATCTCTTTCACAGAGATATCTCCTTTAAAGAGACAAGTAAGTATTACTCACAGACTCCCTCAAACATGGTCCCCTTTAGAAAAAAAATAAAAACAACAGATAAACATCAACCTCAACAGCTAAAGAGGACTCCACAAAGGATTCCCATGTACATACATGTTCATACTTGTTCATACATGTACATACCATACATGTACATATATGTTCAAATGCACATGTATATATGTGTGCACCCACAGAGACACATGCTGCAAAATCCCTATTGCTAAACCACATCCCTAAGTAATTTCAAAGACACTTTTGCCCAAAAGCTCATTGGGTGTCCACTTGCAACAATTGATTTTCCACCATTAAAAAAATTCAACTTGGGTGCCCAAAAAAGATGATAAGCAGGTCAAATATCAATTTGTATGTGTACAGCACATGTTCTTGACCACAACAATAAAACATATGACCTGAGGCATGATTTATATATGGACCCTGAATTTGGAAAAGAGCAGGCCATTATCTGGGACTGGAGGAAGAAGTTGCTTTTGAACAAAACTGATGTCAGCCTTGCTGGTTTTGAAGAGATGCTCTTCAGAAGTTGGAAGAAAGCATGGAATCCATTCCTTGCCTTCCAGCTGGTAAAGAGAGGGATCTCACTGTCCTTGGTGAGTCTTTCCTAATCCCAGAAGAAAGTTCTTCCCTTTCACAAACCCAGCCCATCCCTCCAGCTTTCTTTGCAGCCCATTTTCTCTGGTTTCTCCTTCTGCTTTCTTTTCTCTAGGCTAAAGAATTCCAATTCATGTCATTTTCCCCCTTGGGTCCTATTGTGTCCAGCCCTTCTCTTTGTTGCCACTCTTCTCCTTCCTAACTCCCAGGCTCGTTCTCTCCTTTACAATCTGCACTTCCATTCCCTACACTGGCCTCAAATAGGAGCCTGATCAATACTATGAAAAATGGGAAGATGACTTTCCAGCTCTTACATAGCAGCCTCCTGTTAACACACACCTGCTCGGTGCTCTTGATTTAAAACAATAGAGCCATTCACTGAAAACGTGATTATGTTGTTGTTGTTTTTTTTTTTTTTTGACCCAGACTTACTCAGAGACAGGCAGTCCCCGTCTTGTGCTGCACCAAATCCCTACCACACATTCTGCTCATGATAATTCAGCCAGGGTTAAATTAATCAAAGCAAATATGGCCCCATCTTTGCAAATCATCCCCCATAAACATACCTGCACACACAAGCACACACATGAGTTATCTAATTAAAACCCAAGCTTTGGAGTTCCGTTCTTCATTTCTATCTATATAAATCCCCTGAAGAAGAAGAAAAAAGACAGAGAGCTCAAATCATTTGGCTGTTTTCAAACATATGATGTGATTAAAGGTGTGGCATTATTTCCACAAGCCATCCAAGGCTGTTTAGTCTCATTGCTTCCTATTAGCACATCACAGAACTGTGCAGACAAACTATTTCAATGACCCAATGATTTTCTGATTTTTCATCCAAATGCTTTTTCATTGTGTAGACATGGTCTCAATGCTCTAGTTCTATTAAGCTCAATCCTTTTCATTAGGTGATTCCTCCATTCAATCAAACACAGGAAGTTAAAGAGAAGTAATACCTTGACCAACTGGGATATTAGATCCTCGAGGTCAGACACACTTCCATTTATCTCTTGGTATCTCCAACACCACCTCTGATTCATGACAAGTTCCTGACACGTTTGTGGGTTGACTGGTAATTTATGTGTTTCTTTGTTTTTTGTTGTTGTTTTGGGGCATTTTTTAGGGGGTAAACAAATTATGGGACTGTTTGCTCTTGTCCAAGATTCTTCAATACGCAGATATTTCCCATCTTATATTGTGGGGCTCCAGATTCTAGGGCAATGGCCAAAGCACTGGGTCTAAAGTCAAGAAAATGTGGATTCAATCCAGTCTCACACACTTCCTAGCTGCATGACTCTCTCTTAATCTCTATCACTTAAACCCTCCCCTTCCCATATTCATTCTTTCTCTCTCTCTCTCTCTCTCTCTCTCTCTCTCTCTCTCTCTCTCTCTCTCTCTCTCTTTCTCTCTGTCAGTTTCTTCAACTATAAAACTGGAATATAAAAACAGGGCCTACCTCTCTGACTTTGGGGGGAATAAAATGAGGTATTTGTCAAACATTAGCACGAAGCCCAGTATGTAGTAGGTGATATAGAAATATTTGTTCCCTTCTCTTTCTCTTTCTGTTGGTCAAATTGTGAGAGGTAGATTCATGGATAGAGCACTGGGCCTGTAGTCAAGAAAATCTGGGTTCAAATTCAGCCTCAGACACTTCCTAACTATGTGATCCCGAGAAGGAAATAGCAAATTACCATGCAATCCATGGACAGTATTGGCGTGCTGTGGTCCATGAGTCAGACATGACCTAAATGACTGAACAACGGCAACAACAAAATTTAAGAGCATGGAGGCTCGGGCTCGCTGCTTTGGTTCCTAGCGACCTTACTTGAGAGCTTCAATTTCAATTTAACTTACATGTTGATAGTCTACTAAGTGGGGCTACTCTTGACCTGTCCCTGACAACAAACAGCTTCCTTTATGCTGGGAAGATGTAACATGAACACAGAGATTTACATATGAATGAGATAAAAATCAAGGCAAAGTCATTTCAGAATAATAACTAGGGACATTAGGAAAGTATCTGTGTAGGCCATGGCTCCAGGCCTGGAGTAAGGAAATCAAGGGTTAACAATGAAAATGGACAACTAACCACACACAGGACAGAGTAAACCAAGTACCAGTGGGGGAAGATGGAAGAGAGTGTGAGGGGAAGAATAAGATGGCTGGATTGACTAGGCCAGAGAGTGTTGAAAAGGGAAGCTGGGAAGTAAGACTACATGGGATAAGTGAGAGTCAATGAAGTCTCTTTTTTTAAGTTTTGGTTGCTTTTTAATCCTTTTAAAATAAAATACAAATTCTTATATTTGGCTTTTAAAATGCTTCATACTATGTCTCCAGCTTATTTTTCTTTTTTACCTCTCAATACTAGTTTTTCCAATTACATGTAAGGATAATTCTCAACATTCATTTTTGTAAGATTCTGAGTTGCAAAATTTTTCTCCTCTCCCTCATGCCCCTCCTCCACAATACAGGAAGCAATTTGATATAGGTTATACATATACAATAATTTTAAATGTATTTTCATATTTGTCACATTGTAAAAGAAAAATCAGAACAACAGGGAAAACCCATGAGAAAGAAAAAGCAAAGAGAACAAACAAAAAAGGTGAAAATAGTAAACTTTGATCTCCATTCGATCTCCATAGTTTTCTCTCTGGGTGCATTTTCCATCCCAAGTCTACTGGAATTGTCTTAGATCGCTGTATTGCTGAGATAAGCTAAGTCCATAGTAATTGATCATCATATAATTTTCTTACTATGGACAAAGTTTTCCTGGTTCTGCTCACTTCATTCAGCACCACTGCACGTAAGTCTTGCCAGGTTTTTTCTGAAATCAGCCTGCTCATCATTTCTAATAAAACAATAATATTCCTTTACATTTATATATCATAATTTTTTTCAACCAGTCTATAACTGATGGGCATCCACTCAACTTCCAATTCCTTGCTTCCACAAACATTGTGCCCACATAGGTCCTTTCCCTCTTTTTTGATTTCTTTGGGACGAGAATACAGACCCACTAGTGGCACTGCTGGATCAAAGAATATGCATAGTTTTATAGCCCTTTGTGCATAGTTCCAAATTGCTCTACAGAGTGACTGGATTATTCCACAATTCCATCAACAATGCGTTAGTGTTTCAGTTTTCCCATATCTCCAAACATTTATCATTATCTTTTCCTGTCATCTTAATCAATCTGATAGATGTGAGGTAGCACCTCAGAATTGTTTTAATTTGCATTTACCTAATTAATAGTGATTTAAAGCATTTTTTTCCATATGACTATAGATGGCTTTAATTTTATCATCTGGAAATTGTTCATATCTTTTGACCATTTATCAAATGGAGAATGACATATTCTTATAAATTTGACTCAGTTATCTATATAGTTTAGATATGAGGATTTTATCAGAAACACTGGCTCTCAAAATTGTTTCCCAGCTTTCTGCTTCCCTTCTATTATTGGCTGCATTGGTTTTGTTTGTGCAAAAACTTTTTAAATTTATTATAACTGAAATTATCAATTTTTAAAGTTCATAACATTGTCTAATTCTTGTTTGTCATAATTTCCTTCTTTTTCCAAAAATTCTGAGAGGTTAATTATCCCTTGCAATCCTGATTTGATTAAAGTATCCCTAATTATGTTTAAATTGTGAATGCATTTCAACTTTATTTTGGTATAGGTGTGAGATTTTGCCAGTTTCTGCCATATTATTTTCCAGTTTTAGCAGAAATTTTTGTCAAATAGTGGAATTTTATCCCAGAAGCTGCAGTCTTTCAATTTATCGAAAACTAGATTAATATAATAATTGATTTTATACTTGTGTATTTCATCAATTCCACTGATTCACCGCTATATTTTTAGCCAGTACAAAAAGATTTTGAGGACAGTCATGTAATTTACTCCACTTTATCTCCCCTTTCTTCTTCTCCCAATACAATGCTTTTTCATCCCCTTAATTTATTTTTTACATCATCACATCAAAGTCAACTTATACCTACACCCTCAGTCTATGTATACCCCTTCTAACTGCCCTAAGAAAGATATAGTTTTCAGGAATTGTAAGTATAATTTTCCCATATAGAGATATAATAGTAGCTAAATAACATTTTTTTCTTTCCTGTTTAACTTTTTATGTTTCTCTTGAGACTTTTATTTGAAAATGGAACTTTCTGTTCAGCTCTGGTATATCATGAGAAATGACTGAAAATCCTGTTTCATTAAATATCAATCTTTTCTCCTAAAAGATAATGCTTGATTTTGCTGAGTGGTTGATTCTTGATTGCAATCTCATCTACTTTGCCTTCCAGATTATCATATTCTAGACCCTCATATCCTTTAATGTGGAAACTTCTAAGTCTTGGTCTATCCTCACTCTGGCTTCTCAATATTTGAATTGTTTCTTTCTGGCTGCTTGGGGTATTTTTTCTTGACTTTATAATTCTGGAATTTAACTACAATATCCCTTGGAGTTTTCATTTGAGAGTTTCTTTTAGGAGATGATCAATGTGCATTGTTGGTGGAGTTGTGAACGAATCCAACCATTTTGGAGAGTAGTTTGGAACTATGCTCAAAAAGTTATCAAACTGAGCATACCCTTTGATCCAGCAGTGTTACTACTGGGATTATATCCCAAAGAGATTATAAAGAAGGGAAAGGGACCTGTATGTGCACGAATGTTTGTGGCAGCCCTTTTTGTAGTGGCTAGAAACTGGAAACTGAATGGATGTCCATCAGTTGGAGAATGGCTGAATAAATTGTGGTATATGAAAATTATGGAATATTACTGTTCTGTAAGAAATGACCAACAGGATGATTTCAGAAAGGCCTGGAGAGACTTACACGAACTGATGCTGAGTGAAATGAGCAGGACCAGGAGATCATTATATACTTCAACAACAATACTAGATGATGACCAGTCCTGATGGATCAGGCCATCCTCAGCAACGAGATCAACCAAATCATTTCTAATGGAGCAGTAATGAACTGAACTAGCTATGCCCAGAAAAAGAACTCTGGGAGATGACTAAAAACCATTACATTGAATTCCCAATCCCTATATTTATGCACACCTGCATTTTTGATTTCCTTCACAAGCTAATTGTACAATATTTCAGAGTCTAATTCTTTTTCTACAGCAAAATAACATTTTGGTCAGGTATACTTATTGTGTATCTAATTTATATTTTAATATATTTAACATCTACTGGTCATCCTGCCATCTAGGGGAGGGGGTGGGGGGAGGGTAAGAGGTGAAAAATTGGAAGAAGAGGTTTGGCAATTGTTAATACTGTAAAGTTACCCATGTATATATCCTGTAAATAAAAGGCTATTAAATTAAAAAAAAAAGGAGATGATCAATGGATTTCCACAATGACTGTTTTATCATTTGGTGCTAGGATATCAGGGAAGTTTTTCTTTATGTCCAAGTTCTTTTTATGATTATGGTTGTCAGGTTGTCCAAAAGTTCTTAAATTATCTTTCCTGGTTTTATTTTTCAAGTCAGTTTTTTCCCAATGAGACATTTTACAATTTCTTCTATTTTCATTTTTTTATTTTATTTGACTTACTCTTCTAGCTTCATTGAGTTACTGACTTTCACTTGTCCAATTCTATTTTTTAAAGAATTATTTTCTTTAATTAGGGTTTTTACACCCATTTGGTCAATTTTACTTTTAAAGGAGTTGTGTTGTTCAGTGTATTTTTTTCCACCTTGCCAAATTTCTTAAGTAGTTGTTTCCTTTAGCATTTTTGGGGGGTTTTCCCCTAAAACTGTTGGCTGTTTTCTTAATTCTCCTGGATAATTCTCATTTCTTCCCCCACTTTTTCTTCTACCTCTCTTACTTGATTTTTAAAAAAAAATCCCTTTTGAGCTCTTCCAAGAGAAACTTTTGAGCTTCAGACCAATTTATCTTCCTCTTTAAGGTTTCACATGTAGACATTTTGACATTGCTGTCCTCTTCTCAATTTGTATTCTGATTTTCCCTATCAGAATATCAGCTTTATATAGGCAGGGCTCTTTTTGTTTTTTTGCCCATTTTTAAGGTTGTGCTCTGCTCAGGGGGCACTGTCCCAAACTTCTTTTGTAGAGGAACAGGGACCTCTCACTGGTTTTCTGCCCTGGGGACAAAAATGCTGCCAGCTTTACCACTGCCCTGAATTGGCCTGCTAGTCCCACCTATTGTGCTGGGGTTCAGAGGACCACAATTTACTTTCTGCATTTGGGCTTATAGTCTTGCATTTGACCTGCTAAGCCAGTGACACATTGATTCAGGACAGAGGGGTCTCTGTTGTTGATCTGTTCTATGACTAAGACCTCTACTCTCTCTTCCACTAGATCTTCTGGATCGTATTTCCCTTAAGGGGTGTTTTCAAGAATGGTTTCTTGGTTTTCTAATTATCCTAATTCATACATGATCATTTATTGTCCATCACCAGGTCTTTGCATTGCCATGCTCACACTTAGGATATGCTTCCTGATTTTTCATAGAGATGTCTCATAAAGTTTTCCCTTCAATATACCACATGAGACTTTCTAATCAAAGTCTTCCTGGATTTAACCCCCCATGACCCCTCACTCCTCAATTGTCATCTGAGAATTTTTTTTGTACAGGAAGTAACACATGAGACTTTAAGGAAGAGTAGGAATCAAAAGGCAGAGGTTCCACACTACCACCATGTCAAATTATGCTGTATTTAGTTGTGAGTAGCCTTTTAAAACTGTTTTTGTATATGCTTATTGTTTTTGTATCCTCAGCTCCTGGAAAGTGCCTGATATATAGTAGATGTTTAATCAAGGCTAGTTAATTGATCAATTCATTGAGACCTTATGGAAAAACTGAAAACTTTTGAGTAACGTGATAGAAATATAGAAGATGATAGACAAATAAATGTATAGATAGAAAGACAGATAGATGCATTGATGGATGGATGGATATGACATTTATTGAGTACTTACTGTGACAGATACTGTATTCAAATTCACTTCTTTCCTTTTTAAGAATGTTCTCATAACAATTAGTCAGTAGAGTAATGCATTGTTGGAGCTATGAAAAACACACTGTTGCAAAGCTGATAAAGCTATATATTATTACAGCCATACTGGAAAACAATTCAGAACTATGTAGATAAAATGGCTAAAATGCCCCCAAATTCCACTGATAGGCACAGGCCTCAAGAAAAACATTGACAAAAGAGGGGGAAAATCCTCATAAGCCCAATTCTTCATAATAGCACTTTCTGTGGTAACAAAGAGTTATAAACTGAGTAAATACTCATCAACTGGATAATGACTAAACCAAGTGTGGCACATGAATGTCATGGGCTATTACTGCAAGCTAAGGAATGACAAACAAGATGAATCCATAAATGCATTGAAAGATTTACATGAAGTGATGCAGAGTAAAATCAACCTAGCCAGGAAAATAGCAACAGTGATCTCACCAAAGTAAAAGGAAAGAACATCACTTAGAAAGCAAAAATGAATGCTGCAAAATTAAAAAGAAAGATGAGCCCAAAGATATGAGAAGACACCCCCTTCTTCTATAGAGGGAGAAGAGGGGAGATCTATTGGTATGGAACTTGGCCAAGGAAGGCAGATTCTTGTCAATTTATTGGCCACTTTTGCATTTTTTTCTCTTTTTTTCCCCCTCTTTTATTATGTTTAATTCTTAGTTATAAGGGATGGTATCTCAGGGAGGAAAACAGAGAAGGGTATAAGGGAAATACAGGTGCTGTAAGATGAAAGATAATAAAAATCTATTAAAGATACAAAAAGAAGCCATTGCAACCGTTGTGATGGGTGGGGTAAGGAGGGCCCAAATTAGAGGTATGTGCAGGAGAGAAGGGGATACAACTTAGAATACTTGACCTGTATGATTTTGAGCAAGTAACATACTCTCTCTGAGACTCAGTCTCCTCCTATATAAAAGGAGGAGGTTATATTGAATCACTTCTAAGATCTCTTCCTTAGTTAGGGCAGCTAGATGGCACGATAATGAATAGAATACTAGATCTGAAATCAGAAAGTCTTATCTTCCTGATTCAAATTTGGCTTCAGAGATATACTAGTTGGGCAATCTTGGGCAGGTCATTTATTCTGTTTGCCTATAAAATGAACTGGAGAAAGAAATAGCAAACCACTCTAGTTTCTTTGCCAGGAAAACACCAATGGGGTCATAAGAGTCAAACATGGATGAATAATGACATCTCATCTCCTTTCCAGTTCCTGACCTTGGATTCTATGACTGGGTGTAAAGAATGAAAGAGAACGAGAGTCAGGGATGACTCCAAGTTGTTGCCATCACAAATAGGGAAGTGTGAAAATGATATGAATTTAAGAACTTTGGGATTTTTTTAAACAATTACCTAAAATAACGAAGTTTAACTAACTCATCTTCTAATCTTCCTTGACATGAAGTTCTTTGTGATAAGGAACAGCCAATGTAAGCAATTCACCATGTGAAGCATTGGTATTGGTGCCTTTACATGGATGCTCATTGTAAATCCTTAACTTCATCACTAGGAGATTGGATCTGTTTGAAGAGATAGGCTCTCTACCTGGCCAACTGATTCCTGAAAGACTCATAGGATGCCCAAATCTGGCCACCAGAATGACAAAATTCTGATAGAAATAAGATCAGCTCTATATTATACAGTGAGAATCTGTCTCTGCCTAAAGAAGCAGAGCAGTGAATAAGTACTTGTAGTATAGCAAAAAAGAGAACTAGAATTGAAGAGGTTCTGATATCAAATTTCATCTGTTACTCTCCATGAAATATTAAACAAGTCATTCATAATATCCTCCATAATGCTCATTTTTCTTCTTCAAAATGAGGGATTTGGATTAGACAATCACTCAGGTTTCTTCCATATTTAAAATCACTTATTAAATACTTACTAAGTGCTAGTCACTATACTAACCTATGGTCAAAGATGACTCCAAGATTAAGTATCAACATGGCAGGCAAGCTGCCATGATTGCTATATAATCCGTGATCTCCTCTTCAAGCATTTCAATTGTCATGGGGAAAGTTTTTATCATTACAAAATTTGCAAATTCTGAAGATGAAATGATGTTTTCATTTTTTAAGGAGAGAAAAAAAATTAGCAACATATATTTTAACACCTTTTATACTGATTAAAGAGCCAGGTTTTTTTTTTTAAAGACAAAGCTGTCCTACATGCTAAGGATCAAAATTGTCAATAATTAACCAATCTGCATAAAACTAATAATAATATTGACATGGTAACATGTAACAAATATGGTTTAAACTAACATTGATGTTTTATTTGCATATATAATCCATCATATTCAGGAAGAGACTCTCCTCTCTCTTTCCCTCCTCTTCTCTTTTCTTTTCTCCTCTTGTCCTTTCTTCTCTCCTTTTCTCCCTTCTCCTTTTATCTTTTCTTTCTTCTTTTTTCCTCCTTTTCCTCTTCTCTTCTTTCCTTTTTTATTTCTTCATTTTCTTCTCTCTTCTTCTTAATCTCTCCCTCACTATTCTTCTCTCCCCAGATGTAGGCAATACTAATATATCTGGATATCATTTTGTGTCATCTCAGAATGTAATTCCTCTATATTTATAACCATTAACTCATAACATCTATGTCTTTAGAAATACAGTTCTGATGGGATTCTCCTTAAATGTGACACATCAAAGTATCCCATCAGAATTGTCTTTCTAAAGAGGAAGTTTGCCTCTACTCTCTGAAAAAGAAAATGGTTTGATGAGCACAACCCAAGATAAATGAAAAATGGAAGAAAGTCCATCACAGAAGGAATTCAGGCTGATGAGTTTTTGTCTTTTATTCAATATGGATATTTTAATAAGATATAAATCAAGACCCCCATACTTCTAATCTCCGAATTGTACCCCACAATAAAATTCCCATATATGAATAATTAATAAAGTACTTGAGCTGTTAAAAGCACAGGAGATCCGTGGCTAATAGATTTCTCCTGTGATCAACAAGGCTCTGCTCATGGATGATAATTCATGAAGAACTTTCAGTGATTGCCCTGTGAACATGAAATACAATCTCAGGTTGCTTGTGGGAACACAGCAAAGTTGGACCCATGAAAAAGAGCTCATGGGTTATTTTAAAGTTCAGGAGATGAGATAAATCTGGAAATTTCAGAAGAGAGGACTTTGTTAAGAAGCCCTCTATTCAAGAAGGTTATCTCCTCTTTCCTCACAATATGAAGGTATATAAAATAGAATTAACCTAAATTAACCCCACCTCTCTGTTTAGAGGAACTAGTTAAGATACTGTAAAATGCTAATGAGATTCTTTCACTTTCAGCATTCCAGTGGGGTCTTTGAAGCTGATGGTCCGATAAAGTGGTGGGTTCCTGAAAACCCCCATTAACCTGGGGTTAAGAAGTCCTCCTGGCCCTTCTGACAGTGCTGTGGCTGTGGCTTCTGTATGACCATGCAAGGTGCCTAGGGAACAGACCCATGGCAAAGACAATCTAGAAGTTGGGTCCTGGATCAGACAGACACAGAAAAGAAAGAAAGCAGGAAAAAAAACCAAGAAAGTTCAGAAGCACATTTGTTTGGAGAAAGGATGGGATATTAAGACACAGAGAAAGAGACAGGGCGATGAGAATAAATCTGAGAGAGAAAACAGGAGAAAAGTGAGAAGAAAATATGAATAGATGTGTAAGTGAAAGATACACAAGGAGGAAGGAAAAAAAGAGGATTGAATGATAGAGAGGAGAGGAGTGGGAAGAAAGAACTGAGGATATCCTCCAAAAGCAGGAGTATTGGAAGGAAGTCATTGTTTTTCTGAAAGAATTTAAATGAGGTGCTATCTCCCCAGTCTTGAGTAAGACAGACAGTGCAGCTACCCCTGAACAACTGCAATAAAACAAAATTCCAGACTATTCTAGGAGGAATATAAGGTGTGTTTCTACCTTCTGATTCCCAGGTTGCATATAAAAGGGTTGAGTCATGAGAGTTTTTCTATCTGGCATTAAGCCTACAAGAGAAGAAAACAGTCTGAAGTTAAAGTCTGGGCTACCCTTTAATCGGAGGGTTTGAAGAAGCTTGGAAAAAGACAGCAAGGCTATGCTTGGAGGATTTCTGAGGGCAGAGCCAGAATAATAGAGTACAGACCACTCAGCCAAGCCCTCCCAACGTACCCCTCTATCCAACCTTAAAATAACTCCTCAGATTGACTTCTGAGTGGCAGAGTCAACAAAAAGGTCAGTGAGCCTTTTTTTTGCAACCCAACACAGCGTAAGAAGTCAGAAAAAGAGCTTCAAAATGGAGGAGGACGCTGGCCCACGTGCATGAAACACAGTGAGTGAGACTAAGTGGTGATGACAGAAGTAGCTACAGCTTTGGATCTCTTAAGCCAGAGATTATTATCCAACCTTGAAATCACCAAAAACTTCCAAACCCAAAGAACTATCTCTAAAAACAGTGGTGTGAAAAAGCCTGAAACTTGACAATCCTTCTCCTCATCATGCTAGGATTAGAGCCCAATATGAACATAAATGTCTAAATCAACAAATATGGTGAAAAAATGAGCAGATGACAACAACAAAGAGCATGACCATAAAAAAACTACCATGGTGATTAAGACACAAATGCAAAAGAAAAAAGTGAAGTCAAAATATCTACAAAGCCTCAAAGAGGGAAAAATGCAAATTGGATACAAGCCCAGCAAGAATTCCTAGAAGAGCTTTTTTTAAAAAAGAGTTTCAAAATCAGTACTAGAGGAAAAAATAGATTTAAAAAATGAAACCAAAGGGAGAAAATTATTAAAAAGACAATTAACACCTTGTTAAAAAGAGGCACAAAAACGCTAAAGAAAACAACACCCTAAAAATAGAATTGATCAAATGGGAAAAGGTATAAAAGCTCACAAAATAAAATAATTTCTTAAAGATTAGAACTGAATAACTGGAAGTTTCATGAATTCATGAAACACAAAGAAACAAAAGAAAAAAATTAATTTAAAAAAGAAAAGAAAATATGAAATATCTGACTTGAAAACTGACCTGGAAAATAGATCAAGGAGAGATAATTTAAGAATTATTAGATTACCCAATCAAAAAAAAAAAAGAAAAAATAGATGGTAAAATGAAAATTTAAAAAAATCCACCAATCACCATGCGAAGATGAAAACTCCCAAATAGTCAATTTCAAGAGTTCACAAGTCAAAGAGTAAATACTTCAAGCAATCAGAAAGAAACTCTTCAGATCATAGAGTCACACTTGAGCTCACACAAAATTCATCATGTTAAAGGAGTGGAGAACTTGGAATATGATATTTTGGAAGAAAAAAGAGCTGGGATTACAATTAAGAATTATCTATCCAGTAAAAACTAAGTATAATTCTTTGAGGGAAAATAGATTTTAGCATAATAAAGGATTTAAGCATTCCTGATGAAAATACCAGAGCTGAAAAGAAAATCCAACGTTCAAACACAGGACTAAGAAAAAGCATAAAAAGGTAAATATAAAAAAAAACCATAAGATACTCAATATGTAAAACTATGTGCCTTTTTATAAGGGAAGTTGACACATGCATCTTCTAAGGATTCTATCACTAGGGCAGTCAGAATGATTATACATAGAAAGAGGATGCAGGAGTGAATCAATGATATTGGTATATAATTTAAAATGGATACGCAAGAAAGAGAGGTGACTGGGAGAAGAAACTTCAATTTTCCCCTGTCAGAGCTAGAAAATCTAATTATAACATAAGAAATAAGTCAAGGAAATGAATAGAAAATAGAAAATAAATAGTAAAATAGAATAGAGAAGAAAGAATTAAATATGATAAACCTCTCAAAAAAACAGAATAAGAATAGAAAGGAATATACCTTTTTTAAAGTTGTATTTGACACCTTCACAAAACTGACCATGTATAAGGGCATAAAAGCTCACAACCAAATGCAGCAAAGAAAAAAAATACATCTTTTCCAGAATATAAACTAATAGTAATTACATTTAATAAAGGACTTTGAAAACAGATTATAAGCTAATTACAAATTACCTAATGCTATACAAATAGTGAACTAAAGAACAAGTCGTAGAAATAATCAATATATTCATTAAGGAGAACAAGACCACATTGCAAAATTTCTGGGATCCAGTCAAAGCAGTATTTAGGGGAAAATATATTTCCAAATGTGTATAAAACTCAATAAAAGAGAGTAAGAGCAGAGGAAGGAATTGTAAATGCAACTTAAAAAAAACTATAAAAAAATAAATTTAAAATCCCCAATTAAACACTAAAATAGAAATCCTGAAAATAAAAAGAGAGACTAACAAAAAAGAAAGCTCAAAAAATTGGATTATTAAATAAAACTAAGACATTATTTCATGAAAAAAACAACAAAATAAATAAACTGTTGCTTAATTTGATTTTAAAAAATGAGAAAAAAACAATAAAATAAATTTTTGCTTAAAAAAGAAAAAAAAAAGAAAAATAACTAAGACAAACTGAGGGGCTTATATGAATACATTTACAAAAGACTTTTCATATAAATAAAGACAGATCTAAACAGGTAGAGAATTCTTCATGGATAGGTTGATCCTATAATAATAACAAAATGATAATTTATTATAATCCAGAAATAGGACTATAAATAATAAATAATAAAACTGATCATTCTTCTTCATTTACTTATTCAGTACCATACCAATCAAACTGTCAAAACGTTATTTTACAGAGTTAGGGGAAAAGTTTCATCTGAATTTCATCTGAAAGAATAAAATGTCAAGAATCTTGAGAGAATTTTTTAAAAGTTTTAAAAGATATTCCCAAATTCAAAACCATGTAACAAAATAGTAACCATCAGAACAAACTGATACTACCTAACAAATTGATTGGTGGATCAGTAGAAAAGCTTATATACATATATATAAAACACATGGTAATAAATGACCATAGTAATCCAGTTTGAGTTTGATAAATCCCAAAATCCAAGCTTTTGGTTTGACATTTTGACAAAAATTGCTGGGGAAACTGGAAAGCAGTTTGGCAGAAACTGAGCTAAGACCATTGTCTCATACCTTAAATCAAATAAGGCCAAAATGAATAAGTAATTTCAATGCAAAAGGTGATATAAGTAAATTAGGGAAACTTGGAAAATTTTATCTGTCAGATGTATGGAAAAGGAAAGAATTTATATCCAAAAAAAGAGGTAGTAAATTAAAAAATAAAAGAGGTCATTTTAATTACATGAGATTATAAAGCTTTTGCTCAAACAAAACTAATGTAGCCAAAATTATAAGAAAAATGGGAAACTGGGAAGAAATATTTGCAACAAGTTTCTCTAACAAAGGTCTCATTTCTAAAATTTCTAACATGGCATAAAAGGAAAATGGCAAATGCTAGAATGGAGATAAAAAGACTCCAATCATTCTGAGGAGAAGGGGCAAGAAAGGGGAATGGAACCATTCCATAAGAGCTATAAAACTGCATATACCCTTTGTCCCCTCAATATCAGTAGGTATGTGTTCCAAAGAGATCAAAACAGAGGGAAAGGAACCTCTTTATACAAAAAATATTTATAGCAGTTTTTTTTTTTGTGGTGGCAAAAAATTGGGAATTTAGGGGATGCCCATCAATTGGCAAATGGCTGAACAAGTTGTGTTATTTGAATATAATGGAATATTATGTTTCTATAAGAAATGAAGAGCAGATTTCAGAAAAAAACGTGGAAAAATTTATATGAGTTCAGGTAAAGTGAAGTGAGCAGAATCAGGATAACATTGCACATAATAATAACAATATTGTAAGTATGATCAACTATAAAAGACTTAGCCACTCTGATTAAGACAGTTCCAAAGGAACCATGATGAAAAATCCTATCCATCTTCACAGAGAGAACTAGTAGCATCTGATTGCATTTTGGAAAATACTTTTTAAATTTTTATTTTATTGTTTTATCTTTGGGTTCTTTGGGTTTTGGTTTGTTTCATTTTTGTTGTTTCATGTCTAATAAGAAAATATGTTTGTCATAACCTCACATCTATATCTGAAATCGAACTGCTTGCTTTCTCAAGGAAGAGTTGGGGGACAGACAGGAGGGAAAGAATTTGGAACTCCATTTTTTTTCTTAAATGCTTGTTAAAAATTATTTTACATGTGGTTGAGAAATATTTAATGTAGTAAATAAAACGAGTTTTTGAAAAAGAAGCTATGCATGAAACTCCCCCCACCACCCCCAATTTCTTAGCTAGGAGCCAATTGTACTCTGGTTTAATTGAATAGAGTCTCAATTGCTGCTCTGTTTCAGAAATCATGGTCTATTCCACTAATTGATGTGGCCCTGATCTGACCTCTTCCTTTTAGGAGGCCATCTAGTTCAACTTTTTCATTTTAGAGATGACATCTGGGGAAACTGTGGTCCGGAAAGGCCATAGATTCAGAGATGGTGCAGACTTTGGCTCAGAGAACCTAGGTGACTTGCCTAAGCTCACACATCTCAAGCGTACCAGAGGCAGGATTCCGAAATCAAGCCCTCTAACTCACAAATCAGTATTCTTTCTAAGTGCCAATTGCCTCTCTTATTCTAAGAAAAAAATAAATATGCAGCTGGTGGGTTTCTTTATACTTTCCCAAACAAGTACAAAAGGAACACTCTTTTCCTCTCTTCTCTTCTCTTCCTCTCTCCTCTCTGCTCTTTTTGTTATCTCCTCTCCTCTCTTCTTTCTCCCTTTCCTTCCCTCTCCTCTTTTGTTCTCTTCTCTCATCTCTTTCCCTCTCTTCTCACTTTCCTTCTTATCCTGTCTTCTCCTTTCCTTTCTCATCTTCTCTCCTCTCTTGTGATTCTCTTGTACTCATAATGCAAGTAGACCAGAATCCCAATTGTCAATCCCTCAGACTCTTAGAGTGAAAAGGCAAGGACTCTTTGGTACAGATTTAATAACCAGCTCCTTCTAAAGGGCCAAGTCCTGTACCAACTACAGGCTTTCATGTCTGTATGTACCTGTGTGTGCACATGTGTTCCAGTTAACCAGCAGCTGATCATGAATAACTAGAAAAGAGTTGTTAAACTGTCGCCAAACACTTTCTCAAGGAAATCTGGTGACCTAAACTAAATCACCCCCCAATTCTATCCTTGGAGAAAAGTGAACCATTACATTATTTCCTTCCCCTCTAGTCTGAAGAGAAATATATATTTGCAAGCTGGAAACTTCCCAATCTACATTTCTGTTTTCTCAGTAAAGTCATTGCTTCCTCATTTCTCTCTCAATTACAGTTTTTGGAAGGAGAAAAGTGAAAAAGAAAGAAAAAGAAAGAAAGAAAGAAAGAAAGAAAGAAAGAAAGAAAGAAAGAAAGAAAGAAAGAAAGAAAGAAAGAAAGAAAGAAAGAAAGAAAAGAAAAAGGAGGGAAGGAAGAACAAAGAAAGGAAGAAAAGGAGGGAGGGAAGAAAGGAAAAAGAAAGAAAGAAAGAAAGAAAGAAAGAAAGAAAGAAAGAAAGAAAGGAATGAAGGAAGGAAGGAAGGAAAGAAGGAAGAAAAGGTGGAAGAAAAGGTGGAAGGAAAGGAAAAGAAAGAAAGAAAGAAAGAAAAGGAGGGAGGGAGGGAGGGAGGAAGGAAGGAAGGAAGGAAGGAAGGAAGGAAGGAAGGAAGGAAGGAAGGGAGGAAGGAGGGAGGGAGGAAGGAAGGAAGGAAGAAAGGAGGAGGGAGAGAGGAAGGGAGGGAGGAAAGAAGGAAGAAAGGAAGGAGGGAGGGAGGGAGGGAGGAGGAAGGAAGGAAGGGAGGGAGGGAGGGAGGAAGGAGGGAGAGAGGAAAGAGGGAAGGAAGGAGGGAAAGAGGGAGGGATAATGGGAGGGAAGGAAGGAAGAAAAGAAAAGAAAGAAAGAAAGAAACCTATACTGCAAATATATGCAGAGTTTGTTTTCCAATGAAGGCCTAATAGGGCTACCTCTTCAGCCTGGATATGTAAAAACTTGGCCTTTTCACAGCTGATAAAATACAAATTAATCCTTAGAGGATTTCATATGTGCCTATTTATTACCTTCAAATATGAAAGACCCATGGCAATTAATACAGCCTGCACTGTGCAGGAGGAGATCAGTCTCACTGCTTCGGAAACAAGAAGCCAGCCCCAAACGGGGGCTTCCCCCTCCCCACCACCTGCCTCTTTTTTCCCTTCCTTTCTTGCTCTAAATGTGCTACCCGAGGTGTGATGTGATGTCTTCGGAAGGTCACAAACCCCAAAGCTTCTCTGGAGTTTCCATGATTCCTTCTAGAAGCTTTAAATTACCGTGTCTTCGGGGTATGAAATAACGCTGTTTGTATGCAACGGCGAGTTCAGTTTATTATGAGAAATGAAAACATTTTAAAAATTAAAGGAACATGGGTCTTTGTGTTCACAGTTCATTCTGTTAGTTTAACCTCCACACTTAACCTCTCCAGTTCATTTTCTAAACTCCTCTTTCATCTGTCTTTGCATGCATCCAGATTTAACTCTCCACTGCCCAGAACGGTCGCTTAAGTGGCCGCTGGGGAGGCCGAAGCGGCGTTTCTCTGGGCTCCGGAGAGTTCACCGTTGTCCTCTCGCAGAAGTATCTAATTGTGTTTGCAGAATCTGGAGTGCCTCCCCGCTCTTCACCTTCCTCGGTTCGAAAGGCGCTGCCGTGTCTATTTCTATCTTCATTTATTTAGCATATATTTGTCTGTTTTCCCAAGAGGCAGCTGAAACATTTGGGGGCCCTCCACCTTCTACCTCGAGCCCCACTGAAGTTCAGACCCAGACCAGATTTCCCACTCAATGACATGACTCATTGTTCTTGGGAATACACGCTAGTTTTAATAAGCTCCGCTCTCCCTCTCCCGGACCCAACTGGGGTCTCACACTAAGACAATGAAGTCAGTTCATCTTGGTCTTTAAAAATGAATACTCCGAATTAGCATAACTCTTGTTCGTTTGATAATCAGACAAGTTTTATTCATAATTTGGCGAGGCTGAGATGTCTGTTTGATATTCCCTCTTTGTTTATTCATCAGCAAAAGTCTATATAATTTCCTGTAATGCACTCCGCTTATTTACCGTCTCCGAGGCAGTATTTATTTAGGCTAAAAGCGCACCTCGGCGGGAGTGGAGTGGAGGCGGCCGTCCTCTCCAGCTCCCGGGATTATGTTCTGTCTCTGTCCCATCTCAGCCCGTGGAGTTCTCTTGACAGACAGCATGGAACAATCTGCATAAGGAAGAGTAACTGACAGCTGGGGTCAGACGCTCTCTGTTAAATGACACTGCCGGTTACACATTTTGAATTGTTTAAATATGAGTCTACAGCTTCCACAATCATCATCTTGCTGGTTCCACTTTTCATACCCAACAGTCAGGAAACTGACACGTAATTACACACTTACTGATGGTATCGGCGGGCCCGATAATTAAAACTGCCACTGGAGAATTGGGATTGCTCGTCTACAGCTGGGCTGTTGTCAGGAGCGGGGAGCTCCAGCCGCTTTTCACGCCGTCCTCCTACAGGTGGACCGCCGGCCGGCCGCTGGAGTAATAGGGAGCCTCAGCACATCCTTCACAGTGCCTCGCGCGAAGGAAGAAAATCTATTAACAATCCAATAAGTGAAATACAAACACGATGACCCAAGGGTTAAACTGTCTGGACGGACGCCGGAGCGGATCTATGAAGTCTCGCTCTGCCGCCTCTGCCGCTGCTTCTCCCTCGGAGGTTGTTTTGCCGAAAACGGCACCCGCGGTTTGCCACCTGCAGCGAGGAGGACGTCGGGAGGTAATTTTAAAGCCGGTGGAGGGAGTGGCCGGCTCATCCCAGCCCGAAGCCGTGAAGTTGCCTTCTGATCTGCCACTCGCCGCTTCCTGCAGGCTGGAAGAAATGAGCGCCGACTGAATACCTGCCGATACAGTGCTCAGAGCCAGGAACCGTTCCTTCTGTCCCACCGGGCAAATCACACACACCAACCCCAAGGATCCCGAGACGCCAGCTCCTGAGCTACTTGGGGCCAGGCCTTTATCAGAGACCCAACTGTGGCCCGCGGTTACCCATAAAAGTTAAAGCAACATCCCACAAGCCCCACGATAATGGAGGCGAGGACAATGCAAATAAAGACAATGGCGATGATGATGGCCACCTTGTCAAGGGGCTTCGGGAGTTACAATAAGTCACCATCTCAGATGCTCATCATCCCCAGCTCTGGTTATGTATGATATGGAGAGATGCAGGCAGAGCAGTCAGCCCCTGGGCGGCCCCTCCTTCTGCCCACAATCTTCCTTCTCAACACTCTACTGAACATAAAAACTGAGAATGGCTGGAGGCCAGCTTATCCCACTCAAAGAGATGGGAAGAAAAGAGCCCGACAATAAATCTTCCCCTGTATTGAGGCAGAGCTCACTGGGTAGAGAACTAGATCTGGACTCAGGGAGACACATTCAAATCCAGCTTCAGACACCTGCTGTGGGATGCTGGGAAAGTCATTTATCCTCTGCTTCCTCAGTTTCCCCATCTATAAAATGGTGTCAGCAATAGAGCCCATCTCCCAGGGCTGTTGGGAGAAAGAAAAAATGAGATGATACTTGTACAGTACTTGAGAGCAGCATGTAAATTTATTATCCATGAAACAACCCGGGGAACTGTCTTCAAGGAATAGCAGAGTCCCCGCTGAATTTGAACCTTGGGAGGGAGCATCATTGGCCCTGGAGGCAGAGAAGCCTGATCCGCTCCCAGCTCTGGGTGACCTGGGCTGGTCCCTTAGTCTGTCTGGACCTCAGTTTCTTGTGTATAAGATAAAGAAATGGGTCCTTTAACTCTAATTCTAGGACCCCAAGAAGTTGGCCAGCTTGAACGAGAATCTGGGTGACAGAGGGGACAAAGGGGCCCGGCTCCTGGGGAGAAGATGATGTCCACGGAGAGTCCACACACGATTGGCCAGGCTGCCTCCAAAAGAGCCGGGCTCAACTCTGTTGCCTCCTAGGGGGCCGGGACCCAGAGACGATGGGCTGCCCATGGGGCAGTGGGGCTGGGGATGCAGGGCCGATCTTGATCCCAAATTGAGAATGGGTCCCGGGCTGAACGGTGAGCTGCAGATTGGGTGCAACAAGTAACCTTAGGGAAGTGAAGCTGCCACTCACCGCCGATCAGCCGGAGCGCGCTCGACAGCATGACAGGGGCAGCCTTGCCAGCGATGAGCTATGAATCCCATCCACAAACGCACGCCTTATTCAAAGCAGCGGGCCCAGACAGTCAGCAGCAAGGCCCGAGTTGTCTTACCTGAGCTACCTGCCCTAAAGAAAAAATCAGCTGTGGGGGGGTCGGCTCGAGGAAAACCGTCTCCAGACAGGAGTGTTTCTTGGAAGCTGCTGTCAAGTCACCTTCTGGGAGCTCAGTGATGGAGCCAGGAGCCATGGAAATGAGAGCCCCATTTCGGAGAAGTCGCTGTCAGGAAATATCCACCCAGGCTATTGCTAACCCTCATTAATCCTCAAATATACAAATCCTCAGCCCAGAATACAACCAGCAGCCCCCGAGCTCACCAGCATGGTACTGCCTTTGGTTCTGATGCTCACGGCCCATCCGAGCCCACACGGCCTCTGGGGCTCAGCCACAAGGTCACCAAAGAGGCTCACCCATCACACTGGCCCTTGCTCATTGTGTCTGGATGTTGGAGATTGCCTGGCTCGGCTCAGGGCCTTTGCTGCACCCCCAAACACACAGAATCAAAATGGGAGAAGGGCCCGGATGTGGGGTCCCTTCCATAATTCACTGAGCAAAGGTGGTGGAATCCCCGCACTTGGGAATTGTACCGGCTTTGCCAAATTCAACAAGGTTTCCCTGCAGCCAAGCAGAAGATCTACAGGCAAAAGGGACGCAAGCAAGAAGTCAGGAAAAAGCCATGAGTGCCGTGAGGGAATGTACTACAGAAGCCCTTTCTATTAGAAGGCACCGGAGTTTCTCCGGGACCGAGCAGCAGCCCGCCAGCCGGCCGCCATGCTGGCCTTCCCCTGGAGAGGCACAATTCCCCAAAGGCCTCGGCCTGAGCTTGGCAGCCAGAGGAAGGCCCCCTCCCCCAAAAAAAGCACCTCCCAGGACCCCAGGGAAAGCCCACTCCTCAGAGACAGAGCCTAGGGAAGGTTTGTGGGGAAGAACGGCCTCCCTGCCCATGGCAGCCAGTCCCTGCTGAGGTCACGGCTCTTAGCCTGGGGTACAGGGGCAGGGTTGGGCCCATCTCCCAAGTCACCCTCCTGGACCAAGCTGTGGGTGCTCTGTGGCTCCTTGGAGAAGGGAGGAGAGGGTGCTCCTGAGGGTAGGCCTTAAGAGCACCCTGGTGTAGACTGACTGAGGAACGACTCCACTAGGGAGCAGCAGAAAAGATGTTGACTTTGGAGTCAGAGAATCTGGATTCAAATCCTTCCTCTACTACTTACAACCAATCTGCTGTTCCAAAAATTAATTGGAGTGGAAGAAGGCAGAAAGAGTAAGTAGGAGGCTCTGACAAAGATTCAGGGAAGAGATATGAAGACTCTGAAGTAAGAAGACATGCATTCAAATCCTACCCGTGATGCTTATTACTACCTCTGTGCTTTGAGAAAAGTCATTCCCCTTCCTTGACCTCAGTTTACTCATCTGTAAAGCTACATGATTAGACCAAATGCTTTGTAAACTTTAAAAGGGTCTTACACGTCAACTCAAAAGGGAATGCTCCCCAGTGCTAGTTTTGTTAATATTATTTCTCAGGAACAGCTTCCAACCTCCGGATTTCCAAGAGCCCAACAGTTTCCCTCAGTTGGAGTCATGTTGATTGTATCCCCCATGATGAGAATAAAGGCCACTGTTAATGGAGGAGGACAGGAAGGAAGTCACTCCCTTAGCCAAAGAATGAAGGAAAAGAGGAAAGAGGCAAAAATCTAGCTGGTGGTCACCCCTCAGGCCTGCGCTCATGTCTTCTGACAAGAGGCCTAGTGGCTCCTTTCTAACCTTTGTCACCTGGTTGGGGAGCTTGAAAGGCACACGGACAGATGTGCCTTACGCAGAGTAAAGACTTAGTTGGGTGTTAAAACCTCCTTATATTTGCAAAAAGTTTTCAGATGATGGACATTGTTCATAAAGCTTCTTGTTTTCAGAACATATCCATAGATAATTTGCAACATTCGCCCTCGCAAAACCTTGTGTTCCAAATTTTTTTTCTCTCTCCCTTCCCACATCCTCTCCCATAGGCAGCAAGTAATCCAATCTACATTAAACATGTGCAATTCTGCTCTACATATCTACACAATATCATGCTACACAAGAAAAATCAGATCAATAAGGAAAAAATGACAAGAAAACAAAATGCAAGGAAACAACAACAAAAAAAAAAAGTGAAAATGCCATGTTGTGGTCCACACTCAGTTCCCATAGTCCTCTCTCTGAATGCAGATGCTCTCTCCATCACAAGACCATTGGAACTGGCCTGAATCACCTCCTTGTTAAAAAGAGCCACATCCAAGATGATGGGCATATTAAAATAAATATTATTAGTATATGTTGATCTTACATTGCCTGCTGTTTTTGCATTGTTTTCCTCACTCCATCCTAGAGAGCTTTCTCTTACAATAACAAAGATTTTTTCTTAAATAAAAAGGAAACCAAAGAGCAAAGCCTATCATGACATTCAAATAAACACTAGCAATATATGTGATGTCCCACAATTAGCCCCCCAACTTCTGTAAAGAAGAGGGGAGGGCTTTTCATGTCCCTTCTCTAGAGCCAAGATTATTTTTAGATGTTTTGTTTTAATCATCAAATTCTGTCTGCTTCTATCATCTCCCATTTTTATTGATGGGAAAACAAGAACAGAGAGGTTAAATAATCTGCCAGATCTCACAGAGCATCTTAGTGAAAGACTTAGTGAATGACCTGGATCCCCTGTGCCCACTACTTAGGCCACTAAGGACTCTCGTTTCCTAATATTTTCGAAGAAATTCTTAAAAGAGAAGAAAACCAAGGATGATCTCATTGTAAAGATATATAGATTTCCCCCTGGGGTGCAGTGAGAGCCTGAGGTGTCAGTTCTTTGACTATCTAAATAAAAAAATGTTAAGATTGAAATGAGTTATTCTTCAAGGAAGGGAGATTGTTTGCTCCTCCAGTCTTTATAAAATGTGAAGAGCATCTGATTTTCTAATCATCACCTTAGAGGAAAGGTGATGATGTTGCACCTCCACCTTCTTTTTTCCCACCCCAGCCCCCAGCTATTTACACTCCTCCCCCCCAAAAAAAAAATTTAATTTTTGTCATTAGATCTGTATTCACTCAGCCAGGGACTTCATGCAATATCCCAGGGGGAAGGCAGTCTGCTAAAGAGCAGGATTTGGGGATCTTAGGCCCAACACACCCTCTCACTCGGCAGATACTTGGTCAATGTTTGTTGCCACAAGATTTCCAAGATGGTTTTTGAAAACTAGCTTTGCATGGATACTGAAAGATGCTTGTTGGGAATTCCCAATGATGAGGGAGCTCTGACTGAAAGCAGCACTTCCCCACTCACTGCTGGGATGACCGATGACCACTCATGGAAGATGATCCTCCTGCCTGACGTCAAACTCTTTCTATACGTTATCTCATAGCAACACTATGGGATGGAAGCACTAGAGGCCCTAATGTTCTCATTTGTAAAATGAGCGACTTGCCTCTAGTCTCCCACAAGTGAGGCTAGGTCTTCCTGACTGCAAGTTCAGCCAAGTAGCCCTGCCCCTGTCCCCACCCTGGCTGCTTCTGCTTGGTGGGGGGGGATGGGAAAGGGGATTCTGACCTAGATCACTCTGGGACACCTTTCAGCTGGGAGATCTTGAGATTCCATGTTTGGTGTATGTGTATGTATGTGTGCACATGTGGGAATATGTCTATAAGTGCCTGAGATCAGCCTATCCCTCCTCAGCCTGACAGTGACTGCCAAGAAGTCATGACTTTTCACTCTGCCATTGAAATAAATGTGCTTGCTCTGTCTCTGTCTCTGTGCATGTCTCTGTCTCTGTCTGTCGGTCTCTGTCTCCCTCTGTTTCTGTCTGTCTCCCCCTATCCCTTCTCCTCTCCCCAAAACTCTCAGAATTTTTATAAACAAAAGCACGCAATGTGTCCCAATCTTGTCTAGAGCCTTTTGTTTTTGACTCCCAGAGAGAGGGCACTGAGCCACTGGGGATCCGAGTTGCCCTCCTCTCTGAAATCGATGGGGAACTAAAGCAATCCAGATTCCCCACCTGGAGACCAAGTGTTTCTATCCCCAGGACCATGGAACCCCCACTTTGACTTCCTGGGAAAAATGTGCCAGCTGCAGTGCCCTTTATGCCCAATGCCTCCCCACGCAGAGGCAGCCAGACATGCTGAGTTATGATAATGGCTTTTCTAACACATATGGCTGTCCCAAGAACTTGGGGATTCAAATGGGAATTGATGGGCCTTGTGTATAATTTAGTTTGAAAAATAAAATAATAGTCCTTTCTTGTGCCAGGGCTAAGGTTCTAACTAGGTGCTGTTTGTCCTCTGATTATTCACATCGGATTTCAGGTCACTCCATAGACTGAAGTTTCTAACCCCGTCAAAAGTGAGCACATGGGCCGTTCTTCCCTACGAGCCATCTTTCCCTCATCTCCTGGCCTCGGTGGCGGGTTCGGCTCAGTTTGGCCACCCTAGGGTTGGAAGAACATTGTCTAGAAGAAGCTGATGGAGAAGAGCCACCTAACAGATCAGCAATGGAGTCTGGGCTGTTTAGCTCGGAGAAGGTCCGAGGAACAGGAGAGTCATTTTCAAGGACGTGAAATGTGAAGGCGAAGGTGTGCAGGGAGAATGGATCTTGTTTGATCTCCGAGGGTGGAGCCGGAAGCAATGTGAGAAAAGGTCCAATGAGGGCAACTTGGGCCTCATGACAGGGAGAACTTCCTCCCCTTTGCAATGGCCCCAGAGTGGACGGTTAGCTCACTCCCTCAAAAGAACTCCCCAACCCCATTGGAGTTCTTCAAGCCAAGAATGGCAAACCACTTGATGGTTTTGTTGGAGTGTTCCTTCTTTGCGTTATGGCCATGAAGGTCCCTTCCAATTCTAGACAGTGTCAGGATTCTGTCGTTATCGGTTGCCAAGGGCCCCTTTGGTAAGGAACTCCCCGGGACAGACAGAACTCTCCACCAGTGTTGAATTCTTTATTCAACAGTCATGTTAGGCAGTTGCCATGGATACAGAAAAGTGTTTTAGTAAAGTAAGGTTCAGTCCCTTGTCTTGAGGAACTTAGAGACTAGACATGAGAAGAGACAATGAAAACGAAATGACACCATCTGCCAAAATCTGGAGAGAGATTGGAAAGATCGGGTAGCAGAGTGGACACCAGTCAGAGAGACAGCTCACATCCTTCCTCGGGCACCGACTTTCCCTGGGTGGCCAAGGCACCCTCTTCCTGGCGTCAGCTTGTCAGCCTCAGTTTGGACAGATGACTCGCAGGGGCCCTCCCAGCTCTGAACCTAGTGTTCGGTGGCCAGTGAGTGTCTCACGGAAGGAGCCCCATTGGGTTGGGTTTAAAGGGTGGGCAGGAATTAATAGGAACAAGGAGGCAGAGAGAGTTATTCAGGCAGCCCAAGGAAAGGCGTACAGTGGAGGAGCACACGGCCTATTGGGGAGCTTAGAATAAAGCAGAGTGGTGGAAACTGAATAGTTGGGGGGGAGGAGGAGAGAACACACCTGAATTTACAGTTAGTCCGATCCATCGATCCAAGATCACGTCGTCATGAGAGTGAATTGTTGAAAATGGTCCCAGGAGCGACCCCATCGAGGAGCATGTTCACCAATTTAAAGGAGTCTTCTAGGAATCCCCACTCTTATCCTCCAAATGAATCCAGTTCACTTGCTAATTGTCTAATATATGTCAGTCCTGCCTCATCCACCAAATTACAGAATTGGAGCAAGGGAAGGGGTCGTGGAGGCCATTTGGACCAAGACACGCCATGACCGGGAGCCCAGAGTCCCTGACTCTGGCAGGGCTTGAAGGGAGGCCCTGACTGCTTTCAACTAAGGGACTTGGGGTGGGGGGACGATCAAGCAAGCTTTCTGCCCCTGCTCTCCATGTAGGAGCTGTATAGCCCACAAAAGCTGGCCCTCCCCTGGCATGAGCACTCCTTGGATCGGGCAGTCTCTCATGCCATAGCTCTCCTTCCTGCTGCTCCCGCCGTACAATTGGCTTCAGGCATTGTGGGGATAAAACTTGGCAGGAACAGAACATGCCTGATGCTGCAAGCACGCCAGGACCCAGCACCCCAGGACTCACTGGGAAGCCCATTTCTCCTTCCTGCTGGTTTTCTGAGTGAAAACATTTGAGGGAACAGCAAAATATGGACCTTTAAAGGGGTAAAAAGAGGTCAGGGGAATGTCTCAGAAGCCTTTGGCCAGTGGACGCCCGGCTTCCCAGAACTGACCGGGGGCTTCCCGCCGGCGGATTCCGGTGGTCGCTGCTCTGCTGCCTGTCCAAACAAAGGGAAGCCGGTTCCAGAATCCTCCTGCTAACTGTTTTAATGAGCGCGCTTGCACAGCAGCCCTGGGTCATGTGCACCCGAAGTGAGGGCTCTGCCGCTCCCCGACCTCGTCCAGAAAAACACGACCAAACAAAGCTTTCTCAGGGCCACGGCACATGCCTGCCCTCATCATTTATAAATCAAGGCTGTTTGCAGGGTGGGGAGCCATGCTTTAGCCCATCCGGGAGGATTCCCGGCTTCCTTTCACCAGTGCTCAGCCAAACTCGCTCCAGGTTCTCGGGGACCCCAGGGAGCTAATGCTGAATCCGGGCACGAGCCCCTGCTGTGGCCTAGGACTCAGACCCCTAACGGGTGATGGGATTTACCCAAGACTCCCAGGAACCTGGGGTCAGGACCCCCAGCCCCGTCCCAGGCCCTTCAGGGATGGCCACAGAATCTCCCCACCTCCACCTTCTTCCCCATCCTCACCAGGCCTCTGGATTTAGAATACAGGGATCTGCGTCTGAATCCCAACTGGGATTTATTAACAAGGGAAATTCTGGGTCTCCATTTTGTCATCTGTAAAATGGAGTCAGGCAAGATGATTCCAAAGGCTTCTCCTTGCTCTCAATCCTGTTATCTTCCTACCAGAGTGAACACCACTCCTGGCCCTGCTTCCAGCTCGGACCTAAAACTGGGGTGCTTGCAGAGACAACACCAGCATCTGTTTCTGCAGGCAATGCATCCCTGCCTACATAGCAGCTAGAGTCTGGCTACAAGCATTTATGAAGCACTTACTGTATGCTGGGCACTGTGCTATGTACTGATGAGAAAAAGAAAAGCAAAAGAAATATAGAAGGGCCCTGGGCCCGAGTCATCCCACCTTCCTTCCTGTCCAAGCTGCTGCTGACTTCTGTCCCGGGGCCTTCTCGCTGACTTCTGACCCAGGGCCCTCTCATTGTGGGGGGCCACATTCTCCCCCAGGCCCGGGAGGGTAAGGGCTCCCTTCCTTCTGGGCTCCAAGCGCACATTAATCGGGATGGGGGGTGCACGTGGGAGACACTGGAAGCGGGACTTGGCAGCTCACTGGATGGGGGGGGGGGCCCAGGCCGGGGTCTTGAAGTCAGAGGACAGGTGGGGGCCACACTGATTTTAAATCCTCTCTCCCCCGAAGCAGCGCGGCATAATGGAGGGAGAGCTGGCCATAAAGTAGGGGGCCCCTGTGCCACTGACCCCCGCAGGCTGTGTCACCCCCCCCTCCCAGCTGCAGTCACTGGCCACTTGGTGCCTCAGGCAGTGCTCCCAGAGAGCCCATAAACTGCACAGCAAACGCCAACCACCTGCACCTAAAGGCTCCATGTGCCCATGAAATCGGAGGTTGCCCCATAATTATCCTGTTTCTAGACGCTTCCCCCTCCCCCCTCCAGAAGTTCCTAGGTCTTGAGCCCCTTAAGGGGACAACTTTGCTTTTGCCTTCATAAAACCCCCGCACCTGGAATCACCACTTATTGAGCCAAATGAAATTGAGCCAACTCAACGGCCAAAGACACGTAGTGGCCCGAGCCCTGGGCAAAGGGGCAGGAAGACCAGAGTGCAAATTCTGCCTCAGACACTTAGTAGGCATGTGATGCTA
The DNA here is from genome assembly GCF_902635505.1 of Sarcophilus harrisii. Taxonomy (NCBI): domain Eukaryota; kingdom Metazoa; phylum Chordata; class Mammalia; order Dasyuromorphia; family Dasyuridae; genus Sarcophilus; species Sarcophilus harrisii. The sequence goes on from NC_045427.1 coordinate 656,983,773, forward strand.
AACTTAACCCCTCCAGGCCAGATTTCCTCATCTTTAAAATGGGGCTAACAATAGCATCCAAGCATTGCTGAGAAGGTGACAGACAAAGGGCTTTGGGAGCCCCGTGGCCTCTCTAAGGGGTCACTGTTTTTGGAATATCTCCCTCTTCTCTGTCATTTCCCATGGTCCCCTGGGTTTAGAGGGCAGTTTTAGGCCCGGCCCTTCACTGAGGCACTCCAGTTCCTCCCAGTGTGGCACAAAGTGGGAAAGCCTTCCTCCAATCCAGCGTGGATGAGGAAGGATGGCCCCTGGCCAGTGCTGACCGAGCTGGTTCAAACTGAGAAGGAGCCATGGCTAATCAGCAAATAATCTTAGTCTCCCCGAAGGAGGGGCTGATGGTGAGGAATATCTGCCCTGCCACACTCTCCCACAGGGTACCCCAAGAGCTTCCTCCTCCACTTTTTTTTTCTTTTTGCTAAGGCAATTGGGGTAAGTGACTTGCCCAGGGTCAGTATTACGTGTCTGAGGTCAGATTTGAACTCAGGTCCTCCTGACTTCAGGCCCGGTGCCCCACCCACTGCGCCACCTCTCTGCCCCCTTCTCCACTTCTTTAAGCGGCCACCATCTTTGCAATCCAAGAGCCCAAGGTCATCTCTCTATCCGGCTTCTCGGTGTGTTCCCGCCCTGGGCATCAGTTGGGATTTGAGAGAAACACGGCCCTACCTCGCGAGGTCTTCCCTTCTGGTGGTAGGGCCTCCAGAGGCCTGGTGGGAGTGGGTGCCCAAGGATGAGGCAAGTCTAGGCAGCTAGACCCTGCTCACTGGGGAGGCAGGTCCCCTGTGAATTTTTCTGGGAACTTATCCAAGGTGAAAGGTTCACACATCCCCAGACCACGCTCCGGCTGCATTTTTCCCAAAGAAATTAAAGTTTCATCAGAAAGCCAAGGAGAGAGCATTTAGCCACCTGTCAACACCCCAATCCTCGTTGAACCATCAGCAGCACCAACATTTGCTTGTTTACGGATTTCCGTTATCAATAATTAAGAAACACAAATCTCCCGCAGTTGGGGGAAATATAGACCTTCTTCCCCGAGGTCTGTGGATGTTCTTCTTACCGAGCAACCGACATGGAGATTAAATTTCAGAGCAAGATTTATTTTGTGCCCTTGTCCTGTTGGCCACCAGAGACCCGCGCAGTGTAGGCAATCTGATCAGAATAATGCATAGGGACATATTTCAGAAAACCAATAATTGTGGACACACCGGTCGGCACAAGGGACCCCCAGAATCTAGGGCAGCTTTCTCCCCTTTTCCCAACCTCCCTGCGTCCCAGCTTCCGAAGGCGCTGCCCCGGTGCCCGTCCACGTCAGCAGGCCGGAGTCATCACCGGCGGATAGCGCGCAATTTATTGTAATTTCTACCCTGCAGCCCCAAAATCAAAGTGGCGTTTTATGGGCAGGCCTGAGATAACATTTTACAGCATTTATTTCCGAGAGCACCCCCTCCTCGGCCCCTGCAATAGGTCCTGCAGGTTGTTGTTGTTTTTATGATGTTCAGAAGCAGTTAAGTCCAAGCACAGAAAAATGACCCAAACAGGCTGTATTTAAATGGTTTCCTCCTTTAACCTCCTGACTCACCTGCATAAAAAAGAATCTTTCAGAAACAAGTCCCACACAGAATCACTGCCTATTTGCTTTCCCCAACCCCTGGTGGAATAAGCAGAATTTGTAACAAGATCCTGGGGCCCATTTCTTATTCTGCTCCTATTTGCAATGATTTTATAATGGGAGGGAGCACCCGGGCTCACATTAGTACAATCAAGGCATCCTGGGATTAAGAACCATTTAGGGCCCCTCTCTTAAAGTGACTCCCTACCCAGCAGTATAAGGAGCGGGAGCCATTGTTTCCTTTTATTGTGGGGAACTTTATCGTTATGGTCGAGAAGCTTGGAGTGAAGCCTCGTGCTGAACTGCCCTGCGCGCCCCCCACCCATTACCAACGTGGAAAGTGGTATTGCAAGAAATTACCCAGGTGCCAAGGAGAGAAATGCATGAATCCTTAATGGCCAATTCCCCATTTTATCATGACATGGTCATGCACTGGAGAGATCTCAGGAGAGTTTGACTCGGAATATTTTCTTTGCAAACATGGACTGATGTCCAGATTGCTCAAGAACAAATGGGGTGAACGGCTGAAAAATGGCAGTAAGAAGAGCCAGGTAATCTCGCCAGGCTCCGAGAAGTCTAATCGTCAGGGAGCGGCGTAGGCAATTCTGGGAGAGCAAAGCTAGTGGGCTGCAAATGGATGGTGGGAGCCGAGTCTTCCTGGAGAAAACCTTATACATAACTTACTTTATTCTGGCGAATGTGGCTCGTGGATCTCAGTTCTACTCGGGAAATACCCTAGAATCCACCGATTGGTCCTTTGATTAGCGGGGACGTGGCCTCCATCATCACAGACCCCAAATTATCCTTGCCCCAGAAGATGATATTAGAGATAAAAAACAAAACAAAAAAACCTCATTGCCTTGCAGTCCACCTGCAAGGCAGGTGATTGCCTTGCAGTATTGAGAGCCAGGCTGGTCAGTAGAAACTCAGACCAGCCCCAGTGGTTGCCCAGAGTCTCACCACCTGGCTGGGACCTGCCAGAGCTTACACTTCACTGAAAATGATCTTCCAGAGTCTGCAGCCCCTTCCATATCACAAGAAAGCCTGCAAAGAGAAATACTAATGACATTTCAGAGGGAAACCAACCGATTTTCATGCAGAGGTTTTTTGGGGGGCTGCAAATGGTCCTGGTAAGGAGCATATGGGATGAAATATTTTCCATGTGAACCAGCCGTTCTAAGTCAAACTTGGAAGCTGCCCTTGAGAAATAGGATGTCAGACCACACTCTCCAGAAGATGCTTGATAAGGGACTGACATCTCCATTGCAACACTAGTTGGGATCATGACTGGAAGGAAGATAAAGTCTCCCCAAAATTACCTGGTTGGGTGCCTGAGGTCAAGATCTAACCTGTTCTGGTCAAAGAGCATCAAAGCATCTACTGAGCAGCACAGAAATTTATGAAATGGGCCCACGCAGCCCATTGGCCCAAGAAGAGTGACTCCATCCCGAGTCGGGAAGCAGCCCTTCCCCTCAGGAATCTCTGACCTGGGCTGCTGCCTGTTTACTATCAATGAGTGACTCAACAAGCAATCGCTTGTTAAGGTTTCATCAGCACATTGGACATCCAGGAAGGGGTTTGGAGAAACCACTGGGTGAGCCCTGATTCCTGGACTGTGACCTGTGTCTACACTCCCATGAGGAAGGCAAGCAGACCGGGGCAGCCTTTCTCCTTCCCATCCCACCATGTTGTAGAGACTTGGGATAGTGGTAGTATTATGCCTTACTGCAATGTTGAAATGATAAAACAATCTGGAAACTAAAAGCAGACTCAAGGGTCCAAGCTCAAGGATCTGGTACCTGCAGCGGATTCCTAAGGCATCTGGACCAGGATTCTTTAGCCAACAGAAAATCCAAAGGTAATATCAGGAAGACATTGTCCACATAGACCCTCCCTTAGTAACCTTAAAGTCTGATTAAATCCCAGCTTCTTTTTAGTCATTTATGATTTTTTCATTCACACATTTGTCCCGACCTTTTCTGAACTATCTAGATTTTGTCCCTGTAAATATTATATTATAAACATTATATTATTATTAATTATTAGGGAAAGTGTTTCGTAAACTACATTAGCTATACTATGAAATAGAATTTCCTTATATTTATCTAACATTAGCCCTCTCAAGTTTTATATCTCATTTGCTGGTAAAATTGAAAATTCATAGCATCTAAAAATAATCCTATTCAATAATAATGATTCGTTATATTTATCTAAAGTTAGCCCTCTTGAGTTTTATATCCTTATTCATGGATGGTAAAATTGAAAAGTCATTGAATCTTTCACAAATATGACCCTACAGAATAATATTTTTATTGGGAATATAACCATTGTAAAGTAAAAAAGATTGATAGATGAGTATATATGTGTATATCTATATATGCATAGATACACATATATGTATATGTGTATTCACACACATATAATTTATATTTGTAATTGCAAAGAACTAAAACCAGCCTAAATGTCCAACAGGTTATAAAGGACCAACTAAGCTAAGATATAGCCATGGAACGACGTGTGACGATGCAATTGAAAGGATTAAGTAGAAGGACAACAAAGAAATTTAGACAAATGTATAATTAAGTGAGCAGCCAGGTGGCACAGAGGGCTGGGCCTGGAATCAACAATTCTCCTTTTTCGGAGTTCAAATGTGACCTCAGACTCTTACTAATTGTGTGACCCCGGGCAAGTCACTCCATCATGTTTGCCTCAGTTTTCTCATCTGTAAAATGAGCTGTGGAAGGAAATGGCAAACCTTCCCATTGTCTCTGACAGGAAAACTCCACGTGGGGTCTCAGAGAGTCAGACAAGACTTAAAACGACTGAACACAATGAAATAATTTAGGGTTTTTACAAAATGTTAAGGCATTCGTGCATCTCTCACTCTGTGAGATGGGCGCAGTTGCTAGACCCTTTCAGCCTCAGATAGTTGGGGGGCATTGCCAGAATCAGACAGGGAGTTTGAGCCAGGATTGGGAGCTCAAAAATAGCCAGTCACACAGCTCATCTCTAAAGGGAGAAATGCAAAAGGAAAAAAACCAGAAAGAAGAAAAGCAAATGCACCAATGACCTCTATGCAAAACAAAGCGTAGGCAGAAATATGGAGATGAATGAAGAGAGAATGGAAGAAGACTCGGGGTAAATGATAAACTGTTCTGAAAGTCTCATGCATGGAAATTCATCTTTCTTGGTGCAAACAGCGGTGAATATGGGTTTTTGAGGAGGGTCAGGGAGGGAAAACAGGGCAGCTGCTTTGGAGGGCGTGCTGTCTAGAGAGCAGAGAATAATCTCAGAGAAGGGCTCGTGATGGAGCAGGGATGTCCTGAGTCTTGGTGCCTTCTGGGGGCAGTCCTGCCCCTCCTCCCTTTGGATGCCCACTTCCAAACAACAGGGCTCACATCTCAGGTGAGTAGCTGATTGGCTGCAGGTGGCACAGGACAGACAGCCCAGTGTGGAAGAGGAGGCAGCTTCCAGCCATTGGGCCTTCCAGAGGCCCCTGGCTACCTCCCTCTCTAGGACGGTCCCTTTCCTCCAGTGTCCATCTCAGGATCCTCAGAAGGCCTTGGGCAGCCTCCGGGTGCTGGGAACAAGCACCTCCAGGTCACAGGGAACAGCAGCACAGGTTCATAGTGGGAAGAAGACCATCGCCTTTGGAGAGAGGGGCTCAGGACCTTCAATCCTCATGGTGGAGGGCTCCATGCATAGCCACTAACTCTTGTAACGCTTGTGTCTCAGCTAGGCCGCCATCTTGCTTCGCCATCTTCAGGGCTGGCCTAAGGCGAGGAAGGGCCAATTCAACAAAAGCTCATTGCACAGATTTGAACATAACAGATGAGGGCCCAGCAGGTAGAGCTCTGCCTGGGGCCAGCCTTGCTCTCCCAGCCCAGGTCAGCGAACTTGAGCCCAGCAAGGCAGGGGGCCGGGCCCAGGAACACCATGAAAAGGACCTACCTAAAATAAAAGGTGTCGATAAAATAATATTTCAGGGGGAAGCTTTATATGCCAAGTGAAATGGGCTTTTATGGCTGAATTATAAATCTCGGAGAGGCTCGTGATGGAGATGTTGACAGACGCGGAACCTGCGGAGCATGAGCAGGTCCGGTAATGCATGATGGATTGGCGCTCTTGGAGTGTTTCCTCTCTGTCTCCCTCTCTGCGGGCCCACACTAATGCTCTCCAATAGAAGGGAGGAACCCACACCTTTCTCCCAGCAGCCAGCAGCCCGGAACGGAGCCTGACCGAGGCGAGCTCCTTCTTGGAGCCTTGGACATCCCAAAGGAAAACGCTCTCATGAAGGGGCATCTTGGGCTGGGAAGTGCTTGGAGATCCCCAAGAGCTACTCGTTGTAATGTAATTATGTGTTTCCAATGCTTCCTATGGAACTGTTGGCCAGAGAAACAAAGGACTCCCACATGTGCCCTCTTGGAATGGTCAAAGCACTTGGGGAAAAATGGGAAAAGGAGACTTTGAAGAGAAAGGAAAAGACTGCCCTCATTGGAATGAGAAAAGCATTATTATTGGTAGCTCTTAAGTCACATTGAACCTTTTCTTCTTTCAGACCCACTGAAAATCCATTGTAAATTATTCGAACTTCACATTCCAGTGACTCTGCTCTTCTCCCAATTCCATTTTCTAGATCCGTGGAGAAAGAATAAAATGCCTCAACATCCTGAGTAGAGGATGCAAACTTGGGCTGATCCATCTCTGAGGGAAGGAGGAAGGGACGCCGGGACAGTTCATTAGCAAGAACTCCTGCTGAGGGGACTGTGGGGAGGGGGGTGTATGGGGGAGGGTGTGGGGGTGAGTGTGGGAGGGGTGTCTTGGGAAAGACTGTGTGAGGGACCTCAAAGCACAAAAGTCTTTCAGGTGACTGAGTGGGGACTTCTTCTGAGGAGGGGGTGGACAAGATGGTCATTGAGGTGGCCCATCCTATCATCAAGCACTCATTAACACTTGCTGTGTGTCCAAGCTCGGTGCTACTTGTCAGGGATTCAAATAAAAAGTAAAATCAATCCTTGCCCTCCAGAAGCTCACATTATAATGGGGAACACAGCATTCAAATGTCCAAATAAGATCTAGAAAGAATAAATAGATCACTCGCGCCCTCCAAGCACCCAGGAAATGTGTTCCTTCACAAGCTGGGATTGGGGCTGTTTTGAGAAGGGAGTTGGAGGGCAGTCCAGGCGGGGGGACCAGGCAAGGAGATGGGAGATGCAGGGTCAGCTGTGAGGTGGCCATGGTGGCTGCATCAGCTTGTGCACAGAGAGACCACAAAGGACCCCTCTAAGACTCTGAATAAATCATAGTTTCTCTGAGTTTGGCTTTCTCCTTTGTAACCAGAATGCTCGGTGCCCAGACTCCCGTGCTTAACCCATGTGATGGATGCAATAAATCTGAAGTGATGGAGGGGAAACAAAGAGCTCGGAGTATTTGGAGTCTCTAGAAGGGGCCGGCCTGAAGGGTGACAAGGGTCTGGGGACAGAGGGCAGAGGGCAGTGTTCCAGGCAGGTCCTCCAAGAAGGCATGTCAGTGAGGGGAGAACGGCAGGGTGTAATCGGGCTAGAAAGAGAGGCTGGAGGCCACGTGTGTGGGGTTCTAAATGTCAAAGAAAGGTTTGGGTTAGATCTGGGACATAATAGGGAGCTCCTGTGGCTTCCTGAGCATGGGAGGAACACACTCAGGCCTGGGCTTTGGGAATGTTCAATAGGCAGTTTTATGGAGGCTGGATAAAAAAAAAAAAAAAAGGAGAAACTGGACCAAGAAAAGCAATTAGGTGACTAACGCTATGGTAAATCACAGGGAAAACTTCCTAATAATTGGAGCGATTCAAATGGTGAATGGCTTGACTCCTGAGGTACTTGTTGAATGAATTAATATAACGTCCCTAATTTCCTTTTTATGACTTCCTGTGTATGATGAGTGCCTTCAGAGTAGACTATAGGCTTCTCATAGGCAGGAATCAGAGGGTCCGGTTTTAATGCGGGAGAACGTTGTGATGATTGAAGGTGATTGCCTATAAAATTTAGAATTGCTATTGTGAATGCAAGGAAGCTAAAGGTTCCTGGGTAATGTGGAGTTCATGAATAATGGATCTGCCATTTTCTGGCAAAGATTGGCTTTTGCTTATTTCAGAAGGGTCAAAAGGCCATGGGACCATCATCCGCTTTCCTTCATATGACCCCTTTTTAGTAATATAACAAAGGAATTATCGGGGCCACTCCCCAGGATTGGCTACTCTGATTTCCATTGAGCATGAATAAAACGGGAGGGGAGGAGAGTGAGAAAGCCTTTATTATACTATTATTTATTCATATTTATTATTACCAGGTGCCAGGACTGGGCTTAGATTCGAGGGAGAAATGGAAAAACAAGGCAGCCCTGCCCTCCAGAAGCTTCCGCCTGATTAGGGGAAGGAAAATTTGCCCCCAGGGCAGGTGGAATGACTGCTTTCTGAGGCTGTTTGTGATATAAGGGGGACATCAAGTTCCAGGGACTCTCAGAATATGGTGGAGCTCAGAGGGCGTGTTTAAGCACTAATGCTCTGCCAGGCGCTGTGGGAGGCACTGGGGATGCCCACAAGGGCAAAGACACCGTCCCTGCTCCCCAAACTCCCATTCCAAAGATCAAGGCAAGAACAGTTCCGACAACAAGCAGAGATGGCCCAGGGCAGAAACAGGACAGACAGATACCTGGGCTTCAGCTCAGGACTGGAGCAGGCTAAAGGGGGTGGGCAGCCACTTTCTCCTGCCCTTGGGAACTGGGGCACCTGAGTGGGTGGCCATGGGAAATGAGAGACCCCAAGGGTCTGGGCCCTGGACTGCAGGAGTTAGGCTGGAACACTTAGAGAGGGGCCTGAGCCCTTGTGATCAGGGCAGCCCTGGAGGCCAGCGTGGGGGCCAGCAGAGCAAGGCTTCCTGGGCACCTGGGCAGCCCCTCCTCCTGTGGCCAAGCTGTTTAGCCGACAGTGAGGAGTCACGTGGCCTTCCTTCTATTCCCCCATTCCTTGTGCCCCCAGGAAGTGCCCACAGACCCAGAGCCACAGCAGCTCCCTTCCCACTCCACCCTGTGCCCAATTTTCTTTTTTTTATTAAAGTTTTTTTTTTAATTTTCAAAACATGTGCATGGATAATCTTTCAGCACTGACCCCTGTAAAACTTCTGTTCCAACTTTTTCCTTCTCCCCCCATCCCTCCCCTAGATGGCAGGTAGTCCAACACATGTTAAATATGGTAAAATATATGTGAAATCCAAAATATGCAGACATAGTTATACGATTATCTCGCTGCACAAGAAAAATCAGATCAAAAAGGAAAAAATGAGAAAGAAAATAAAATTCATTCCCAATTTTCCATCATCACCAAATGGGCAGCACCATCTGTCCCCCAGCTCACTATGGACTTTCTCCCATCCTCACCATCTCTGACCCTCTTCTTCCTTCTTGGCTTTGCCTCTTGGGTATAGAGGAATGAACACTGCTACTCAAGCAGAGGGTCTGCATTCAAATCCTACCCCTGACATTTGCTGTAGGAGTGAGCTCGGGCAGGAGCCTCAGCTGGCCCACCCATAAAAGGCGGTGGGGCCCCTTCTGGGCTCAGCGTGACCGTCCTGTGGTCCGTGATCCTACTCTGAATTCCTGGGTCTTCTTTTGACCTGATAGCCTGGCCCTTGCTCCCTGAATCCCATGAGGCACAGGGTGGGACCCCCGAGATCAATAAGCAGCCTGGGAGTGCTGGTGGGGCAGCAGAGAGCCAGGCCTGGAGGCAGGAGGTCAGGAAGATTTCCCTCCTAATCCCATTTCTGACACCAGCTGGGTGCTCCTGACCAAGACCTTTGATTTTGGATGCCCTAGTTTCCTAAACTGCATGTAAAAATAAAACGATAATAATAGCACCTGCCTCCCAGGTGGTCATGAGGATCAAATGAGATGAGAATTGTGAGCATGGTACATTGTAGGTACATTGTTTAATAAATACTTGCTTCCTCCAGTACATCCCAATATCTCCGGCTGCATTTTCCTCCCTGAAAGTGCCCTCTTCAGATCCAAGGGCCACTGTTCCCTGATGCCCTCCCAGACCAACCCCAGGGGACCTATCCTAAGTAGCCACAGGATTGTGGGCGCTTCCCCTTGAGGCTGACATTCTGTTTTGAATTTAAAATGCCATTAGTTTCGGGCCAGCCAAACACATACAAGCTCCCCCGTCACTTCTGCTTAGCAGTTGAACAAAGCCTATCTCGTCCTTCCACTGCCCACCAGAAATCAGATGGTGGGAGGTGCCAGTCTTGGGAACTTGCCCAATAGCCATCCCCCTAATCTTTTGTTCTGGGTGTGGCAAGAGCAAAATGGAAACACAAACCGGGGCTCCCTCCATCCCATCACTGATGCTCCCATTATCTTCCACTTCGAAGCAGCTGGCACAGCTCTGGGCACTGAGGAGACACAGTTGTGGGTGCTTTGGCAAGCATGGTTGAGAAAACCAAACCAAACAAGATCGGACGCCGCTAAAAGTTCTCCCTCTGCCCACTCCCTTCTCAGAAAGGCTGCCCGTTGAAGCATCCTACGGGGTTTTGCCTTATTTTGTTGCTAATTCCTGATGCAATCGATTAATAATCGACGATCATTAATGAAGCCTTTAGTCTGAACTTTGGTCCTGTGCCGGAACTGGGGCTACGACACAAAGACCGGAAACAATCCTTCCTCATAAAGGACTTAAATTCTAATGGAAAGACAACCAATACATATGTAATCATATATGCATATATATACACACACATATATATAGGTATTGATTGTATATATGTATGTTTATTTATTCATGTAATTATATATACATATATGTATATCTAGACATATATTACAAATATATCATACATATATATCACAAATATAAAGTGAACACATTCAAATATATACAATGGAGTTAGTCAAATCCAAGGCATTTGGGGAGGGAAATCAGGAGCAGTAGGAAGCTCACTGAGCACCATCTTCAGAGAAGAAAGAGGTCCTCTGAGGTGGGAGGGAGGGAGCACAACCAGGGCAAAGACAAGGTGAAGGTCCCGCCTGAGGAGCAGAGAGGAGGTGTTCAGAGTGCAGCACAGGAGGGCTCCAGTGAGCCCGGTTCTGTTTTGGCCCTGGTGGTTCTGTTGGTGTCCTCAGTACTTAGCACATAGCTGGGATTTAGCAGAAGTTGATTAACCCATCAGCTGATCTGCTCCCCCCAAATTAAAAGGTTTCTAGACATCCTTTTATGGAAATTTTGCAACTTTTAGGGGAACAGAGCTGCTGCCCAAGGTGTAGCAAAAGAGAGAACAAAAATGAGCAAGAAAGAAGCTTTTTTCTTCCCAAAATCAAAGCCATGTTCTCTCCCCCTGCCTCATTTTGGTGTGGGCCAGTGCAGGTAGAAGGCCCTCCAGAGAAGTCTCTTACCTTCCCATCTCTTTCACTGTTAGGGTGACTTGGGGCATGTTAAGGCCCCCCCCCCCCAGGCCTTGATTTGCTCACCTGTAAGGTGAGCAGTGGGACTGGCCGGCCTCCACCTCTGCCTCTGCCTCCGCCTCCACCTCTTCTAGCTCTGGGTCCATGAGGCTGAGGACGGTACCCAGTGGGTGACCTCTGCAGGAAGTGGGGCCCACCTAAGCTGGCTGGGCCTCTGGGGCCCAGGACCCTGGGGAAGCCCTCCCAAGCCCCGAGCCCACCATGGAGCTTCCTGGGCCCCACAAGCCAGGAGAGTGACCCTCCTCTAGCAGATCCCACCCATAGCCTGGCTGCTGCTCCACTCCATGACAATGATTTAAACAAACATGCTTTTAGCCCCACAAGCTAGTTGGGATAATCAAGGCTAATCTGCAGCATAATGTAAATAGCATCACAAACAGTAAACGAAGCCTATTAAAGTCTGCAGGCTATATTCTAGATTTGTATTAAATAAAAAGAGGGGAGGAGGAGCAAAGAAAGCAACAGCCTCCTTCTAGGCAGGAAAGATGGGGGCTTTTCATTATGGTTTGGAGGTCCACAAACTCCCTTTTTTACTTCCCAACTTGGTTAGTTAGATGAGTCCCACAATGCCTGAAACTTTCTTCCCTCTAAAGTCTTCTATTTATCAAAAGTCAACTCCCTTTTTCGAAAAAAAAAAATAAATTGGCTGATAGGGATCCACATACAAAATATTTCAAGGGAGCCCTGAGGTTGATAGATTTCCATGCACATCTCATAATTCTTCATTAAGGGGAAACGTGACTTTGAGAGAAAACAATCCACTCAAAGATTTCATCCAAACTGGGAGGAGGCGTTGGACAATCTCCTCTCCTCCATCCCCGCCCCTCCATCATCAGTCTGCTCCTCCATAGGACAGACAGCGCTGGAAAAGGACATGAACAAAATCAACATTTTCCCCATTCTCTCTCTCTCTCTCTCTCTCTCTCTCTCTCTCTCTCTCTCTCTCTCTCTCTCTTTCTCTCTCTCTCTCTTTCTCTCTCTCTTCCTGTCTCCCTCCCTCCTTGGCTCCCTCCATCTCTCTCCCTCTCTCCCTCCCTTTCCCTCTCTCTCTCTCTTCCTCTCTCTTGCTTTCTTTCTCTTGTTTTTTCTCTCCCTCTCTCCCCCCACCTCTTTTTTTAATTTAGAGAAATCCTGAAAAACACAAAGCGGCAGGATTTTGGCATGCCCCTCTGAATGCACATAAATAAATCTCTTTCAGCAAATCTCCAAGGATTTTAGGCAAAACTTTGTGAATGCTGGAGCAGAAAGCTAAAAACAATCTCTGGTTGTTTGTTGAGCCAGAAAAGTGGACATCATCTCCAAAGTACAATTTAAAGCCTGATTTTCTGCATTTGAGAATGAAGTGCGAGGAGTTCCTAGCTCAAGAATGTGTCGACAGAACTTCCCAGTGAAACATTGCTGCTCCGGTTCTGTTGAACTCTTCCCAGAAACAGCCAGGGAGAGGAAGGGCTGAGGGAAATCAGGGAGAGATCTCTGCTAGAGCTATTTCCAAAAAGGAGCAGAAGGGGTGCGAAGCTGTAGGCCCTAAGAATAGGCCACCTGATTTTCACTTAAGTGACTGAACCTTAGAGAAGGGGGCATTCCCAGAAAGCTTTCACTAGCGGAAAACAGACTGCAATCACTACAGGTTTCTGTCTTCCCTACCCAATGGTCTTATTGCCCATTTTTGCCATTAATAATAGTCCTTTTCCGGGTAGAAGTGATGCTTCTGAGAAGTGGCAACAGGATTCACTCCAACACAATCTTCCCTCAGTTCCAAGTATAAACAGTAAAGCTAAGATTGGCGTTCTCTCCATTGCAGAAGTAGTGATTTTTTTTGTTTTATCAAATGATCATTGAAATACTCATTTAAAAAAGAACATCCCCCAAGGGTGCACATTAAATTGTACTTTGAGAAAGAACCCAAAGTTGAGCTCTTGGATGCTTCATGGTAGTTATTTTCAGTCATACCTGAACTGATCTTTGTCTCCTCCTATCCAGTTACACAAAAGCAGGGTCCGACAAAGAATTTTAAGGTGGACAACTACATTTTCCTATACAGAAAAACTCGTCTCATGGTCAGGGCTAAAAATTCTCAAATATCTTAAGATTTTGTAGAATATTTATATAATGAAGTATAACCTTGCTTTGACCACCCAGATCTTTGGTCTAACAGCCTCTCTTGTTTCACAAATCTTTGATAGGATCAACTTACTCTGAAACCCCAAAATTATTCCTATTGTCAGTTCATCACTTCTGCTTTCCACAAGCTAAAGCCTCCTCCCAGTAATATAGTGTGGATCTTTCTCTCTCTTTTTTCATTTTTCAAGGAGCATCATTAATGACCTATTCCATATGTTCAAGAGAATGTAAACCCCCTGAAGACAGCCTGTTTCTTTGTCTTCCTGTTTGCAGAGTTTAGCAGAGAACCTGACTGGAGCACAAGCTTAAAGCAGACCACTCTCTCTTTAGCTTTTTCATTTCTTTGTAATCCTCCTTCTGACTCAAGACTGGCTTTGTGACCCCAAGTAATCCCCTTAATCTCACAATGCCTAAAGTAACTCTTTATAGACCAGATGCTGCACAGAAGGGACAGACTTGCTCTTGTAGCTGGAACTTCTTCATAAGGAAGTTTCCTAAACCAATAAAACCACAGATCAAGGCCCAATCCCTCTGCTTAGTTTAATCTTACTAAATCCCATTGAAGCAGGGGTTGTGCGGGGAGAACATAAGCTCTTTGGAAGCAAGAGCTGGTGGTTATTTTGGTCTTTGCCTCACCAGCACCTGAAAAAACACCCAGCCCAGAGCAGTGCTCCATCAATGTTTATTTATTCAAAAGGCATCATCTTAATGAATCCTGTAGCTCCGACTGCAGGAGTTCTGACCTGGTGGAATCTGAGAAACACTTGATTAGGTGAAGAAGTAAAACTGGTAAGGATCCCAACAGACCCTTGGGAACTGTCACCTGGTCATAGGGATACATGCCCTCGGTTCAACGCTTGGAAAATTCGGACAAGATTTCTCTGTGAAACTCAGTCCCTGGCCAGTCTTTCCTAGAAAAAGAGACTTCTTTTTTCCCAAGGTGTGATGATTAAATGTGATGAGTAATTATGTTAATAAATGTGTCAATGACAGATGCACCTCCAAGAGTGGGGCTTGTCAAAGCAATCCTCGGGAGGATAGGGAGGCTTATTCCGATGAGGATATCCTTGAGGAAAAAAAACTTGGGAACTTCTTTGGGAATTATCAGAAGAGCTCTCCAAAGTCACAAGAGATATCCTTGATTTACAGATGAACTGACTCAAACCGGATGGCTTGGCCCATGTCAGACAGCTGGAGAATTTAAGAAATGGGTTAAATTTAGCACCTTTGACTCCAGAGTCAGTGTCCTTTCCACTGAAAATCAGATACTCCTTTTGCATAGTAGGAAACTGAGTCCCAAACAGTGACAGAATTTCTCCAAGTAGTGGACAGTAGAAAGAACTCTCATTCTGAAGTTTAAGGAAAAACCTGGGTTCAAATCCCTGCTTTGACATTTAATCTCCATCCTTGAGCTTCTTGGGACTCATTTTCCTCCTCAGCAACATAAATCTTAGCTACATGAGATGACCTTATAGTCTTTAAATCCCTCATCTTAATTATCACGACTGAATCACTGGCCCAAGACTGGTGAGTCTGAGTCTATTGCCCTGTGAGATGCTGTGCAGGAAGAACACATACACCGTCAACAGAGGTGCTAACAGATAGAGATCACAGTAAAGCCATTGCCGAGGTTGAGCAAGGAAGCCATGACCTCGGTTTCTGAGAAAGAAAAAAGAATTGTCCACCTCAGATCTCACTCGTCCCAGCCACCTCGTTATAGAGGGGAAGAGCCCGATGCTTGGATTGCTGGAGTATCTTAGGGATTTGTGTCATACAGATACTGAAAACAAAGCTGTTTCCCCAGTCTGCTTTGCATATGGAAATGAATAATGTAAGAATAAGGTTAGGTAAAGAGCAAATTTGCTTGGTATATAACAATGAGCGAAGAATAAGGAGAATTAATACGTGCAACCTCTTCTTGTATCCAGCAAAACTCCAGCAGAGAGAAAAATGGATGCTGAAGACTTCCTGGGGGATAAGCCACTGGTACCAAAAAGTGGGTTTGGGATTCATAAAGCACTGGGATTGTTTTCCTTGATGGAAGATAACTAGAATAGATGCTCTCCAATTAAATAGACTGAATATCATCCCTCAGGCTTCGAACCTAGCAAGGTATGCTCAGGAATTCACTTTTCCAACATAGCTTTAGCAAGAAAAGAAATTTATTAATGGAGATGTCAAAAAGTATTGTAAAGGAAAATGTCAAAAGAGAATTTGGATAATTTTGCCCATTTAGTGGGAGTTCTAAAGCTACGGAGAACGGGACCAAAGGAAAGATGGCGGCCATCAACGGGCTCAACCTGGAGAAGTCATTACTGCAATTTTCTGATCCAGCACTCATCGGTGAAGGCTGCTCAAGGAAAAGGCAGATCCAAAGCTGACGAGGTGGGGGAGGCTAGGCCCAGCTGTCCACACACCTCTGTCCTGGCAACACGCAGTGGTCTGAGCTAACAGAATGTCTGTGCATCCCAGAGCAAATGACATACCGTGATCAAAGGCAACCGAGAGAAGAAAGAAAGGAAGCCGGCGAGGAAATGGAGCCTGAGAGAAGAATTGATAGCAATCATTTCCTAATGAGAGAAACTATGTGACTCTGAGTGACAAGTCAAGAATCTTCTTCTGCAGATAGGGCACAAATGATGAAATCACAAGCTCTCGATGGGAAAGAAGCACACATCAGGACCTTCCCATTTTGTAGGGATGTCAAGTGTCAGTTCACTCACCAACTCCATCTCTCTTCACATATCTTACCTGGTTTTCCTTAAATAACCATCATTTTGTTGGTATTATTATTATTTTCTGAATATATTCCCCGATATAAAAAAATAATATAATAAAAACATTGTAGCCCTAGTGGATACAGATTGTAACTGGTGCACAAATCACTTTGCCCATGAGGCTCTCTGCCCTGCCCTCCCGTGGGTTTGATGCTGGTGGGGTCTGCCCTAAATGCTGGGATTTCCTCCCATTCTGATTACAAGGGCTGTCCAGGTATTACCCCAATCTGTACAAAAAGCATATTAATATAAATGCATAATTATTCCTGCCATTGACACAGTGAAGACCATTAGCATCCCAGTCCAATGTTGCTTAGTGACAGACGGTTGATTTGGGGTTCCTGTAAGTTATACAATCAGATATGGAGCTTTGGAAATTTCTACTAAACCGGAAGGGATTTGAAAATGAGCCACAAATGGCTCCACAGTCAACCCTGCAGTTGTACAATGATTATTGCCCAACAATGGACCATAGGTAGAGAATTATGGGCATCTTATGTTCCTATGAAGAACAAGAGGGAATATAGCAGTAGATGTCGTCCAATGCCCAACAAGTCAGGAGGAGCTCAACCACATCCAGATGACAACTTTCTCCATGAAACCAGAAAATATCACAAATTCACAGCTAACTACACGAATATGCAGGTTTTCCTTAGAAAAGTAAAGAAATCTCCTTTCACCAAAGGGTCCATGTGGTACTGGGAGATAGTGTAGCCTCTACAAGGGTAAGGGCCTGGGAAAGAACGAAGGGCAGTTCGAGTGAAAGCCATAATGAAGATCAAGAAGAGCAAGAACAGCCTTTATTGTCCTATGACACAAGATTGCAACCAGATAAAGGAATTTTAGAATTCACCAATATGGAAGCCATATAATTGTGAGTGGGTGCAAGAGCAAGGATATGGCCATCTCGGCACGAAGCTGAGATTGGATGGAGGAGGAGATAAGGAGAAATAAGCAAGCTGAGGAACTGAGCAGTTAAAGAATATGAAGAAACATTGACATGTCTGTTAAAGCCCCCAATATGAGAATGAAAGTTGAGAAGGAAATAAAAATTCTGAGCCAGACACTGACCTCTAGAAAACAAAGAGTGGGATCTGGAGGTAAGAAGACAACAACCACCAAAATCTTGAGTGGGTAATAAATAGGGATGGAATGAACTTCAAAGAAGGAGATTAGTGAATGATGGAGGTGCTAGAAGGGAGAATGGAGAACAAAGAATGTTCCAGCACCTCAACAATGACCCAAGCAGTGAGGTATGAGTGAAAGTACAGCCAGTGCAGGAAAAGATGGCCAGGAGAGCTGGATTATTGGGAGGAAGTATGAGAGGATGGTAGGAGTTAAAAATGGAAATAACTTCATTAAAAGCCATTTTGTTCCTACAGAGTAGGCATTTCACAGAGCATAGTAGGATGGATGGGTAGCTAGAGAGTGGGATGTTGAAGGAGATGGGAATAAGGGGCATGTCAGTGGAGAGCTGAGGAGAGAGTTTGAACAATGGCAGCCAGGGAGGGGGCTCTGAATTGCTGAGATGGGGTGAGAATGATGAAGAAACGTTACTCATTGAGGAAGAAGTTCAAGTAGGTTATCATTGTCCAGAGAGATTCAGCCTGGAGGTGGAGTTGTATGAGGCTGTCAAGTAGCAGTTTGCAACTGAAAGTAGGAGGAAAGAGGAAAAGAGATTGGGCCGGGGCAAGACAACCATTGGTGATTGTGGAAAGTGCCTGGAGCATGATGGAAGGGCTGCTCAGGGAGGTCAGAAAGCTCTCTCAGACAGTCGCAGACACACATATCAAGATCACACAAAATTCAACTGCAGAGATAAATCTGCCCAAGGAGCTTCTGATTATTAATGTCAAATGAGGCATAAAGCTGAGCGACATGCTCACTAAGGGTTTTTGATGCTCTCTTGGAGGATTGCATATGTAGGATACAGAAAGGATTGGGAGGGATGTTCATTAGGGATGTTGAGGTCCTGCAGATGTTCCCATTAGGGAATGGTATTTTTCTGATCGAATCTACAGCCAAAACATTATAAAAGCTTCCCCAACAAGATCCATGATTAGGACAGAGATTAGCCTAATCAGCCATGCGGGAAAAACTAAATGGATAAAAACTACCAATTATCTAAGTATGACATAATGTTGGATGTCCAGTCCAGGGAGTTAGAGCATCGGTATAGATACTTGGCCCAGGCACTGTAAAACATGGACCCAGTCTGAAATATGAAGAAGAGGCCATGGTGGGTTGTGTTTGAGAAATGGGGCTGATAATTCCCATAATTCCAGTCTGTTTCCTGACCCCCAAATCCATCTTTCTAACCTCAAGTAATCTCAAGGACGCTGAATGGCACGTGAATCTTGGATCACCTCGATGTCCAAAGAAGCCAGAGTCCGACGAAGGTCCAGGGGCTGCCCTCCTGCACATGCACTAAGTCCCCATTCCCTGGAATGCTCCCTGCTCTCCAGCAACAATCCCTGAGGAGCTGCAGAAAGTTTTCAGAGATTGTCTTCACACAAGAAGTGACCTAAGAGAACTCGTTAAGGAAATGGAGGAGTCCACTGGAGAAGCATCCATTAAGTGCTTACTGTGCACTCTGCAGACACTGTGCTAAGGCCCAGGATATAAATGAAGGGAACAAATCAGTGCTGCTCTCCAGGGAAGGAAATGTGCAAACAGCTGTGGACAGAGTGGGTAGAGACAAGATTTACCAGAGGTAATCTCAAGGGGAATTAAGGAGAGTCAGGGAGGTTTGGGGCCGGGACTTTATCTGAGAAAGGAAGGAAGCTACCAAGCAGATCCAAGTGGAAGAGTAAGCTGCTGGGTAGTGTAATGGAGTTCTTCCTGGGTTCTAATCCTGCCCCAGAAATGTCCTAACTATGTGTTCCTGGCCAAGTCTTTCAGCCTATGTCAGCCTCAGTTTATTCATCTATAGAACTGGAGCATCTAAGTGGCACTATAGTGAACAGAGTGCCAGCTCTGGAGTCAGGGGGACCTGAGTTCAAATCTGACCTCAGGGACTTACTAGCTATGTGACCCTGGGTAAGCCACTGACTCCTGTTTGCCTCAGTTTCCTCATCTATAAAATGGAGAAAGAAATGGCCAAACACTCCAGCATCTTTGCCAAGAAAATCCCAAATGGGGTCAGGAAGAGGCAGCATGACTGAAAATGACTAAAGAATAACATCGGGGTAATAATAGTGTCCACTTGTTGGGTTTATGAGGATCAAATAAATTGTAAGTCACTTCCCAGGCCTTAAAGTCCTACAAAAATACTAGCTATATCATTACCATCATCATCATCATGATTGCACAGTAGAAGCCAAGGTCAGTGGCGGGGCAGGCCAAGTGAGAGCCCGACACTCAGAACTTGCCAAGTGGCCTGAAGATTGGTCTCATCCTCTGCCTAGCTACGGGGACAATCTCTGGGGAGGACGTAGGAGAATTCTTGGGCTGGGAGGACGGGGCTGGGCTGCAATCTACACTGACGGAAAGCACAACTCCCACTGATGAAGGTACAGATCCTCTGAAGCTTCACCAGGATGGTTAATGTAACTCCAGAGAGCTCACTTACAGGTGGCCGTTCTATTTGAGAATTAGATAATAACTGCAAAGTAGGACTCAGTCACTTGAATAAATATTGAGCTATTGCATAAAAGCAAACCCAAAGTGATTCTATTATTTGTCATAAATGTAGTATTTGTTCATGGGCCTTGGCGACATGAATTAGAAAATGTTTTGTTTCAGACACTTTTTCCAGAAATAGACACACTCTGTGCTCCATGAGCAAAGGGGAAGGGGGATGATTGAGGATTCGAAGGGGGAAGGGACATTACCTGAGAGAAAACTGAACCCCAAGGAAGTCTGGTCATGGCTCAAGGTCACACAGGAAGACTTTAGTCATCACAATAACCTCACTGATAATAATGGTGATGGCTACCACTTAGGGAGGGAGCGGCCATTTTACAGAGAATCTCTTCACATCTTCTCTTTGGGGGGTGGCAAGGAGCGCAGGTTTTTCTGCCACTTACCTGACACTATCCCTGTGCCAAACACATCCAGCCAGACCTGAATTTTCACGTGCAACTGAGTTTTGCAATTCCTTTCTACTTCTATCTTATAAATCCACATATGTGTAAACATTTGTCCTATTATAAGACATATCTGTACCTCTGAGAAAAAATGGAGGCTATAGATCACGAGCAGATTTCAAGCATGCACTAGTTCCCAGGCCGCCGTAAGCACTCGGCAAACTCGTTCTGTTCACTCCGAGCTTTGTTGTGGGGGGGAGCCCCGTGCCATGGGCAGCAGCAGCAGCCGCCTGGCGCCTTTCCTCCAGATGCCCACGGAGATGGCACATGGGGCTTCACTGAACAATCACGGGGCTGGTTGACCTTTCCTGCCACGATGCTGATACAGGTAGTCACATTCCAGGAGATCTTTCCGGCCAAAGTTTGCCAGCAGAAAGCAGCAGGAAAAAAAAAAGAGTCAAGTGCCCAGTCAACCTCAACCCCGTTATTCCCGCTGCCATTGTGCCAGAAATGGAAAAGGCTGCAGAGAGCCATGGACTAATCCATATTGACCTTTCCTTCCTAGAACATCATAGAAAAGGCAGGAAAAAAAAGAGTCAAGTACCCAGTTGCCCTTAACCCCGTTATTCCCGCTGCCATTGTGCCAGAAATGGAAGAGGCTACAGAGAGCCATCGGCCAGTCTGTATTGACCTTTTCTTCCTGGAACATCAAAGCAAAGGCTTTATACCAAAGGCCATCAATTATAAGCCTCTCTGGACCAAAGTTGCCAATGCTGGGGGAGCAGCCTCTGAGGTCTGCACTCAAAGCCTTCCCTGCCTGAGAGAAACCGCCTGACCTTCACTCTCTTCTGGGAATTCCTGGCCTGGAAGAGTCCAGGGAGGCCTCCAGGCCAGGTTGAAGCCTTGAAGTTGAACTTTGTAGAGGAGGAAGAAATATGTCAATGACTACAAAGGGGTGGAGACTCTCTCCACACCGCCATTCAGGCTAATTCAGTAAACACTTAGTAGGCACTTTGTGCAAGCACTGTGCTTGTTCTTGAGAGAGAACAGATTTAGATCCTTCAGGCATCAGAGAGATGATCTAGTCCCACCCTGACATTTAGAAATGAGGAAACTAAGATTGCGATGAGTTTTCCTCAAGGGATTCATAGTCATTTTATCAGAGGCAGAATCCAAGTGTCTTTGGTCTCTGAGAGGTTGTAGATCACTGTTTCCCAAATTATTTTTGAATAATCAGAAAGGGTCATGACAAAGAAACAAATCTCCCAGGAGGGGAAAATTCCCCAGGCTGGTTGTCTTGGACGATCGAAGCTTCCTGAAGGCAGGGAATGTTTCACTGTGACCTTTGGTTTCTCAGCAACAAGCCTGTGGTAGAGACTGACAAATCCTTGATTCAATCAGTCAGTCATTCCATCCTTCAGTCAATACATACTTATGAAGCACTATTGGGAAATAGGAGATCTGTCTTCATGTGTCTGAAGCACTATTGTAGGGGAGGGTAAAAATGGCTCCTGGGGTTAAAGAACATTTCTGGGAATATTCACTAAACTCCTTCTACCATTCCAGGCCTCTACTCTGGCCATGCTCCTCTTCCATCCCCCCTCTCCCAGGTCTCTTCTTCCTCATCTCCATCTCCTGGCTTTTCTAGCTTCTTTTATTTCCGAGCTAAAATTCCTCCCTCCATACAACACCCTTCTTGATCCCTGTGGTGATCGCCCTCCATCTGTTGGCTTTGTTCCACAAACCCTGTTTATAGCTTATGGGTACACAGTTGTTTGAAGATCATCTTCCCTTTCCACATGGAACTCCTTAAAATCAGAAACTGTCTTTTGCCTCTTTTTATATTTTCAGCTCTTAGCATTATTAAGGAAGTATAAATTAAGGAAGAAAGGAAGGGAGAGAGGGGAGGAGAGGCAATTGCACCAAGTTGCTGGCAGGTTGGAGAAAGGCTGTCTCTCCTCTGTGCTTGGGGAAGGTGCTATTGCCAGCAGAGCATCCTTTGGCCACATTCAGCATCCAGATATGTTTGCTGTATCTCTAATTTACAAATGAGTTAACTGTGAACCAGACAGGCTTAGTGCCCACCATGGGATCTGTGGGAGCCAATATCACACCTCCCACGTGTCCTTTTCTCTGGCCCGTTCATTCTTGCATGAAGTTCCCATGCCCCCAGGCTTTGCAGAATCAGCCTCCACAGAAATGTGCTTCATAGGATTAGGTAAGACCAATATTTACTTAGTTCACACATTACACATATGTATGTAAATGTACAGATACATCGTTATTTCAAAAGGTTGGCAATGCAGATCCCCATCTCATCCAACTCTTAACAAATCATCGAATCTCCAAGTACGAAGGGTCCTTGGGGACAATCACCAAATCTCCAAGTACGAAGGGTCCTTGGGAACAATCACCAAATCTCCAAGTACGAAGGGTCCTCAGGGACAATCACCAAATCTCCAAGTATGAAGGGTCCTTGGGGACAATGACCAAATCTCCAAGTACAAAGGGTCCTCAGGGACAATCACCAAATCTCCAAGTACGAAGGGTCCTTGGGGACAATCACCAAATCTCCAAGTACGAAGGGTCCTCGGGGACAATCACCAAATCTCAATGTACAAAGGGTCCTTGTGACCAAGGAGATTAGTCCATACTTGAAGAATTTCCTATAAAATATGAAATTCAATTAACATTAATTAATAACCCACTTATTCCAGATTCTAGACTGGGAGCAATAAGTACAACAATCCAGGCCTTCAAGGAGTTTACATTCCTCAGCATATCAAAAGTTCATTATTCACATAATTTGACAAAACTCCAAAGAAGGAGAATCTACTTCCTCCTAAGAAATCCCCATCACATTGGGACAGCTCTTATTTTTAGGAAGCTTCTCCTGATATCCTGCCTCAATTTACCTTTTTGCATGCCCCTTCCCCACACCTTCCATTCTTTTTTGTTCTGCATCCCAGAGCCAAGAAGAACCACATTAATCTCTCTTCCCCATGATAGTCCTTCAGATACTGGAGAAAAACCTCCAGGTTCCCGAAACCTTCTCTTCCTCAGGCTATTCTTGCATGAGTTTCTTGGTTCTCCTTCTCCCCAATTGTAACCTAGCCATGGGCCTCATCCCATTTGGCTTAGCTGATTGTCTCTGTGATTGTTGTGGTCCAATCATTTCAGCCGCACCCAAATCTTTGGAACCTCATTAGGGGTTTTCCCAATAAAGATACTGGAGCAGTTACCATTTCCTTCTCCATCTCATTTTACAGCTGAGGAAGCTGAGGCAAACAATGAAATGACTCGCTCAGGATCACACAGCTGGTGATGTCTGAGACCAGATTTCAATTCATGAAGAAGAGTCTTCCTAACTCTATCCCCTTCAGTGCCCCCGAGCTCCAGGTTGATCATTAGGTCATTGCAAAGAGCCTCAGCCTCCATCTTTTTAACCCTTTCATTGTGCAAGGGCCTAGAGATCTGAAGTGAGAAACTCAAGAGTTTCTGACTATTCCTATTTGAGGCTGTTAGGCTGCTGCTATAGACACCATCTTTTGACCTAGCCTTTGGGAGCCTAGGGTCACTTTTCCGCCATCACAACAGGACTTTGGAGGAGCCCCCAAAGCAAAAATCATGCAAGAAGAAAAAGGGATAAATTAGAGGAGAGACAGATTTCTCTCCTGCCAGGTTTCAGGACTTCAGACCATGTATGTTTAAGGTGTCCTATTTCAGGAAAACTGACCACCATCAACATCTGAGACCCACGCTCCATATTACATATCTTTCCTCCTTGAAAACCTTATTGAACATGACCCCTTTCTTTGCACAGGAAACAAATCATTGTCTATTAGAAAAACCATTTGCTCCTCCTACCCTGGCCTACACCCTAATTTAAGAGGCAATCTGTGGCAGGCATTCAACCTTTCCTTCCTTCTCTCCTCCATCCTCTTCCATAAATCTTTTCATTAGAAGCAGATGATTAGAGACCAGCCTGTCGAGGGCACTGTCCAAACCAATCCCTGGCTGATTGACTGGGAGTTTGATTTATCATTTTAGGTGTAGCTACTCACCCCCAAAGTCTGAATTTCAAGACTCTCTTGGGGGAAAGAGAACCAAAGCAACAACCATTTCCTATATACCATGAACAGAAAAGGAGTGGGCCATTATTCTTCAGATACCACTGGGAGGCCATGATTATGTGCTTTCTTCAATCAAAAATCTCCCCATGAAGGGAATGACGTCTGGGGTCGGCAGACTGTGGCCCGTGCCATAACTTGGGTACTCTGTCAGTCTCTGTTTCCAGGGTCCACGGTGTGGGAAAGATGGAGAGGGACAGGGGACACCCGCAGTCCCTGTCAGACTTCCCCACGCAACCACTAATGAGAGAATATAATGGAAAAAAGCAGCAAGGGTGGCAGCCCAAGGAGCCCTGCACGGGGCATTCTTCAAGTCCATTGGCAATGGTGATGAAGGGAGTGAGTGCTAAATACGCACATGGAGGCAACAAAAAAGTACTGTAGCCCCCTTGTGGGGAAGAGAGATGCCTTGGCTCAGTCCACACTTAACTGCATCAGTGAGGTGAGGAAATTGGATCTTTGGTAGGAAACACGATGCCCTGTGTTCTCATGGCCATGGTGCTCCCCAATGCGCCCTGACCACATGCCTCTGCCCTCTGAGTCAGACCGATCATGGAGGCTTCTCCAGCTTTGAGTGTGTGATGTTCTTTACATTGTCCTAGGGCTAATGTCATGAAAAGCATCTTGTTGCTTTTAGATCCGTAATGGGGGGAGGGAGAGGTTGGGGGACATGTTTTTAATTAATTTTTCCAATTAACAAAGGAATCTATTTTTCTCTCGGCTCCACCCCCCCTTCACATTGAAAAGAAAAAGTAAAACAAAACCCTGTAACAAATATGCCTAGTCAAGCAAAACAAATGTCTACATTAGCCGTGTCCAAAAAATATGTCTCCTGCTCCTGTGTCGATCACCTCTCTGTACGGAGAAGGGTCACATACTTCCTTATTGGTCCTCTGGACCAATGGTAATTACATCGATCCAGGTTCTTAAGTGTTCAAGGCAGTTTGTCTTTACAACATTGTTGTTATTGAATAAATCATTCTCCTGTTTCTGCTCACTTCAATGCATCGCTTCCTATCACTCTTCTTTGGGGGTAATTATTTTAATGCTACAGCTGCACTTCGTAGACAGCTCCAGTTCCATTCTTCCTCGGAATCGGTATGTGTCCCAATGTATCGATTCGATGACAGTATTTGCCATTTCTCTGACTGGTTTGGGGCCATGCAGATTCCCCATCATGGAGCACCGCAAGGATGTGCCAGGCCGGCATCCCAAGTTAGGGATTTCTATTGTGAGCACTCACACTTTCAATTTAACAATGTTGAGAATGAGCCGTTATGTATATCTGAGCTCTGTTAATTCCACATGCTACAAAACCTTCCCTGCCCAAAACCAGAACCAGGACCGCCCTGAAGAAAAGCTCTGATTTGGCTTTCCAGGAGACAACTGCCTGCAAGTCCGAGCCATCCATAGAGAAATCTTTTAAAATGATTCCTCCTACAGGAAGGTTTCCCTATCACAAGCACGGAATTGTGCCCAAGACAACACTAAAGGGACAACCTGAGGATAGGGGAAGAACATGAGATGTGGAATTAAGAGATCTGGGTTCAAAAAGTTCCCATTTGATCTCAGCTTTCTCATCTGTCGAGTCAAGGAGTTGGATTCAATGAACTCTAAAGAGTTTTCCAGCTCTATGGTTATAAGATGATGTCCCAAGGGGAAACCGTGGACTTCTTCTGGACCCTGCAATCATTCCACATAGCAGGGCTATCGCCTAAGGCCTTCTGGGACTCTGTCCTTGGTGCTGAAAAAAAGAAGAAAGGGATCATCCTGATGAACCAAAGTGGCCAAGAGTTCCAGTGAGGAAATATACGGTCAGACTTTTTGAAGGAAGTCTATGCCATCTTTCCAGACCAGGAAAATAGCCCCATCTGACTCTGTTGTCGAGCCCCTCCCAAGCAGGTTAGCTGTGGATAACAAAAGCCAAAGCCCTTTCTGTTCGAGTAGAGCAGGTATTCAGTGTCACATCACACACAAGCCATGTTTGATGCTTGAACAATGAAAGGAGAGCGGTCGGAACCGTTTGCCTAGACTGGAGCTTCTGGCTGCTCCGAGGGGCCTCGCGCTTCCTCTGCCAGCTTTTGTGCCTTTCACCTTTCACCCCTTGCCAACAGGGGGTGGGGGCCGGGGAAGGGAAGTGAGGAGGCAAGCAGGGGGAGGCTGGCTTTATTGACTCCATAAAGCAATTGGATCACATGTTAAAACAGAGATCATCTGCGTGCGTCTTCTCGTAGTCTTCATCAGGAATATGTTGATGCATGTTGGAGAATTCATTGGGTGCTGTAAAACAAATCGTTAAGCAGCCGACAGTTCTTGCCGGCAAGCAGCTCCTGAGCTCTCTGACCCACCGTCACCCTATTACAGGGCCCAAGTGTTCCTAACAAACAAAAGAAAAATTAGCTCTTTTGTTCTCGGGACTGTCAAGCAGGTTAGTTCATCTAACGGAGTCTTTTATTAATAAATGGGACAGATTTTCATGCTCGCGTAGCGAAAGCAAATCACATCATGGTCGGCAAAAGACATACCTATTATTTTCCCGTGATATATTGCTTTGCAGCTGTAGCCAAAACAATCTAATAAGCACTATTAGATAAAGGGTTCTGAATATGAATGTATTGGATTTGTAGTGGGAGAAAATGAACATATTGCAGCATTTCTGTCAGGTTGGGTTAAGCGTCTGCATCTCTTTCCCCTTAATAAATGCAGATCAAAAGACTTCTCTTATGTAAAAAATAATAATACAAATTTCTGCAATATGAAATAACACCACCACTTTGTAATGTTAGGAGGAAATCAGTCAGGCGTGTGCTGCACGGAATATAAATTATTTTAGGAGGGCAAACAGATCCCGCGAAGGCTTCCCACTCGACATTTATATTCATAAAAGGTTCAAAAAGCCCAGAACAATGGTAGGGGTGATCTCGTCGCCGCTGCCGCCTGGTATGTCACTTATGACAGCTTTGATAGGCATGTACTATATAAGAAAAATATCTCCGAGCCCTCGACTTGTTTAATAAATTGATTAAACTTCTCTGGCACCCATTGTTTTTGTCTTAACTTCTTCCTCAGCCATCACCTGGAGGAGATGGACGGGCACTCGTTTCCCGAAGACTCGGGGAGAGGAAGACAGTTTAATCGAGGCCTCGCCGTTTGAGGACTGTCAGAATTCCCCCTCAAATGATAAATGATTGTATAATGCAACAGTCTACCGCTGGTGCTGAATTATATTAGCCATCAGTGTTCAAAACCCATTTGAAACTTAATTGTGCTGTGATAGTGCTATCCCCCAGTCAGCCGAACAGCAGGTTTATAAAAATCATCTCCGATGATTGTTAAACGCTTTCCTAATGAAGCTGATGATCACAACACTTGGCAATAAACGCTTCTGTCAAGATGTCACAAATGCATGATCGTGGCCGCCTCCACCGTCAGCTAGTGTGCCTGCGATTCGGGTTTATCTTCATTGCCCGGAATTCAACAGATCGGTCTGCATATGGAAGATAATCTCCATAAAAAGGGAGAGTGTCATATATTAAAATGGGATTATCAACTAGAACATAATCGCGCCACTGTGTAATTATATGGCGCACCAGACGTAGATGTGAACAATCATACAAGAAAATAATTGAGGGCCATAAAACTTAATTCAGAAAAATCAATAGAATATAAAAGCAATCAGATAAGGCCTCTTAAGAAATCGATCAAGGCTTGTACAAAGTCATAATGTGTTTTCCTAAGAGAAAAGGAGCTAAATGAAGCAGAGAAACCTACATAATATTCTACAAGTAGGTTTCTAGAGGTGCTTGTATATTGAAGAGGGAGGAAGAATGGAAGATGCAATTACTTTTTACATTCTCAAACCACGTGGACTGGGAGCCCAAAGAATATATGTTAAATACCGCAATAGAGAAGGCTGTTAGGCCAATTATTCCTTTTTGATCATTTATCTATATTTGTGTCTTTGGGTATCTCTTGAGGGTGGAAAAAGCTATTATACTATGCTTGTTGCAACTTTATGTATCTTTATGGATTATATTCTCCATCTGAACAACTTGGAGATTTCAATAGAGTTTCACCACGGCGCCGGAGAGGCTCGATCATCTCACCTTCCCACAAGCCTCCGGCCCGTGTCCCGAGTCACCATCGTTCGGCTCCGGCGTTCTGGAAGCCTGGATTTTTTTTATGAACAGAGAGTGCGCTAGCATCATTTCAGAGAATTTGGCCCGTGTGGTTTACCAAAAATAGTCTGCTAAGCCAAAATTGTTTTCTTTATGAGGAAAAAAGAAAATTTTCAAATCAAATACATTTTCCTAAGGGAATGTCCTTACTATTGGATGCTATCCTAAAGGATCTGGGAAAATAATCAAGGGAAAACCCACATTCGTCCTAAAAACTTTCCCACCAAAATACTGTACAATTGGATACTAACAACAGCTTTGCAGTTTATTTTGAATGAAAACACATAAGAAAAGCTTATGTAACCTATAGGTTAAATCTAGCTTCTATCCTCCAAAGTACACTTGCCAACTGAGCTGAGGAAAACAAATCACTTTTTGTGGGAGAAAAAGAAGGAGGAGGAAGAAGAGGAGAAATAGAAGGAGGAAGAGGAGGAGGAGGAGGAAGAGGAGGAGGAGGAGGAGGAGGAGGAAAAAAGAAGGAAAGAAGAAGGAGAGAAGAAGAAGAAGAAAGAGAAAGAAAGAAAGAAAGAAAGAAAGAAAGAAAGAAAGAAAGAAAGAAAGAAAGAAAGAAAGAAAGAAAGAAAGAAAGAAAGAAAGAAAGAAAGAAAGAAGCATGGTGGTGGTTTTGGTGATAGTGGTATTATCAGTGAAGAAAGGGGAAAAAAAAACAACTTTTCACCATTTTTTTCCTCGCTGCCTTTGCACACTAACTGAATGTGGTAAAGCTTGATAGAACCTATGATTTCCTGTTTTAGGAGAAAGGCTTCCATATTTGACTAGAAGAAATTACTAATGGGCTAGAGGGAAAGGGATAACTAATGTGCTGGCTGGGGTGTCTGCATTGAGGATTTTAAGGGTTCCCATTGTACACCCAAAAAGTTCACATATAAAAGACCAATTATTTCCCTCAGATCATTTGGATGTGCTTTAAAATTCCCATCCCACCAGCTGCTCTGTGCCTTCTACAGAGATTCTCATTAAAAGCCAGCTCACAAAGGCCGATTGTGAAGAACTGTCTCCTCTCAGAAGCTATTGATTCCCAGGGCAAAGACAGAGAAATCCCGCAAATTCCATGTTGTCCGTTTGCCTATTTCCGACGGTGGATGGGGCAGCGGGAGGCCAGGCGGCGAGCCCGGCCCTCAGGCTGCTCACTGCATTCGAGAGCAGCCCCGGCCCATGGATCTCTCCTGTAGGAGCTTGTTGTCGGAGCCAAGAGGCCAACAAGTAATCGATGGCAACAAGGTCTATGAATGGAGAAGACAATGGAGCAATGGCAGAGTGAGGAGAGGGAGGTCACGGAGGGTGATGACAGGTGCTGAGGGAAGATGAGAGCGGCCGGTGACTCCCCCCTGCTTCGAAGCTTCTGTTTAAATGTCAGGAGGGATGGCAACATAATAAGAGCAGGGAATCACTTCTTAATAAGGGGACTGAGTGCCCTTCAGCGAACACCGAGCAGGGACCTGCACCGTGGGAAGGGGGGTGTGGAGAACGCTCTTAAGCAAGGGCCGAGAAGCCCTGGCCACTGCTTTGGAGTTTAGGAAGCCCTAGAATTCTGCCTTATGCGAAGCCCCCATGCCTGCCTTTAAGAGAGAAGGGGTGAAGAGCAAGCCTTTGTTCAATACCTACTATGTGCCAAATACTGTGTTAAGTACTTTAAGCCACGGCTTCTTTCTCTGAGCTTCCTGAATTTTTTTAAAAAATCATTTTTGCTAATTGCATTTCAATTTAATTTGTTTGTCTGTAATTTTAGTGCCTTTAAAAGTCAGGATCCTGAGAAGGATTCTATTGACTTCACCAGACCTAGCCAAAGGAGTCCAAGACACAGAAAAGATGAAGAACTTCTGATTGAAACAAATTCTATATATTTAGCACAGTCTGCATTGTCTTTTACCAATGTAGAAGCTAGATATTGGCTTTTTTTAATAACAAAAAAAGATTTACCTCAGGCCTCCTTGAACTATCAAATTTCCCAGTTTTGAGCTCAATTGGCTGGTGTCTTTCAAGAATATATGTATGTGGGGGCAGTTAGGTGGGGCAATGGATAAAGCACTAGCTCTGAAGTCAGGAGGACCTGAGTTCAAATCTGACCTTAGACACTTAACACTAGGAAGACTTAACAAGTCACTTAAACCCAATTGCTTCAGGAAAAAAAATAGAATATAAGTGTATACTTCAGACAAACCTCCTCCAGGAAGCTGGGATACTCCTGATGCTACCAGTGGATATGGGTGGGGCTGGGACAGGGGGGAAGAGGTGAGCAGAGTAGGGGTGGGAAGCAAATAGACCCTTCTCCTGGAGTTATAGGGGGAGCTCCCATAGCATTGAATTTGTACTTCTCTGATGCACTTACTGTGCAATGTTACGTATCAACTGCCTGTGCTCATGTCCATCTGTCTTGGGAAACTATGATCTGGCACCCGGAGAGTAGAGACTTTGTCCCCACATCTCCCCACTCCCATTTTATGCATATAAAACCTCCCCTAATTATTGGATGAATAGAAAACTAAGGGATAAACAGCCATGATTGGGGTTCATGAACCTATCATGGATTCAGATTCTTACCTGGAATCCTTCCTACAATCATTCAACAAGCATTTATTAGTAGCCTTTACACGACACCAAGTCATCAATCACTGACAGCCTGCAGTGACAAGCAAGTTGGATTCCAAAAGTCTATTCAACTTGGGTTATTTGAACTTAGAACATATTGTCCCATGCAGACATGCTAGAATAGTGGTTAGGTTCCCAGGCTATCCCACCAAACTTCTACAACTCACAATGTCCCTTGCTTAGGTTATTAACATTAGTATCCTGAATTCTGGATCTGGGAAAAGGACGGGGAGGAGGAACAGGTTTTTCCTCCTTATTTCCTGCATGAAGGACCAGCCCTCCATGACACGCTGAAGTAGGCCACTTGCCTTTGGCGTTCTCTGCCTGCCTCATTTTTGCACTTCTTTTTCCACATTCTTGCTCCCTTTCTCTAGGTTCTCTAGGACCCCTCATGGAAAAGCGGCTGGGTTTGGAGCCACTGAAATCTATTGAAACCATAGCACCATGTTAATGTGCCATGAAGCACAACTATTTCCTCCAGCATCTTAGTCACCCTGATCAAATCCCATTAGTCTGCTTATTAGTATATGAAGAAGGAACTTGGGCAAGTTCTTAGAGACAAGAAGATCTTGGTTCAAATCTGGTACTTTTGCTAGTTGTATGACCACGGACAAGTGACCACCTCTCTCAATCCCTAATCACCCCCCAAGTTTAGCTAATATGTCACAGAAAGATGTGATTTGTATGCATGGAGGAAGCTCCCACATAAGACTTGAAGAAAACATAGTCTCTTATATCCATGCCATCAGGAAAGTCACTTAAATCAATGAATTCAAATGAATCCACCCAAAGGCCCCTTTCCAAAGAGCTCAAAGAAGTTTGTATATAACTGATATATGATAGGCTAGATCTAAAGCCATTTGAGATTATTTAAAAAAACCTTCAGTTTTTCCTGAACTGGGTAGTTGAGGCAAAAAGTGTATGTCATTGAAAGGATATTCTTTTCCTCATAATTAAAATCAAGTGATATTTCCCTTTTTCATAAAGAAGAAAATTTGTTAATGACAATTGATAGAATTAATAAATATGCCTGGATAATCAAATATGAAGAGCAACTTATTTTTTCATAGAATCACAGATTTAGAGACAGAAAATATAGCTAAGGAAATTGAGATCCTGATTAATGTGAATATTGCTTTATGAAAACCACATGGCTAGAAAGGCCAGGGGCTGAATTGGAACTCAGGTTCTGTGATGTCATAACTAGCATTTTTTTCTCCAATGTACTAATTATCCTTATTTCATAATTTGACAGATGCTATGAAAACACATTGTCACTTCAAGGCAAAAAAGCAAGGCTTAAGTGAGGGGAGAAAGAAAGAAAGAAAGAAAGAAAGAAAGAAAGAAAGAAAGAAAGAAAGAAAGAAAGAAAGAAAGAAAGAAAGAAAGAAAGAAAGAAAGAAAGAAAGAAAGAAAGAAAGAAAGAAAGAAAGAGAGAGAGAAAAAGAAAAAGAAAGAAAGAGAGAGAAAAAGAAAGAGAGAGAAAGAAAGAAAGAGAAAGAGAGAAAGAAAGAGAGAGAAAGAGAGAAAAAGAAAAAGAAAGAAAGAGAGAGCGAGAAAGAAAGAAAGAGAAAATTAGACTAAAGCATAAGTTCTATCCAAAAATATACAATTATTAATACATAATATATTCCTTGGGCTACATGTCTGTCATGCCTCCAAGAACTTTTTACCTCAAATATTTTGCATTGATTTCAAAGAGAATTAATCTTCACCAGTAAAAAGGTCATTAATTCTTCAGAATCACTTGGAAATAAAGGCTCCTAGAACAGAATACGTAGCAGCAGCCGCCTAATCGTATTATACCCAACATCTTGTGTAGCAAGATGAAGTTATTGGGGCAAAAATATTTTCCATATTGTAAAAAGAAAAGAGAGAAAGAGCCCCATGAGACAAATGGAAATTCAAAATTATAATACTTTTCATAAACAACAAGCCCTGCATTTCAACTGAAAATGCATCATTCTTAATAATTGAAAAAGCCCTTTAAAAATCTTATTACAACATTTAGGGCAAGGCTATTCCCTTAAGAGAAGCTGATGCTAATTTCCAGAAGTTTGAGTAGATTTCCTTACCAGCTCAATATGAGTCCATTTGTGTGACCTTTGAAAATCTAACTCTGAGTGTGGCAACACGACAACAATCACAAAAATGAAAAAAATCACATATTGTCTAAACCTTGACACTCTATCAGTGGGCTCACATTTCTCAAGCACCTGCTGTATCCAAGCCCAATCTAGAGTTAGAAGGACAAAATAAGGGCATCCCTGTCCACAAGAAGCTTCAATTGATCAGGGAAAGCAGCAAGTACACAGATAAGCATATGTAAAATAAATCCAAGGTACATTTTCAGACAAAGCCACTAGCAGTGAAGGTAATCTAGAAATGTTTTATGTACCATTTAAAAACTTGTAAGCACCAAAGTGGAAATTTTGGCAAATTTGTCAACTGAATATCTGCTTTAACTGTAGGGTTAGTTCTATTCCATTCATAAATTTGGAATAAACTTGTAGATCCAATAGCCAGTCAGCTATTGTTAAAGACATTGGAGAAGAAATTAGTGATCACTAAGATTCAGCATGGAATCATAAAGATCAAAGAAAGGAAGGAAACAACATTTATTAAGCCCTTACTGTGTGCCGGGCACTGTGCTAAGCCTTTACAATTATTATCTCATTTGATCCTCACAATAATCCTGAGAGGGAGATGCTATTATTATCTCCATTTTACTGATGACCTCCTCAGGGTCATACAGATAATAATTGCCAGAGACTGTATTTGAATTCAGGTCTTCCTGGCTCCAGGCCCTGGAACTCAGAACTGTTCCACCTAGCTAAACAATATTATTTTCAATAATCCTTACTTTGTTTTAAAACTCATTATGAATGATACTTATTAATCACTTACTGTATGCAAAGCACTGATATTGGCTAGGATAATGTTGTAAATGTAGTATTTTTTTTAATTTACCAAATCATAATAAAGTATTTTATTATATAATTGTAGATAACACAGAAAAATATGAACTTTATTTACAAGCTGAATGATCATAACCCAAAAGTTCTGTTTGGTAAATCAAGGTGAACCTGCCTATTTTGGTCATTAACTTAGATAAAGATGAAGTTGCATCATCAAATTTTCGACAATAAACATAAAGCTACAAGGTATAGTAGTTGAGCTCATCATGGCTTTGCCAACTAAGTAACCAAAAAGATGATTCCAGAGCTCCTTTATTGTGGTGATGTCCCTAATAGTGAAAATTGCGAGCCACCCAGACCGTCCCATCCTTCATGAGTTTTGTCCATGGCTTTCTGTAATTTTCTATAGAGAATTAACCCACAAACTGGAAACCTTCTTCTGAGCTATGAAATATTCCCTACTCATGCCATCCTCAAGCATAATCTACTATCCCTCACCTCCTACCATGTAAAGAGCCTTACCTCCTTTCCACATCATACATGTTCTAGGTAAGTTCTTTTCTGTGCATTTATGACATCCCTGCTACTAATAATCATATGCCATGCCTGAAATCCCAATGTTTCCACTGTTCTTTGGATCCTTGACAATGCTGGTTCTTCCAAGATCAATGAATCTTGATGTGTAGCCATTGTCCAATAGTACAAAGCTGCTGCTAAAGAGTGCCTTTATTTCCCCGCCCCCCAAGGATCTTTTGAGGATTGGGAAAAGCTTTGGGCAAATGCACTCAGTTCACCTCAGGAGCCATATGATGACTCATTTCCACTGTCCAATATTTATTGAGAAATTTATGGTTGGTCTTCAGTTGTGTCCAACTCTTAGTGACTCTGTGGCACATATCACACCAAAGTGTCCATGGCATTTTCTCTGCAAGGGTACTGGAGTAGTTTACCATTTGCTTCTCTAGTAGATTAAGGCAAATAGAGTTAAGTGACTTGCTCAGGCTCGCACAGCTGGCAAGTATCTGAATCAGGATTTGAATTCCGGTCTTCTTGACTTCCAGCCCCATGCTATACCACAGACCACCAGCTGCCTGGAAGTATTTATGGACTAATTCAAAGAGAACATTCACTTCCATACAATATGCATCTAGGAAGCACTTAACTCTGTCCAAGTCATATTGCTAGGTACTCGAGACATGAAGGAATCATGGCCGGCCTTGGAAATTACCATTTCAATATGGCAGACTAGGGCCAAAAACCAGATCACCAGAAACTGAGAAGTGGGTGGGAAGGGGGTAATGGAAGCCAGTAGTGTAGGTGAAGGTGACTCTGAGAGGCTGTCTGTGAGGGGAAGGAGAGCTTGAAGGGAAAACTCAGTCACATAAAGACATTTAATGATGGAAAAGGTCATGGCTGTGAAACCTTTGGCTGCCTCCACCCATCTGAACTCGTGGTGGAGAAGGGAGCCCTTACAATCTCTACTTGTCATGATGGACAGCGCAGGAGACCTAATGGTGTGACCACTAGAAGGATAATCCATAGAGGAGATCTCTAATTCCTAACCTAGGACATGTCAGCTCCAAAAAGAAATGGTCTAGTTTTATTTGAAGCAAAATGGAGAGAGAAGAGTTCCATGTTCACTTCATGCATGGGTAGAAGTCTTGGATGGAAACTCTGACCACCAAACTTGACACTATGTTCTCAAACCCTACCACCATCATGGACCTGAAGCCTAGACTAGTCCTTCCATCTACTCAATCCCTCAGTCCCAAACAACTTAGTATTTCATTACCTTTTCCTTGGCTACGTTTGTCTCTCTGTGATTTATTCAGCTAACTAGGGGATGCCAAGATGTACAGAACACAAGGCATGGAATCAGAAAGACCTGGATTCAAATCCATTCCCAGATACTTCCTAGCTGTGTGACACTAGGCAAATCACTTAACTCCTGTTTTCCTCAGTTTCCTCAAATGGCCATAATGCCATAGTGAGGGTTAAATGAGCTGATAGTCACCACTTAGCTCACCAATCAGCTAACAGATGATTATTTTATTTAAAGTCTGTCCATTCATGCCATCCTTGTGCTCTCCCTTGTTTAATCCCATTTGTGGCCCCATATGGGCCTTGCACAGTGACTGGAACGTATTTAATACTTATCAAATTGTTGATTAGTTGAGAAAATAGTGGAATCATTTTTTTTAAAAAAAGTCTAGGTTTGGAGGAGGCTTTAGATGCTGCAGATGGTGAAAGCGTTCCCCTTCTTATGCCTCAGTTTACAGTTAAGCCCTACAAGGGGAGGGGAGCAAAAAACTCTACCTGGTTCACAGGTGGAACAAGATCCCCTGTCTATGATCCCATTTGCAGGCCTGCTCCTAAAAAATCTTAAGAATCAGGGCTCTTGGATGCTCAGTTTCCTTTCTTTACCCTTATCACCACAAGCTTCCTTTATAGTGGCTTGTTAGAAGAAAATCTAAAATCTACAAATCTAAATCTAAAAAAGAATCCCTCCAAATAGTAACAGAAGTATCAGAAACCCATGTTTCTGGGTTCAATAAAGAAGAGCATGACTTCTAGAAGGATCACCCAGTACCAGGTGAGCCCAGCCAGCTTAGACCAAGGGGAATCCCAATGGACATAAATCTTAATCTTCTCCAGCAGCCTCTAGGACCTCTCCTTTTGGGACAGCTCAATGATGAAGAGTCAGCTGGGGGAGAGGTCCTTGGAACCCCCAGATTGGCTCATTTGCCCATCTCTTTAATCAATCGGGTTGACCTGGGATCTGTTCCAGGTCAAAATCTAGGACTGGAGAAGGCTGAGTCTCCCATTCTCTCTACGCAGACTATCAACCATGATAATCCATTTTACTTTTAGTTAGTTAAAATGGAGACTTACCTCTGCATTATGTACTTTAAGGTCACAGCTCACAGAATTCCCATTAAAGGTTCCTTCCCTGAAGTATGGTCATTAGTGGCCCAAACTCAGGATATTTTCCTCGAGGAAGGGACTCAGTTGCACTTTTTCTTTTCTTCTGAAAGGGGAAAAAACTAGCTCTGTTGCTTCCTTCCTCACTATGACCTAGGAGGCACCCTCCTGAAAAATGACAATAAGAAGAAACTCACAATAGGATTGTTTAAAATAAAAAGCAAGCTCTGTCTAAAGTCCTTCTGTCTTCTGCTACTTTCACCATTACCCTGATTCTCAGCAGGATGAGTGGCTGGCTAGATTTACTTCTGAGCCTTTTCCACATCTGGGTTGGGATTCCACTTCCTCCATGGAGATAAAGAGACAAGTATATCCCAAAATGACCTCGTGGTGACTTTCATTTCTCCAAAAGGTGACAGGAAGATATTAATACATGACTCAGACACTCTGCAAAGACATTCTCGTTCTCTGCTTTTCAAAAGCCAGAGTCTTCCTCGCACAGAAACAATAGGGCTGCCTCAGTATTTTATTTATCTGAACAATAATAAGGAAGTTTTATAGGAAACACATATGATAACACCCCTGCTATTATTTCCAGAATGGTAGAGTTGATTTCCCAGGAACTAAGAAAGATGTCGGGGGCTCTTGCCCTACATCTTGGGATTTTGCCCCCCTAACCCCTCCTCTCCCGTCCTCATTCATCTTCATCTGAATGACAAATTCTCTAATAAAACACAGATTCTCAGGTATTTGCAGCTCCTGGGCTGTTCTCATCAATAAATATCACACCTTTGCCTCTGTGTTTTATAAAGGCCCCAAAATGTTTGACTAAGAAGCAAAGCTAGCCCCTCGGAGAGCCCTGGTGAGAAATCAGCATACTGGCATTATTTACAGAGGGGAGAAATAATTTTAACAGAGATCTTGCCTTTATCCCAAAGAGGCCTCCTATGACTTTCTACCTGGGCATGTTTTTATCAGAGGGTCTAATAAGATGCGAGCGAAGGAGGAGGCAAAGTTAGCTATTAGCTCCCCATCCGACTGCCAAGAGCCATAATCGGACACAGATTGAGGCGGGTACAGTAGTCAATTAATGGGGCGCCGCTCCCAGCGTAATGACCTACTCACCTGACGGCGTGTTGCTCTCACATTTTGCCATCCCCAGGGAGGCGACTGTCACCACATTATCTATTGCCTGCTTCCCTATCAAAGAAAATAAGGCGAGCCGGGATGTATGGACGCATTGTCTGTACTTCATTGCACACCGGCCCTGGCAACTGGAGGAACAATGGATTTATAAGTTTATCCTACATTAAACCAAACATGGCTGGCTGCACCGTAAATTACTAAATAATAAACCAGGTGGTGTAAGATGCGGGCTTGGACAGAATATAAAAATCTATCAACCTGTAAAATACAATAACCATAAATGTGGTCAGGTAAACCATCTCCCACCAGCATCCTGGGCCTTCGGGGAAAGGGATGCAACAAAGGCAGGCTCGGTTTTGAAACTGGCCCTCTCCTCCCCCCCAACATTCATTGTCGAGTTAGAACGAGAGCGTTTGTCTTGTTTGCTCTGGTTTTTTGGATTTTTTTTCCTTGTCCAGAGACCCTGAATCCCCGGGTGTCCCCAATACAGGGTTTGGGGCCCATCCATTAAGGGATCGGTGAATACAACATCCCAACTCCCCCATTCAACAGAGGAGAGAGCCGTCAATCAGGTGCAAGAAGCAGTGACGGGAAGACAAAAGAAGAGCAATAATGGCTGACATAGAGCACTTGAAGATTTTCAAAGCATTTTACAAGTGTTACCTCCTCCCATCCTCATGATGACTCTATAAGGCAGACAAAGCTGAAATGGTTTGCCTGAGGTTATGCGACTAGTGGCTGAGTCTAAATTTGAACTCAGATCCTTCTGAGACAGCTCGGTGTTCTACTGAACCACCTACCTCGTAAATCAAACCCCAAAGACCCAGAGACAAAGCTATCCTCTTCACCTGGTCCCATACCTTTGAGTCTTTTCAGAAAAGCTGGTGGAGAAAACGAAATTTCCCCCAACACTCCGGCCTCCGGTTAGTGTCCACCGGTCAAAGGGCAGGGAATCGACCCTCAGTGTCTATCACGTGAGCCTTCCAAAAGGAGCTCCCAAACTTGAGAGTCCAAACCCACCATGATAATTAATTCCTTTTGAGGAGATTTTCAATAAGCAAACCAGGTTAAATTTATATGATTTACAAACAGTGTTTACATTCATAGAGGGGCAACTAATTGCTACCCGGCTTGCCATCATTATCGGAAAATGCTGGGGGATGCAGACAGTTTAATTAGGGTGGTTGTGAGTTCACAATATGATTACCGTCGGCATGCACTGTTAATATGCGTCTACAGAACGGGAGCACTGGAAAGCGATTACATTCCGCCTTCTATCTGCCTTAGTTTGAAATGAAAAATGATAATTTTCACACACAGGTTCCGGCGAACACTGAGTATATTTCTTGTGAATTGCCTGCTCTGATTGTACTCTTGAGATAGGAACCTCCTCACCCCGTTCAGGGCCAGGTCCCTATAGTTATGAGACATGGATAATGCTGCTGTGTATGGATCATGTCCGGTATGAAACTCTTGGATGCGGGGCACGGGGCATCCTCGAAGGGCTCACCAAATGCCCTTCTGGCATTTCCCAACACCCTTGGAAGCAGACTTCCTTGTCGAAGGAAATCAGCTCATTTGGGAATAAAGTTCTGGATAATCCAATTTCCCTTTTGGTCAGTGACAATTGCTCAGGTTGATTTAATTCCAGTAGCTTCTTCCAGCATCTGGACTGCTCTTAGTTCCACCATCGTTAGCTCCTGTACCTTCATCACTTTGAAACTAAGTAGAAGTACGGAAGTGCAGATTTACCAGCAAGAACTTGGGGTGATGAGATCCCAGTCATTCCATACTTTTCTCTGTACTTGTCACTTATCACTCCCACCCACTGGATGGGTAGAAACTTTCAATACCAAATTTCCCAAGTAAACCTCTCAGCAGCCTAGGCCAATGGTCCAACACGATGGGATGAAGATCCTCACCAAAATGGTGCTAGTGTCTGAGGGGAGAAAAGGGACATGTTTGAGAGATGTTTCAAAAGCAAACTGACAGACTTTGAAAACAGATTGCACAGTGGGAGGAAGAAGGAGTAAGAATAAATGATAAGTAGGAAAGAATAATTCCTAGGTGCTGAGCCTGGTGGATTGCAGGATAAGGGAAGGGGAGGATAAGCATTTGTATAGCCCCTGCTATGTGCCAGGCACTGTGCTAACTGCTTAGCAAATTCTACTTCATTTACATCTCACAATATGTTTTTGTTTTGCTTTTTGCTGAGGCAATTGGGGTTAAGTGACTTACCCAGGGTCACACAGCTAGGAAGTGTTGAATGTCTGGGATCAGATTTGAACTCTGGTCTCCTGACTTCAGGGCTGGTGCTCTATCCACTGAGCCATATCACTGCCCACTTCACAATAGTTTTGAAAGATCGATGCTATTACCATGCTCATTAAAGAAATTAAGGCAAGTAGACTGTGACTTTTCCAGGGCTACACAACTTGCAATGGCTAAGGCTAGATTTGAATTCAATCTCCTCACTTCTACTTCACTACCCAGCCACTCCTCATGGAGGCATCCAATGCCATCCATGGACTGCAGTTTACTTGGTGATAACAGGCAAGTTAGGAAAAGAAGAGAATTTGAGAAGGTAATGAGTTTAGTCTGGAGGATGGCGACAGAATGTCCAGGGGAAGATGATTAATGGGGAGCCAGAGACATGAGGCTGGAGGTCAGGAGAGAAGTCAGGGCTGGGCAAGTCATCACCTAGAGATGACCATCAAAACCATGGATGCTGATGAGCAGCACTGAGGGAGACATGGCCAGAGAAAAGCCTGGGGGATGCTCATAGTTGGTGGGCATGACCTGGGGGAGGGAGAATGTCACAAAAACCTAGGGAGTATCAGGGAGAAGAGGGTGATCAACAGAGAGTTCAAGAATGAAAATCAAGAAACGACTGTATGAACTGATGATTAAGAAATAGCATTTGAGAAAAATTACCCACACATATGATTTGTAAATTAAAAAAAAATTAAAAAAAGAAAAAAAGGAAATATCATTTGAGAGAGCAGATTCAGTGCAATAATGGGCTCCATGAAGCCAGACAGTGGACACTAAAGTAAAGCATTGGCCTGAAATGTCCTGTATGCCTTGGATCTAAGGATACCATTGGCCAAACATGGAGTGAAGTCCTTGACCAGAATCCATAAGATCACATATGATGGTCTTACATATGTTTTACATACATGAATGTGTATATGTATATATGTACATAAATACATATGTTGGTAATTGATATACATACATATAAAATGCTTGTTGACTGATCACCTGGATTCCAGACAACAAGCCAGAAACATCACACTTCAGGACATTTGGGTACCAAAGGTGAATCAGAGATCCAGTTTCCTGCCATTGAGACCTAAGTGAAGAACAGCTGGTGTGAGAGAGTCTGACCGGCCCCCGGGGCAGCAGTGTCTACTTGTCTCCATGGGAGGGAGGCAGCAAGGCGTTCCAGGGGGTTACTGTTCCCCACCGATCACTGGCTGCTAATTAACTCCAGCCTGAAAGGAAGGCAGCTAGCTGCCTCCCTGACCCCAACATCCACACCACTGTACCCGGCTCCAGCCATGATCTCTATCTGCATCTTGGGTCTAAAGAGAAAAAATCCAGGGCGGCCAAAGTGGGGACCTCCTTGCCTGAAAGCCACAATCCTCATGTCTGGCTCGTGAATGTGGGCAGGTATACTGGGCATTGTTGAATGGCCCATTTTCCTCTTCCTGCCCTCCGACACCCAAGTCTTTCCCCTTTTTAGTGCTAAAAAATCCCTTTTCTTCCTCTAGAATAGACTCCCCCCCATTCTTTTCCCCTTCCCCCTGAGCGCTACACTCCATCCTTTCTCAGTCATGTCCAT
Organism: Sarcophilus harrisii; assembly: GCF_902635505.1. Taxonomy (NCBI): domain Eukaryota; kingdom Metazoa; phylum Chordata; class Mammalia; order Dasyuromorphia; family Dasyuridae; genus Sarcophilus; species Sarcophilus harrisii. Next base: position 657,025,587 of record NC_045427.1, read on the forward strand.
GAAATGGATACTTGCAGCTACCTCACTAGCCTAGAGGGAAGTTGACAAATAAGTAGGTTATCCCCATTGCGGCTATTCCAGATCTTTCCCCTGGATTTCATCACTTATGCTCTACTTGAAGGCAGATGCTGCGCTGACTGGAGGCACCATTGCCTCTGTGCCCAGGACTGACTTAGAGAGACTGCAGGGCAGCACCAGCCGGAGTGGTGGGCAAAGTTCAGGCCAGTGGAGGAGCCGACGGTCTCTAGTTAGGGACACTTCAGCCAAGCAGAGGTCAGTGGGTAGGGGTGGGGTGGAGCAATAGGATGGTGCTTTGAGAGAATTTGTCCCTGTCCAAATTGTTTGACTTTAACAAATACATGTTTAGTTTCCTCCTTTGTTCTCTGCATAATCTCATGAACTGCCAAACCTTTCACAGATTTAGCTAAAATTCAAGATCAGAGCCAGTGGGATCATGTGACCAGCTTAGGAGCTCTGGATGCAGTTACTCCAATGGCCACTCCTGATAGAGAAGCAATTCATAGGAGCAATAGGCTTATTAAACATCAGCCTGAGTATCTTGTTGAGACGGGTCTTCCTTCTTTAACTTGAAAAGTCCTCATGATCAAGTAAATTAGCACACATAAACTGAATTATAAATCCTAAATCCCTGTATCAAGAGGAGCTAAAGGAGCTGAAGGTTGTTGTAACTGCTCCATTTTCAAGTTATCCTTGCTACGGAGGATGCCGTAACCTTCCCAGTCCTCCATGTTTGAGCAGAGGATCCCATGACTTGACTTTTTCCCAGACTTCCATCCACCATTGGACTGGTTTTCCACTCTTGTTGATTCTACTTCAACAGCACCTTCAGCACCTCTCAACTGCTCTCCATTCCCCCAAATCCTATCCTAGTCCAAGGGCCCAGGTCTAAACTCAACTATGGGAATGGCCTCCCATTTGGTTGCCCTGCCTTCCTTCTCTCCATTGTCCTACACCAATTTTTCAGAGGCAATTGGGATTAAGTAACTTGCTCAAGGTCACACACAGGAAGTATTAAGTGTCTGAGGTGAGATTTGAACTCAATTCCTCCTGACTTCAGGGCCAGAACTCTATCCACTGTGCACCTAGCTGCCCCCCCAAAGGACTCTTCATATTCCTTCACTTCTATACTTTAGTGGCTCTCCATTTAGTGTGGAAGATAAAATACCAAACTGTTAGTCCTGCACTAAAGACCCTTCATAGTGTAATTAATTAAAATCTAGCTTTAGAGCTTCATGGCGTTCTCCTCTCCTTCATGTGTGCTCCTTTATCCTCAAGTCAGCTTTTCTCCCCCTCCCTTTCCCCACATCCATGTTCCTTCCAGTGATAGGAATGGCTTCTTTCATTTCCACTTGCTCAGATCTCCATCCTTCTGGAGGACCTCAGGATCACCTCTATATCCCACTCTTATTCTCCACCTCCACATCCAATCTCTTCCTAGTTCCCAGTCTCATATTGACTAAGCTGACAATGGTCTTCCCTTCCTCAAAATGCCCATCACATGTCTACTGACACGTGAAAATTTCCTCTTCACTGCCCCCCATGTAGATTCCCAGGGGGTGAAGCTAATTTTATCTCTGTTTCCCTAACTCTGAATTCAGCAGGACATCTCCCTGCTGCTCCCACCACGGGCTAACCAAACTCCATGTCTTTAGATCCAGATGACAGAAATGAAATGAGTGCCAAACATTTCTTGCTGAACCTACATCTTTAGGACAGTCTAGAAAGTCCAAAGGAATACATTCCATCTTCTCAGTGGCCTATTTGGCCATGAGCATTTACCGTGTATCCTCAGAGGCTCCGTGGGGAGTCATGGAGGAATGAGAGGCAAGAGGAGGATGGGGAGGAGCCCTTGGAGCCAAAGTCCTGAGTTCCAACCCCGGTTCTTCCACTTGCCACAGGTATGATGGTCAGCCAGCCCCTAGACCTTTGAGCAGCTCCAGGGTGGTGTAGAAAGAACAGGAGATTTGAGATCAGAGACCCAGGCCCAAGTCCCAATTCTGAGACTTACTCTCTCCATGTGACTGGCAAGTCATGCTCTCCCCAAGGCTTCAGCTTCTGCACACTTTAGAGTGGGGAGTTAGAATAGCTCATCTCCAAGCTACCTAATGGCTGTAAGTCCAGAATCCCATGAGCTTTAAAAGCTACAATATAATAGTTAGCAAAGATTGGAAATGGGAAAAGAGGGGTTGGAAGAGCTGGCCACCACTAAGTCATTTTAGGATCTGATAATCCCTTCTAGGCCTAAAGCTATGGTTCTATGACCATGAAAGACTTAGAGGCTGCCATGTCTGGGCAGGGCAAGGTCAAGGTGAGCACCTGGAGAGTCCCACAGGAAGGCCGGGGTTGGGTAGGGAGAGGGTGATGAGGGACTGGCCTTGCAAGTCATTCCTAGATCTAAATCTCATGAACTCATCACATGCTTTGGATCTCCAGATGAGCCTAAAGATGTCAGCTTTCCCTAGCCCCATACCATCTGTGAGTCTCTGGAGATGAGTCTAGCAGGCTTATTGGACACTTAAATGTGAAATTACCTTTGCCCACCATCACACCTTTACTGACACTGCATGGGGTCAATCAGTTCTTGAGCCTCTCTCCTCATTGGTCCATGAAGGTGAGCCCTTCCTACCCCAGGACTCAGGAGACAGAGGCATGGGATGGAGGGCCACCATCAACAAGCAAGCTGTCTTCTATCACTGTGCAGGGCTCCCTCCCAACCTGATGGAAGGAAATTCATATTTAGTGAACAAGGAAATTACTTTGGGTATGTATCATTCAAATCCTTAAGGATTATTGGCTAATTAGGAGCACGGTAATGTAAATTTGCCTTGTGTCAGGTTTTCAGGAACAGTAAAATAACATAATTAAGCAGAGCACAGAGTAGATCACTTGCGCGCGCCTCACTGACAAATGTAGCTGATGTCTAAATAGCTGCTGCTGGCCCAGGGACCCACAGGAACTGACCACAGGAAGATTTAACGGCCAGAGAGGAAAGTGAGACATATTCCTAGGATGGAAAGCTCCAACACTGACTCTTAGTAGTAGAAACTCTCCCTGAAAAGGTGGATTTACGCCCCGACAAGGCAACTGAGGAGAGATGACACTGGCTCTGAAGACCAGCAGGACTCGGTTTCAGATCACTTGTCTGACTTTGACAAGTCATGTGACCAGGGCCAGGTAGTTTTCCTTCTCTTGAGCCTCTGTCTGCAAAATGGGAATCAAACTGCCTGTTGACCCTAAACCAGAGAGTTGTTTTGTGACTTAAATGAAATGATGGCTATGAAGCTCTTTGTACACTTTCAATGCAAATGTGTCTGATAGTAATAATAAAAATAATCATTTAACTCAACAACTATAGATTAAAGGCTTCCTATGTGCTAGACATTGGAGATAAAGTTTGAAAATGAAACAGTCCTTGAAATCAAGGGAGCTTGGGAAGGGAATGCAAACATGTACAGAGTAAACTTTCAAGAGGGAGAGAGGGTCAGCTAGTGACCTGAGGAGTAAGAATCCCTTCAGAGGAACACGGAGAATAAGAGGCAGACAAGCTTGGTCTTACAGAACCGACCCCCAAGGCAGGAAGTCCACCTCAGGCACCAAGGACCATATGACCTTTTCCTTCTCCACAGCCCTGCATAATTCTCCAAGACTCTGAGAGTCAAAGAAAGGGGTTCTGATGTGCTCTGTGGAGGGACTTACTATCACCTCCACTGATAAAGTCTCGCGTCTGATTCAGACCTGACATACTCACATAAGAGTTCCCATCTCTGTTGTGCTCCCCATAATTCTGAGATCATGGCAGATGTTTATATTTGCGTGTAAACCATAAAGGAAGAAATGCAAACAGAATCTGAGGTGAGCATTGACTCCGGATGGAGTGCTTCCATTCCTTCTGGCCATCCATGTATCCATAGGTACATGACAAAAGGAAGATAATAAAGAATGAGGAAGTCTGCAAGGATTTGATCCCTGCCATGCAGACTGGTACAAAATCGAGTCCCCTTTTCAAGCCCCATCACTGAAGAAGGAGGAAGAAGTGGATATCTAGATGAAAACTGAAAGTGCTTTATTTGTACTTTGTAACAACGAAAGCATTTGAAACCCTACCTCAGGGCTTCCTAGAAGTCCTCAGTCCTAAAAATCAAGAGCCATATTTTACACCTGAATGATCACAATAACTTGGGTTCAGAAAATTAGAAACTCACCTATCTGCCAGCCCCCCACCAAAAGCACCAAAGACAAAATCCAAAAAATTAGAGGAAAGATAGATATATTGAGAACTAAAAAGACTAGAGATATGATCAACAAAACTAAAAGGTCTTTGAAAAGACTAATATAAGTGCTAACTCTTTAGCCACCTTGATTAAAAAGGGAACAGAAAAATCAAATTGCCAAAATAGCCAGTGAGAAAGATAAAATAACCATAAAACCAGAACATTAAAGAAATGAAAAATCATCTCACAAAATAAAATGCCAAATAAAAATCTTAAATAATCCAATCACAGAAAAGGAAATAGAGCTACCTATATTGGAACAGCTAAAGAGAGAAAAATGCCTTATTATGATGGATTTACAGGAAAATCCTATCAACCTATTAAAAAACAATTAAATTCCAGTTGTACACAAATCTCAAAAAATGAGAAAGAAAGCACGTTGCCAAACCTCTTTGATGAGTTCAATATAGCTCTATTATCCAAATCAGCAAAAAATAGAGGACAGAGGGAGAATTATATATACCAATATCGTTCATTAATAAAGATTCAAAATTCTAAATAATATCTTGTCAAGCAGATTATAGCAATTTATTCAAGATATTATTCATTATGGCCAAGTTGGGTTTCTATCAAGGATGCAAGAATTAGACGTTAAAAAAAAAACAATAGCTGGTTGCTCTGAGTCCTTGTACTTTTGAAATGTGAGGAAAATTGACTCTGGCAATCCATGTCCCCCCAGAAGAAATGTGGGTCAGTTTTCCTTCCAGGCCAAACAATGTGACTGAGCTTTATTCGGACTCATAAACTTGCAGAGCCAAAAGACTAAAGTATCATTGCCTAAGTCAGGATCAAGTATCCTTCTTGGGCTCATGGTTCAATCCTTGCTGAAGTAGGAGCTCTTCCACAGAGGAAGAGAATGACCCAGTGCTACTTTTTATCTCAAGTCTGATCCAACCAGAAGCCAGAACCAAGATATATCTCCTCCAAAAACCAGGTGATACATAAGACCCAATCTCTACCCTAGAACACTGATAATCAGGACTCAACTTCTTTGCAAATGCCAATTTTCTCAGCATTTCTCAGTGCTTTTTTAAAAACTATATTAAAATTAAAAAATGTTAAATTAAGATTACCTTGCTCTATGTTTCCAGACATTTTATCTTCAGCTCAGAAAGGTGTATCTTCTGATGCAGTACCTATCTAGGCTGGTGATTCAATTCAATCTAGGCTGCTGTGAAACAATCACTTTCTCCTGGTCATTTGACTGAATGATCAGTGACCATTCAGAGGGAAATGGAAATAGGTCCACTGTTCAAATTCCTCCAACCAGAGAAGCACCTTAGAAATCTTCTTGTATTTTTTTATTCTTCTTTCTAACTCATTGATTTTAACAATCTTTTCTTTTTAAATTTTGAGATCCAGATTCACTCCGTCCCACCATTCTCTCACCCACTGAGGTGAGCAAAATGATATCAAATATACATGAAATCATGAAAAATATATCTCCATATTAGCCATATCACATCCAAAAGCAAAACAAAAATAAAATAAGTGAGAAAATCGTACTTCAGTTTGCACTCAGAATGTATCAGTTCTATCTCTGGAGATAGATAGATTTTTTTTTCAGCATGAATCCTTTGAAATTGCCTTGGATCTTAGTATTGATCAGAGTAGCCAAGTCTTTCACGATTAATCATCACTAAATATGGCTTTTACTGTACACAAAGACCTCCTGGTTCTTCTCACTTTGCATCAGTTCTTATAGAACTTGCCATGTTTTTTTTTCCCCTGAAATAACCCCCTTCATCATTTCTTATAACACAATGGTACATTTTTTTTTATTTCTTCACAAAACTGCTTATTCGTATTCTTTAACCATTTAACAATTGGGGAATGATTCTTATTTTTATAAATTTGACTCAATTCAAATTTGCTGTAAAGTTTTAATATTACTTCATTGTCTAAGGCACATCTCAGCAAAATGAAATTTCCTTAATTATCTTTTTAATTAGATCTATTTTTGCTTTTGCTTTTTCTGAGATCATGATGGCAAATGCTGCCCTTTTTTAACTTCAGCTGAAACATAATAGATTCTACTCTAGTTCCTTATTTTAACTATCTATGTGTCTTTCTGTTGAAAGCATGTCTCTCACAAATAACATTGCTGAATTCTGGTTTCTAATCCATTTTCCTATCTCTTTTGGTTTTATGGGTGAATTCTTCCCATTCACATTCATAGATGTGATTATTGTGTATTTCCCTCAATTCTATTTTCATCTGCTTCATCCTTTCTCTTTTTATCTTGTCCCTTTTTAAACATCTGTTTTGTTTCTGATCACTGCCTCCCTTAATTTATCCTCCCACTTCTCATTACCCCCTCTCATATCCTTTTCTTCTCCTATTTCCCAATGGGGTAAAATAGATTTGTTTATCCAACTGAGTGTGTGTGTATATATATTCTTTTCTCTAAATGGATTCTGATGTGAATGAAGTTAAAGTATTGTTCATTCCCCTTGAACCGGTTTCCCCTCTACTATAAATACACATTTCTTATGTAAGAAAATTTTCCCTGTTCTACCTCTCCTTTTCCCCTTTTCCCAATGTATCTATCTTTTTCACTCCTTTACTTTTAAAATTTTATTCTTGCTTTAGAGATTATCCCAAGATAATTGATTCACACTGTCTTCTGCCTATGTAGACCCCAAATAATGATCAAATTCTTAGGAGTTACAAATGTCATCTTCCCATATTAGAATATAAACAGTTTAAATATATTAAATCTCTTATGATTTCTCTTTCATGTTTTTTTAATGCTTCTCTTTAGTCTTATGTTTGAATGTTAAATTTTCTATTCAGGTCTGGTCTTTTCATCAAAAACACTTGAGTCATCTATTTCATTTTTCCCCAAAGGATCAAACTCAGTTTTGCTGAGTAGGTAATTCTTGATTGTAATTCTAACTCCTTCACCTTCCAGAATATCATATTCCAAGTCCTCTGCTCCATTAATACGGAAGCTGCTAAATCTTGTGTGATCCTCACTGTGACTCTACAACATTTAAATTGCTTTTTTCTGGTTACTTACAATATTTTCTCCTTGACCTGGGAACTCTGGAACTTGACTATAATATTCCTAAGGGATTATTCTTAGAGGATATCATTTGGGAATTTCTTTGAGAAGTCAATTGGTAGACTCTTCCAATTTCTATTTTTCTCTTTGGATTTAGGATGTCAAGCAGTTTTCTTCTACAATCTTGAAATATAAAATCTAAGCTCTGAGAGAGGGAGAAGGCTTGATCATGGCTTTCCAAAAACCCAATATTTTAAAATTATCGCTTCTTTAACTATTTTTCAGCTTACTTGCTTTTACAATGAGATATTTCAGTTTTTTCTATTTTTTTTCATGCTTTTGACTTTGTTTCATTGTTTCTTGATGTTTCTTAGAGTCATCAGCTTCCATTTATCCAGCTCTCATTTTTAAGGAATTATTTACTTCAGTAAGCTTTTGTACCTCTTTTTCAAATTTGTCAATTCTTCTTTGTAAGTAGTTATTTTCTTCAATGTATTATTATGCTTCTTTTACAACTGGGCCTGTTCTGTTTGGGATTTTTTTTCTTTTCTTTTGTTTTTGTTTTTAAAGTGATTTTTCAGTATTTTTTGTATCTCTTACAAATCTGTTAATTCTCTTTTCACAATTTTCTTACAGTATCATTTCTTTTCCCACACTACTCTTATCCCTTTCTTTAACTCTTCCAGGAATTCTCATTGATATTGCTTCCAATTAGCATTTTTCTTTGAGGCTTTGGTCATAGCTGTTTTTACACTGTGGTCTTCTAAATTTACACCTTCTTATTCCCTGATACCATAGTAGCTTTCTATGGTCATGTTCTTTTTTGTGGTTTGCTCATTTTCCAACCTATTTCTTTACTTTGAATTTTATGTTGAAGTTGGGCTGTGCTCATCTAGCCATGAGAAAGCACTGTCTCAAGTTTATGGCTATTTTTTGTATTGCTGTTTTCAGAGCTAGTTTTGGGGGTCTGCAAATTTTTGGTGCTTCCATGCTAGTATGATCCTGGGAGATATGTGATTCCTGCTTTCCTGGTCCCTAGGAACAGCTTCTGCTCCCCTGCAGTCATCAACACTGGTGCTTCTCTTTGTCTTGAAATGTGACCAGGGCCCCTGTTCCTTTGTCTCCAAACACAAGGACTTCTCTCTGCCCAGAACTGCTTATGGGCAATTAAGGTGCCGATCAGCAAAGCTGCACCAGTGCCATTGCCGGAACTCCCTCTGAACAGTTGTCAACTCCCCTATTGTCTTTGAGTGAAGCTGCAGCTGCTGCTGCTCTTGCAGGTGTCTGCTGCCAAACTGTGAGGCAATCCCCAATTCAGGGTCACAGACCTTTTCTGACGACCTAAGCTGTCTTAAACTGGAAAAATGTCTCAGTCCAAGCTTCTGCTCCAGAATTTGTTTCCAGGAGATTTTTTAAAGTTGTCTGGAGGAGAGTTCAGCTAAGTTGCTTCCTGAATCTTTTATCTTGGCTCTGAAATGCCTTTATATTTAATGGGACTCATTCTTTGGCCATAGACTTTACCATGACCAACAGGACCTAAAAACTCCTGCCAATAAGTGACTATTGTTGTTCCTCCTTCATTTTTAGAGATTAATAACCGCATAGGTTAATGCCTTTACTTGCAGATAAATCAGATTTAAATGAGGGGTTGTTGTGCAAAGTCATCAGCCTCAGTCTCTCTTCCAAAATCATCCGAGTTTAGGGGCAGGAGAAAAATCAGGAAAATTGGTCAAGATGCAGTGGATTTTCTTGGCATCTTTGGCGTCTGACCAAACTCTAAGCCCTCCATAGCACAAGCTCCCTTGATGGCCATTGGAACAAATTCTCCTCATCTGTCCATTCTGCCAGAGGAAGTCTTCACATGTTGGGGAGTCCCTCAATGGTTTTGAGATCTGTCAGTCATCCTTAACTTAGCTTGTCTGCCATGAGAGTTTTACCAGTGTGGTCACTGCACAGGTGAGAGTCAAGCTTTCCCCAATCCAGGGGAATAATCACTAAACTAATATTGTTCCATTATTTAATATTGTCCAAACTTCAAAACAAAAATACTCCTCATGTCATCACCTGATCTCTATCATGAAGTTCTTTTCCCCCACTAAGGGAAGTTAGCAAGTAACCAGCCTGAAAGTCATGTCAAAAAGAATGATCGACCTAGAAGCCCACTCTGCCACCCCCATCCTCCTAATGATTTTCACAAATACATCCACTGATCATCACCTTTAAAGTGTCTTCCCAGTCGTTACTATGAGACCCAAAGGACCATTTGGGATTCTGGGCTTGGGGATTCTATGAGTCATAATAATGAGGCTCCCATATTCATATTTATGTAAAGATTTATTTATTTAGAGTTGGTGGAATTCAGTTTAATGAGTCATGCGGCAGAGAGGAGAAAGAGAGAGAGAGAGAGAGAGAGAGAGAGAGAGAGAGAGAGAGAGGAGAGGAGAGGGAGAGAGAGAGAGAAAGAGAGAGAGAGAGAGAGAGAGGAACCTGGCTAGAAATCCTCCATAAACAACCTCCAAAAAGGACCATTTATGGCCACTCCTAGAGGGCCAGCATCCGTCTGCCCTCATATTGTCAGGTTGACAAGAGGAGAAAAAAAATTAACTAAAAGCCAAATCAAATAAATGTGCAACTCATAAATTCTGCAGCTAAAAATCTACCCCTGAGGGACGGTGACAATGACACCATGGTTGCCTCCCCCTGTTCCTTCCCTCATAAAGGGGGATGATAAGTGACGCCCGTGCTCCCGGAGCACCAAGAGACCCTGGATAGAAGCACCGAGCTGGGGTGCCTGCCTCCTGCCGACTTCATTAACTATTTTATTTCCCCACACCCATGGCGGGGGTGAATCTCCTCTCCTCTGATGATGATGTCAACATTGCCATGTCCCAGACAGGTTGCTTAGCAACGTGGTCCAAGTCCTGAGCGCTGAGAGGCAGCCGAGCACTTATCCTTCTTCTCTCATCTCTAAGTGCAGGGAACACTCACTCTATTTCTCAGGCGACTCTGGATTGAAGGGAAGAGGGAGGAGAGAGTGGAGAGACCAGCATAATATCCAGGCTTTTGTTTGGGGTGGGCACAGGGTTTACTTTTTTCATCCTTTTCAGGGGAGGGAAAGGGATCAGAAGCTGGTACAAGGATTTAGCCTGGCGTTCCTCTGGGAAAGCTCATTCTAAAGGTTGCCTGCCTAATGTGCCATTGGGGGAAAACCAACAACAGAGATAAGTCAGACAGGTGGGCAGCCCTAGGAATAGTGGTCCACTGCCATAGTCTCCCAGGGTGGGGGGGGGATCCTCTGTGAAGAAGGTGATGAAATGCTGGAAAGAAAAATCTCTGTGGTCTGGGTAACTTTCCCGGGTCTTGCTTTGGGGACAATCCCTCCCCTTGGCCAGCAGTTCTCAGGAACACTTCTATCCCCCACTGCCCTTTGTCTGACGACCACTGTCCCCATTTAGCAAACTCAAAAGTATTTTCTGCTGGGTGCCTCCTAGAGCGTGAGGGTGGGAGCCACAGAAACCACCCGGCAGCTGAACCACACACTTAGCTACTAAGAGGTTTCCATTTGTATGTTTGTTTAATACTGAAGAGAGACAAAGGCTGTTCACAGTGAGACCAGAAATATGAAAAATGGAAACCACTCTTTCAATTAAAACCTGCCTAGAACCAACCAGTGGGGCCGTGAGGTGGTTGGATACACGTCGTTCAAGTGGGTGTTTCTGTCCAAACATGATAAATGGGATCACAGTTGGGGAGGCCATTCCATTACAGCATCTACCGGGCACTGAGCTAGCCCCAGGAATGAATACAAAGACAAAACCCAACAGCCCCCATCCCCAAAAACTTACGGTGGATAATTACTGCTCAAAATATATATATATATATATATATATATATATATATATATATATATATATAATTTTTTAAATGGACATAATGATCATGTATGAGGGTACCTTGGGTCAGAGAGGCCAGGAAGAATGAAAAGTGGGAAACAGACCTCAGGTGTAACAAGAACTCTCATCCAAAGGCCTAAAAACCCCTCCTCCTCTGTCCAAAACATGGTGAAGGCCCCGTTCTCAGCATGGAGCCAGCAGGGTTACCTTAACTGCTTGTGCCCTCTCTCTAATCATCTTGTAATATAGCTAGATAGATAGACAATAGATGGTAGATAAATAGATAGATAGATAGGCAGATAGATAGATGATGGATAGATAGATAGATGATGGATAGAAGACAGATAGATAGATAGATATCATAGTGTATGAATCTACATAATATAGAGTTGATAAAAATGTGTAAATGACTTTGTTAAGTGTTAAGTTATTATCTCTTCCTTTGGAAAATCAGACCAAAATGAGCTCAGAATTCTCTGCCACAGATCAAACACTAATAGTCCCTATGAATATTTGGGGTGGATTCTCTAATTTTACATATCTCACATTTTTTTTTTTCTGAGTTAATTCAATTCTGTTTTCCTCATAGAGGACAGCACTTTCTCTGATGAGGGCAGACCATGCTGGGTGGCCTTACACTAGGATCTCCTCTGTTGCACGGTAACTTGACTCTAACATAGTAATGTTATTTTGGTCTTCTTTGAGAACAAAGGAAAACAACTAACCAAACAAATTAGTTTTACCTATTTCTATCAACTATATCCCATGTAATATATAATATGATTTACAATTATAGATATGAATTATCTTGTATGTATTTACATATGTAATTCACAAGTTTATGAAAATTGCCTTCTATATATTTATATATAATGTAATATATAATTTATAATGTGTCAATTATCTTATATGTTTGTATAATGTATAGACTATAGAATGTATTTTAATTTATATCTTAATATATTTGTATAAGATGTATTAACTGATACATTATTTATAATTTATTTACATATAAATATACAATATAAATATTTACATATAAATTATTCATGTTTATATTATATAGGCTTACATGATATTTATTGTATTACTTAAAATTATGCATTATCTTGTATATATGTATATATTCTATTTATTCTGCATAATATATATTGTATAATGTACAATTATATGTATATTTAAATTACTTTTATAAATTATTATATATATATTTATAAAGTATTATATATATTATATATGATATATGGTATATATATTAAAAATATATGACCTGTATATTATATATTTACATCATATAGTCTATATACTACACAAATTTCTATCCTATATCTTATATAATTTATTATATAGCATTTCAATATAATATAGAAAGTATAGTTATATGCCAATTATTTCACATATTTATATGCAATATATATAACCTTTTAGACATTATATCATTTATAAGTTTATATACATAAATTGCCTTGTGTATGTTTATATACTATATGCCCTATATAATGTTATAATATTATATGTATATGCAAATTAATTTGAAAATATTTCTGTTATTCTACAGAATATATTCTTTTATAATTTTATATGTATATATCGCTGTATAACCATATATAATTTATGTGTCCTAAATAGCATATTTTATAATGCATAATGACATTTATATATCTATATATAAATTACTTCTATATATTCACATTTATTATAACTACAGAATGCATATTTATTGTATAATTATATGTGTGTAAATTACCTTGTATATATTTTATCATACATTTCATATCATAAAAATGATATATTATAAATATATGTGTAAGTATATTTTTGTAATTTTATTTGACATTTATATTCTATGTAACTATATATATATATAAAATCTATAATTATATATCCATTGCACTCTGTCTCTATCCCCCTATATAAGGACACTATATAGATTTCTGTTATTTCATCCACACAGATGCTATTGTCTGCTTCTTCATAACTTCATTCCCTGCATTGGAATGGAAGTTCCTTGTCTCACTCTTTGGATTTGGATCCTCTGCATGTGGCACAAAGCCTAGTACATCACTGGTGCCTAAGAGGTATTTGTTGACTGACTTGTTGATGTCATTGTGGATGTGATATTTTACGAACTATTTCTGCTCAGTCAGGAAAAGAAAAACAAAACAGATTTCCTTTTACTGAAATTATGATGTTTCCCCAAACTAAAAAACAGCACCTTAGAAATTTGTTTTTTTTTTTTTTCCCAATAGATTTTTTACTGATACCTTTTGTTCTATATTATCTAGCTTTCTCCATAGACCAAAAAAAGTAATGGAGTCAACTAGTGAGAGTCAGTCGCTAAAATTTTAGTGTAAGCATCGACACTTTAAAAATTGGCATTTTTTAAAAAATCAGGACTTCATTTATTATTTTGCTGATTCCTACATTTTAAGAGATGATAATTAAAATGTTAATGTGTAAATTAAGCTTAAAAGTATTTTTGTGCGTGCATTTTTTCCTAGAGAGCCAATTGTTAAACATTTACTAGCATACGCATGCCCATATTCCTCCCCTCTGCATCTCTCCCCAAAGGTTATTTATTTATTTGTTTTTTGCTAAGGCATTCAGTTGTGTCCAGGGTCACACAGGTCAGAAGTGTTAAGTGTCCAAGATCAGATTTGAACTCAGATCCTCCTGACTGTCAGGACTTGTGCTCTATCCACTGCCCCACCTAACTACCAAAGGTTCTTTTAAAAAAAAGAAAAACAGAGGAAGAAGGGGAAAAAATCAGAAAAACTGATCAATAAATTGAAAAACCCAAACATTTTAGACTATGTTTACAGACGTGGACAAGTCCTGTTTATCAAAGTCAGAGCACTTTCCCCTCATCTGTCTTCTTTGGGACCCAACTGATTGTTTTTTCAGTTGCTTTCTTTTGTGGCTATTTTTTTTTTTTACTTTTACATTATAACATATATTATGTGTGCTATTTTCCTGGATCTGTCTCCTTAACTTTACATTAGCTCATGTAAACCTTTCCAGGTTTCTCTGGATTCATCAGCTCCATCACTTCTTACAGCACAGAAAAGCTCCATGACCTTAAAATAAGTTTGTCCGTGTCCCATTCAACGAGCGTGTAATTCATTTCCAATTCTTGCTACCATGAAAAGCCCTATTATAAATATTTTGATTTATATGAAACTCTTTTCCATTTTTTGCCAATGGGAGAGAAAAGGAAGGAAGGAATAAGTCTTCTATAGTTCTCACAATGTGCCAGATACTTTTTATAAATTTTATCTCCTTTGATCCTTACAACCACCATTCGATCTAAGTGCTAATGACCTCATTGGGGGGTATATGCCTCGCAGTTGAATCCTTAGGTCAAAGGGTAGGGGCATTTTATCCACTTTATTTGCATAATTCTTAACTGCTTTCCAGAAGAGTTGTATAATATATCAAACTGCCTGTTCCCCCATAACCCTTTTTGCCTGGACTCTCTGCCTGGGAAGAAGAGAAACTACACTTGGTCTTACTTCTTCCAAGATTTGCTACCTGTGTCTACCTTGCTGGGAAGAAAAAAAACATCATTACAATGGGTTCCCTCTTAGTCGCCTCCCCTAAGCCTGCCCCCAACTGGGTATTTTCAATTCCTTCTCACACTCTTTGTCTGATGCCCTGAGAAAATTCCAGATGACGTTCAGACCCTTATCTAGAACCTAATCAAGATTCAGGTGGCTGCTACATCTCCAGCTCCAGGACATTCTTCCTCATTCCTCAGCAAGGACAGTGCCTGGACCACAGTGTTTCCCTCCACCTCAACTCCTTCCCTGGTACTAGGAAACCTCCACCTGGGGGTATTGACCCCATACCTCAGATCGAGTAACTGGACCATAGAACTGCACTCCATGTCCCTCTTGACTCAATATATTTTTATTTATTATCTCCCATCCCCAAAATTCTTCCTTCTCATCTCCACTTACTGATTTCCTTGACTTTATCCAATTTCTCCCTTTCACAGGAAGTATCTCTGGATCCTCTTTTTCAACTTATCCTGTCTAGACTTTGTCTGTGGTTATTTACATGTTGTCTTATTAAGATATTTTCATTCATAAATTGTTTATATCTTTTTCCTGAATAACTTCTTCTTCACTGCTCTCAGAGAGTCATTTCATATTTTCTTTTTTTCAAAGAAAAAAGAAAGAAAAAAGGGAGAAATAGGAAAAAAAATCAGCAAACCTGGCAATGAATAGAGACCACATACAGGTTTCATACCTGAGGACCTCCCATCTTTCCCAAGGAGAAAGATGGAGATATCTTCTTGGATCTCTTCTTTGAGGTGAATCTTATTCTTTAATCACCTTTATTTATTTTGTGACTCTTGTTCTTTTTATTTATTTTTTATTTTATCTTTTTTATTTATATTCCTGTAATTATTGTGCATTTTGTTTTCTTGGCTCTGTGAGCGTCACTCTGCATCAGTTCAGATAACTCTTCCCAGGCTTCTTGGTATTGGTCACAATCACCATTTCTTACAGCTCAATAATAATCATTTGCATTCATGTACCACAATTTATCGAGCCATTCCTCATTTGTTGAGCATGAGCTTTGTTTTTAATTCCTTGCTACCATGAAAAGTGCAGCTAACAGTATTTTGGTTTGGATGAGGACTTTCTTTTTATTTATAGCCTCCTTGGCAAAGAAGCCTGGTAGAAGAATCTTTGCCCAAAGGCCAATGTTTTAGTCACTTTGTTTGCATAATTTCAAATTGCTTTTCAAACACTTGAACTGGGACATAGCTCCATCAATAAAGTATCAGTGCAATCCCTCCCACATTGATCATCTTTGCCATTTTGGTGGATGTGAAGTGAAACCTCAGACTTGTTTGAATTTGAATTTCTCTCAATTTGACTTAGAGCATTCTTTTATATTGTTACTAATGCCCCGCACTTTGTTTTCCTCTTGGGAATTGCCTGTTTAGATGCTTTTACTACTGATCTATAGGGAATGATTTTTGGTCTTAAACATTTCTGTTTTCCATGTATCCTGGATACCAAATCCTGATCAAAGATATTTGATACAAAAAAATGGCCTCTTATTTGACCTATCTAGCTTATCTCTCCCTACTCCCCTCCTCCTAACATGGTGCCAGTGGGCATGCCCAGGCTCTCAGTGGAGGGGCTTAGCCGCTGTTGCAAACAAAGGCTTGCTGCCATCCCTGTAAACTCATCAAGCTGAACTCGTTCAGGGAATTTCCTTGATCAACCCCTTATAAAGAAAGGAAATATTTTCACTGCCAGGACGCTGATTTCTGGGTGGATCAGGAAGCTATTTCTTGCACCAACATAAATTTTGGAAGGCAATCCCTGCCCAGTGACTGCAGTGAAGGGCTTGGGAGGGATATCTGTCTTTTAGGAAAGAAAGTGAGTGCCTGCCTGCCTGTGTCTCTGAGAGCCACTGCTCTCTCATGCTAATGAAGGGAATCAGCTAGTTATGGTTTTTAAAAATCCCTCATTAAATTATTATAATAATTATTTGCTTAGTTATCAGAACCCCATTAAATCAGGCTTTTCTCCTTCTCCTCGGGTGATCAAAGAATTGATTACCTGTTACTCTTCAGGTACCAACCCATGACACATGTGTGGATTAGAAGGGGCTCTTTCTCTTGGAGTTTATTTTTCTAAATGCAGCTGTTCAGTCTGAATATTAATTTCCGTGTGCTCAGTCTCAGACCCCTGCCCTTAAGCTCACATCCCGGCCAAAGCAAGGGGAGATGTTCTCAGCACCTTGCTGCCCTTGCCTCATATCACCAAGAAAGAGGGTGAATAAATCATCTAGGAGTAATAGTGAAATTCTCCCCAACTTGATCCCACTGCTTCATCCTCCCACCCCTCCACACATAAAACTTACTGTCAAAGGGACTTACATGGTGAGGATTAATCAGACAACTCCCCAAGCCCTCTAAGCACCTACTTCTGGTGACTAATTTGCCTTTCCTATTGCAACCCACTAATTTTTTATCCCAATCGATAGATCCAAATATGCCTCCCCATCCATCATGAGCAGGGAGGGTGAACTTCCACTATTTATGTAATCCCTACAACAAGATGAAACAAAAAATCTTCAGCTTCTGAGATATGGTTTAATGTTAGAGGGGAAAGAGGAGAGAAACAGAGAAAAAGAGACAGAGATAGAGACAGAGACATAGAGAGAACCCCAAGGAAACATTAAAAATAATCTTATCAGAAAAGGGAGAATCTAAAAAACATCAAAAGACCATACATTCTTGAAAGAAAGCAACAATAATAAGAAACTTGCCAAGAACCTTAGTGCAAATGACTCTGATTAAGGGAAGGATAAAGTGGAGGACCAATCAAATGGAAACTTCATTTACTGAGATGAAGGTGGATAGATTTTGTCTTATTCAAGATATGTAAAATGAAAAGACCAAAATAATAGAGGGAAACCTTCCAAGCATGAAGAAGAAAACAGTAACTCTGGTCATATTATAAGTGAATGGAACCTGGGATTTGAACCCTGGTTTTCCTCACCCCAAGTCACTAGTGTTTTATACACTACACCAGTCCCTCTCCATCTTAATACAAGATTTTCAAAAGGCTCTTTTCCCACCTATGTAAAATATTCAAATTCTACAATTACTCAATTGCAAGTTGTTAAATACATCCTCTGGGCAGGAGATTGACCCTCGGTAAGTGTTGAAGGAGAGGGTGAGCTCATGGCCCAGTACACTATTGACTCTCCATTGGAACAAGGATCTAGTTCTCAGTCTCTTTATTGATCAAATGAGGGAGGGGATAGAGAAACATGGATTGACATTAGGATGGCACCTTGAAATGTGAGAAATGCTTTCCTTACAACAACCCCATGTGGTAGGTAGGGATGGCAAGGATTTTTTCCCATTTTGTTGATTGGGAATATTTCATCTTGACCTGCTGTGTTAACATGCCATCACTCTCCCATTCCTCCTACTTTTGTACCCTCCGTGCTCCTACCCCAGCATGCTTCATTCTAGTCATATGTTTGTACCTTAGTGATGCCTCCCTTATCCCCATGTCTTTCCCTACTTTCCTTTGGGCACCACAATCAAGATAACACGACTGTTTCTTGAAAGGTGTAGGGGTGGCCAGTGGATTATCCTAGAAATCTACTCACCTTCCCTATAATTTTCAAACTCAGTATACCCTCCCTGGCCCCTGGTTCCTGCATGTATTGTCTTCCCCCATATAATTAGAAAAAAATACCATTAAACAAACAAATAAAATCCCAAGTCCTGCTGTCAAGTAGGATTGATCTCTCCCAACCAATTTCCAATTCGTCCTTCTGTTCCAAGGAGTAACCCCCAAATCTTGAGGAGACACATGAGCCTCAGCTCATTTACGGAGCCAGCTGCCTTATAATATTAATTATAATAAAAACCAATAACTAGAGTTTCTCTAGCGCTTCAAGGTTTCAAGGCATGTTACATTTTTATTTCATTTGATCCTCACAACAATCCTGGGAGTTTCCTGTGGCTTGACTGAAATCCCTCTCCATCCTAAAGCCTCCAGATCTCTGCCTCTTGGAACCATTCAACCTCTACTCCTTTGTCTCCTAAATTTATGAAAACAGTTCCTGAGTTCATTCAGCAGGGCTGCTCTTCTCTACACGGTGCTTGACACAATCTGAAAAATAGTTTGGGACTTTGGCTATTGGAAGGCAAGATGGAGAGAATGTGGAGAGAAACAGCATTGGGGAAAAAGTGCTTTGATTTACCCAAAAATTGGAATAGAAATAGCAAAGGGAACAATAAGAGAGACCCAACAAGTCATTATTCTCATTTCCCTGTGCCTGATATATTAATTTCTGCCACTAAAGCAATCTTCGTCTAGGGTCCACGACTGCTTAGAGTAGAATACTCCCTCTTTCAAAGGCTTATTTCCTTAAATGGAAAAACTAATAGGGACTGGGTATACTTTTTCCACACATAATTCATTTAAGCAAAATTTTCTCAAATGGCTTTTTTTAGCTTTTTTTCCCCCAAGTTTATGTGCATCCTGACCCAAGAAGATATAAATTACCATTGGGAAAAGGGGGCACACATCCACTATCCCATGACACAAACACAAAGATTTCATTTTCTTGGTACTTTTATTTGGCTGCTAATAAAATTGGGTGGTTAAACCTCCATGGTAGAATCTCAATATAACACTAGAGTTACGCTTTAACACCAGCAAAAACTCTATTAAAATATTGCCCCTGAGACTAAATTTGAATCCTTGCACTATTGGCCAGATTGGGCTAGAAGATGAAGATGAGGCAGGAACTGGAAGGGTCTGTTAAGATCACAGACACAAAGATGCATTTTTTTTCCCACTAGATTTAGTTCCCTCAGAGGGAAGGAAAAAGACAATGGGTGAGAACTCTTCCTGACTCTGTTGACTTGGCTCATCTATTGAAAGGAGGTCCAAGAGATCTGTGAAAGGGGATCTAGGCAAGAAGGCTTTGATTTACTTCATATCTTCTCTGTAAACACACCTGAAAAGCCAGGATGGCAAAGTAGGAAGGAGAGTCAGGATACTAGTAAGACATCTGGGGGAGGGGGGTACAATGCATTAATTCTTTAAATGGTTGCTATTTCTTTGAGAAAGTGGAGAGCTTATTACCAAAAAAATAAAATAAAATAAAATAAACAAAGAAAGAAAGAACTCATTGGTAGATCCCATTTTGACGTGCTATTTTTGTTGTTGGCTGTGACCTTCAAAGAAAACCATAATAGTAATCACAGAGAATCATGGTGCCTTGAGCTGGAACTAGCCTCTAAAATCAATCTGTCTAGTCTCTGATTTTTTTTTACATATCTGAGGACTGTGAAATAAGTTAGCTAAAGACACAAGTGGAATCTGTACCAAGGGTCTGCCTAGAACTTGAATTTTCTCACTCCCAGTCCAAAAAAGCACTGAGAGATGTCCTGTAACCTTGAACGAGATCTTATAGGTGCTTCAAAAAAATCTCACGCTTTATGAAAGCTACCCCTTTTAGCCCGGAGTGCAAGTGCTCGAAGCATTCCATTCTCATTGACAGTCCCATTGCTAAACTTCTGCTGGCCTTTCGACAAATACTTAGGAGAATATTAATTTCACATCATGCCTACAAAATGACTTCTGAATGTACATTGGACTAGTTCAATCAGTGAATTTAGCAGAGGTGAAAGATAGATTTAAGTAGGGAGTATTTAGGGATTAGGAGCTGGTTTTCCCAGTGAAATGGGAGACAATCTAACAAATCTATCCGAAATAAGATCAACAACTTAAAATTTAAACCAATCTTGAGTATATATTTGAACTTGGATATGCAGATATGGCGCTTAAGTCCCCAAGGTTCAGCCGTTCACTCAAAGGATCAACAGCCCTATAGACAGTTAAATTACTAGGAAAGCCAGGGAATTTATCAAACATGAATTTCAAAGTGGATTCTAGCCTCCAGGAAAAATGGCCGCCCATTAATGTACATACACAACAAATGTTGTCTGCCATTGCCGGTCTCCGGCTTTTTGACAACAAATGGACTAAAGTTCTCAATTTACATAAAGAGGGACAAAGAGCATTACTGCTTTGATGGAAGCACGGGTCCAAGCAGGTGGAGCTATTTACAAATATCAAATCTGCAGCAAAGCAGTGAGGGTACAGGTGTGCCACGAAGAAATCATTGACCCTGTTCCCTGCCTCGTGGTGCATTATTTATAGCAAACTCCAATTTGTGAATGTTAACATTAAACAGGTTTCACACACAGCAAGGGAAGTCATACAACCTCGTCATGTATTATGAATGAAAACAGGACGGCACCAATGAAATTAGTTAAAGGGGCCGCGCTGGACAGGAAGGAGCACGGCAGCATCCCCATCCCCATCTGTGGGCCGGCCTTGGGAAACTTGGGTGATCTTTAGCCCCTAACCTCAATATTTACTTTATTGACCAAAAGAAATGTTAACTTCATCCATTGTTGACAGATCATTTATCAAAAAAATTTTAAATAATGGAATATTTCATTGGTGAGATAGCTCAGGAAATTAGCCACTGGCCTCTTGGGTTCAGGACTTCAGACTGAAGTCACCCAGAGGAAAGGGGCTGAATGTTTTTCTAATCAGATTATTGGACAGAGTTCTTCATGAAGTCACCGTGACAGGTCTGCTTCCATTTATAGTCGGTGCCCACCTATATGAAAAACCCCAATCCCATTGACAAGGTGCTAATTTGCAGACTCCCCACGTCCCCAAAGGAGCCCGGCGGCAGCATGATAAGGACACCGGTGTCCTTTTGGAACCCCCTGGACCGTGCCGAAGCCTTCAACAACAACAGAAAAAAGCACTTAGGAAAACTCCACCGTTCTTAAATATTTTTTGGTCTACTCAGATGAGAACAAAGCACAGATTTGTCTTTTTTCATTGTCCCCAGTACAACAAACATTAATTAATTTATTAATTAATGTTGGGAATTTTGCTAAGACAATATGAAAAATAATTCCTGCCCTCAAGTTGCTTACATTCTACTCCAAAGAAACAATATGTAAACGATATCTTCCTGTGAAAGGAAGATGATTTGAAAAGGAAAAAGCTAGTAGAGACAAGCAAGGGGAAGAGTCAAGTCTTCCTATAGACAGCTCCTGAACGGGGCCTAGAAAGGAACCCTGAATTCGAAGGCACCCATGCTTTAGCTATGCATAATCTATAAAATAAACAACAGCAACAGAAAACCTCCCCACTCTGAATCCTTTTTCATTCTGAACTTGCTTCACGTTTTCCAGACTGGCTCCGAGGAGTAAAAGTACACCTCTCCCAAGTCTGCAAGAGGGTATTTTCCCATCTCAGTCAGATCACATGCTCTTCCTCATCATGGACCAATGAAACTAAGGAATGGTTCGATAAAGAGGTTGGATCATAAGATGAGAGGATAATAATAAATCTTTAAAAAACGTTTTAAAGACCTAAGTTCAACCCTCTCACATCGCAGATAAGGAAACTGAGATAGAAAGACATTAAGTGACTTGTCCAGGATCTCATGCAATGGCCCCATTTCAATAACTTTCAATACCTTCATGGATTGTTGGACTCCCTCCATGCACGCAGATAATAATCACTCCAGGCTTTCCCTCTGCATATTCCTCTATCTGTCTTTCCATGAATCTTCCACAGAGATCCCATTACATATGCAAGGAAGATTTCTCAGGTTTCTTTAATATTTCATGAATGATAGTGCCATATTCAGTTGTCCATCCGTTAGCCTTCATTCCTTTCACCTCCAATTCTTAATTAACCATGTCCTTCATATTTTCTTTATCCCATTTCCTGTTCACAAACTAACACTGGTAACATGCGATAGCTATTTCTTCACCCCATAGGTGATCTGAAATTTCTGTGCTTTCTTGATTAGCACTTTAGGAATGATAATTTAACTGTATTCCCCTTTAGCTGGATGGCAGGAAGACTCTTGGATCTTTGAAACCATCATGCCATTTGGAAAATGTGATCTGATTTTGTTCTATTTGATTTTGCCCCAAATCATTGTATTTCTGCAATACTTGAGAATGAGGCCTTGGTGCATTAATCTACATGTATCAGTTGCCCGTCCCACTACATGCTGTAGTCTTCATGCATGTGGCTCTCCCAGTGCGGAGGACCCAGCTGATTATCTCTTGAAAGGTTATGGATTTCCCTGTCTGCATTTTGGATTTCCTTCACAGGCTAATTGTACAATATTTCAGAGTCCGATTCTTTTTGTACAGCAAGATAACGGTTTGGACATGTATACTTATTGTGTATCTAATTTATACTTTAATATATTTAACATTTACTAGTTATCCTGCCATCTAGGGGAGGAGGTGGAGGGAAGGAGGGGAAAATTTGGAACAAAAGGTTTGGCAGTTGTCAATGCTGAAAAATTACCCATGCATATAATTTATAAATAAAAAGCTATTAAAAATTTTAAAAAAAGAAAGGTTATGGATTTCCTTGAGGAAATCAGGTCATGGGCTGGGGTTCCATGCAACCAGGACAGGACTAGTCCATGAACAAGACCCTCCATCTCTGCACTCAATTTCTCTGGTTATCCCACATGCTTAAAAGTCTTCTCCCTTTCTTCAGATCTCCAGACTTCCTTTAAATTCCAACTAAATCCCACCTTTACTAAGAAATCTTTCCTAAACTCTCTTAATTTTAGTGCTCTCCTGCTCTGAATTATCTCCTGTTTATCCTGTCTGTAGCTTGTTTTGTACATATTTGTTTGTTAAGGGTAGATGCTCTATTTTGTCTATCTTCTGTGTCTTGAATATTTAGCACAGTACCTGACACATAATGAATGCTAAATAAATGTTGATTGATTGACTGGTTGATTAAACCACCCTGAACCCCCTGAGTCAGTAAAATGTCAACTCCATGAGGACAATACCCGCTTTTCAAGTCTCTGTAAGCTCAGCACCTGGTACGAAGCCCTGCATTCACTAAGTGCTTGGAAGACTGACCTGAGTTGGATTAGCTCTGCCTCCCAGTTCCAGTGTAGCATCCTCAAACAGAGTCTGTTCTAGGAAGATGACTCTAGGCAAGTCACTTCACTTCTGTCTGCCTCAGTTTCCCCATCTATAAAATGAGGAGAATAAAAGCACTTACTTCCCAGAGTTATTGTAAGGATCAAATGAGAAAATTCTTGAAAAGCATTTTGCAAACCTTAAAACACTGTATAAATGTTGGCTTAATGTTCATTTATTATTATTATTCACTCATAACTGGCTTATTTTCTCTTACGTGTAGGGATATGGAACGATTGGGAATTTCACATTATCTAGAAAGACAACACAATGGGGTGTCCTGTTTTCAGAAGCATCCTCAGAACCCCCACAGTTTTAGCCAAGGAAGAGATGGACCTCACATTACACCCCACAGCCAAGGCAGGCCCAGAGTATATGATTGCACAGCGGTTTACTCAAGTCAAAATATATTTATCATCTTGCATAAGTTACGACCCCAACTTTCCCACCAGAAGATCATATCACAATCAAAAACACACGCTATGCAGGTGGCTAACATGATTTATTAAATTTGCTCAATTGCAGGCTTTAGGAAGTTCCTCCATACAGGAGAATTCTCCAAATATTGAAAACATATGTACATAGGACAAAGCTCAGGGAAAAAAAAAAGACTTTATTATAATGCATCACATATAATAAATGTTTGTTTAACAAAGTCTTATGAACTTTCCACATTAATCAAAAGTGAATGCTACATGATTTTGTATAATTAACTGGGAAGTCATATTACAAGTGATAAATATCGCGGACAATAAAATGAAGCGAACTAATATTGACCTTCTGTGTTCATTAATAATGCAGGTTCTTGAGAGTCCACAGTACAATTATTACACAGTTAATTGAAGGGTCAAGTTTCCCAAAGATTAATAATGAGCATTGCGTCGGTCTGTTCATCAGAGATTTAAGAAGAGGCAAAACAGTCCCCTTTTGGCCCCCTAAAAAGATGGAGCTTGGACTCGGGCTGCAAGGATAATGCTTTTTCTCACAGAGGCTTGGGCTGAAAAGGCAAACACATACACATACGCCATTATGAGGGTGACCCACGGGGAAGATGCTGTAGAATCATTAGAGAAGGGGATGCGATTGGTAATATGTGGGGGAGCCTGGTCAAACGAGCACCGAGCAATTATTGAGGTCCTACCAAGCCGCAAATGCCAAAGGTATAAAGATAAAATCGAGAATTCCTGATCCAAGAAGTTACTCTCTCCCAAATGGGACAACATGGGCACCTTAAGGAAAATTTAAGCGAGAGTAGTTAGGGAGGGAGGGCAAGCAGTCACCCACCATATGTCCCCCCATTGCCCTTTGAGTGACCCTTAACTTTAATCCTTTGGAGCCTGTCATATCCCATAACTCACAATCTGGAGGTATCACAACGAGAAAAAATGGTGTTGAAAAATAGCTCTTTGTTTCCAGAGGAAGCCTGGGGTATAATTTCCCAAAGGCCACCCAGCCCCCTCTCTTCCCCTTCCAGATCGATGCTGGGCCCAGCTCTCTGTCTCTTTTCACTGTCTGGCCATGATGAACATATCAATGGTCCAGCTTGAGAAAGCATCCATCCATCTCTACTTCAGAGTCGGGACAATGGAGAGTGTTCCTCGCCTCCCTCCACCGTCCCCACCGAGGATCAAGGTTGAGAGCTTATGGGTCTCATTCGGGAGGCTCCGCAATGGAACAAGGTCCACTGCAGTTTAATGGACACAAAGTAATAAATAAACAGTAGCATCCTGAGGGTCTTCCTATTTAGCACTAAAATATTTTGAATGAAAAGCTTCCATTTCAGCTCTTGCTTCTGGACAGCAATAAAGTTTCTGTGAAATTCTACATTTTTTCTGTATTTTGGGCTCCCCTTCCTCAAATTTTCTTAAAGTCATTTATTTATTTCATGAGCATAGATTAGGGTGGGGGACCTTCACCTTGTTATGGGTTAGGGGTTATGGGGACCCCTTTGCTCCCCCTTGTCATAATTATATTTTTAAATGCACAAAATAAAATCCTAATGCTTACAAAAGATGCTGAAAAATAATTCTCACATAGTTTCCTTTTTCCCCAAGTTCTTGGGTCCCAGGTTAAGAACCCCTGACTGGCGGATGACAGTCCAGGAAGATTTGTAAACAAAGAATGTGGATTCATCATCCACATGGGAAAGACTAAGTGGACAAAGACCGCAGATTGTCCTGATTACAGCAGGTTATGGACACTCCGTGGAGCCTGTCAGCCGGTGTAGATATTTGGGACTGAGCAGGCTGTGTAGCTGAACCGCCGCTTGGGTCGAGAGTCAGACACAAAAAGCAGAGATTGGAGAAGCAAGGAAAAGCCCGAGTCCTCTCACAACCCTCAAAGTTCTGAGCAATCCAAGGCCTATTTTGTGATACCAAGAATTGGACTCGACAGGGAAATGGGAACCAAGAGTCTCTGGGTGGACACCTGGCAGCCACTGCCCCGACCGGTCGTCGTTAGGCCGCTGACGAGCCCGCAGCAGAGCCGGGGGTTCTCAGCATCTCTGTGACTCCACGAGTCACGTCCCCTCCCTTCAAGGGTGCACTTGACAATGTGTTAAATAAACATGAAGCCCAGGCATTGCTTCCCTTCCAAAAGTGCAAACACTGTGTTACTCTAATGATTAAATATTGTTTGAATAGACAACCGAGTGCCGGGTCGCTGCTGACTTTCACAGTTGACTCTTTCCCGGTGCTTCATTTTATGTATTAATTACTTTGTGTTCAGACAAAGGCTTTAATTAGGAGGCATAAAGGTTTCCTGAAGAGTGGAGAAATGGCTTCATCCGCACTGAACTGAGGATAAGCAGGCATTTCTAGGACAGCCATTTGCCAACAGGAATGCCTGAACTGAGCCTGAATCCAGTCGACATTCACTAAATACAACCTCATAAAATATTGTTTGGGGATGCTGCCTGACAGTAAAAATGATTCAGACTGCTTTTAGTTCCTTATGGGGAGAATAAATTAAAGGTAGGTTAGTGCCAACACAAAGCAGAAACTCGCCTTTCCATGGGAAAAGAGTCAGAGAGTCATGGACGGAACTGGAAGGAATCTCAGAGGTCAACTGCTGACAAGGGAGGAAACTGAGGTCCAAGAAGAGCTCCTCAAAGTCAAACAGGTAGCAAACAACGACCCGGATTACAGTCCAGGTCCTCCAATGCCAAGTCCACTGCTCTTTCCCCTGACTTCTGGGTCCCTAGTACTTCTTCGGATAGACATCCAACTTATGCACCGTTGCTGGTGGGGCAACCAGCAAGCAAATGTAAAATGTAATCAATAATTTGTCTATTGAAGCACAAAAGACTGGTTTGTTGTAATGAATCTAGAACAAAGAGGGAAAATTTAACTTGTTTCTTGGAAAGTGAAACTCCATAGCATTGTGGAAAGACAGGAACACTAATGCATTGTTGGTGGAGTGGCGAATTAGTCCAACCATCCTAGAAACGTAATTATACTCAAAAAGTGTCTAAAATTCCTTTGATGCATAGATGCCACTGTTAGCCAGGGATCCCAAGGAAGTCAAAGATAGAAGAAACATAACACATAAACAAAAATACTTAGAGCTGCCCTTTTTGAGGCAATATATACCTGGAAACAAAGTAGATGACCATTAATTGGGGAATGGCTACACAAATTGTGGCATACGGGTGTAATGGAAATTATTATGCCAAAAGAAATACTGAATATGAAAGGCCTGGAGAGACTTACACGAACTGATGCTGAGTGAAATGAGCAGGACCAGGAGATCATTATATACTTCAACAACAATACTAGATGATGACCAGTTCTGATGGACCAGGCCATCCTCAGCAACGAGATCAACCAAATCATTTCTAATGGAGCAGTAATGAACTGAACTAGCTATACCCAGAAAAAGAACTCTGGGAGATGACTAAAAAACATTACATTGAATTCCCAATCCCTATATTTATGCACACCTGCATTTTTGATTTCCTTCACAAGCTAATTGTACAATATTTCAGAGTCTGATTCTTTTTGTACAGCAAAATAATGTTTTGGTCATGCATACTTATTGTGTATCTAAGTTATATTTTAATATATTTAACATCTACTGGTCATCCTGCCATTTAGGGGAGGGGGTGGGGGGGGTAAGAGGTGAAAAATTGGAACAAGAGGTTTGGCAACTGTTAATGCTGTAAAGTTACCCATGTATATATCCTGTAAATAAAAGGCTATTAAATTAAAAAAAAAAAGAAATACCGAATATGAGGAACACAAAATGGAATAAGAAAATCTATGAGCTAATATAAAATAAGTGGAGCACAGGAAAACATATATAGATGATTACATGAAAAACAATTAGGTGAACACTGTATAATTAGAATGATTAAAAAGTAAGGCTCAGGAGAAGGTTCTCCCTTCCTTTCCAGTTCTGCAATCATAAGAGGTCCAACGGCCTGATGGGCATTTCCAACTGGAGTCCTATAGGCATCTCCAAAGCAGAACTCAGGGTATTTTCTTTTTTTATTGTGCTAAGTTTATTATTTTTAATACACAAACTCATGGTTTTTCCACCCAATATATATATATATTTTTGTCAAGGGCATCCTTGCTCATCCAGTCTCCAGGCTCACAATTTCAGTGAGATTCCATCTTCCATTCTCTTTCACTCCCCATAAGCAATTGGTGGCCATGTTTTATTGTTGTTCCCTCCTCAGCCCTCCCTTATTCTCTACTCCCTACTTGAGACTCTCATTGCCAAATACCTGGATTATTCCATAGAACCTGAGTTGGTCTTCCTGATTCAAATCTGCCTCTACCCCACTACACCCATTACATAGCCAAGTTTGACCATATCACATGGTCCCTTTCAACTCCAATGGTTCCCAATTTCCAGTGAGCTGAAATGTGAACCCCTCTCTTTGAAGGAGGCTTTTAAAACCCCTTACAAGCAGCTCCAACCTTTCTCCACAACTTCAAGGTACTGGAGATTTCTAGTTGCCCATGAGCCTCTGTCTGTTATGTTCCCCAATATCAATCAACCAGTAAGTCCTCCATAGAAAAGGTTTAACCAAAATGCTAGGTACAAAAACAATCCCTTTTCACCCATTCAGAGGAACAGTGTAGTTGCACACACACAGTCTCTGGAGAGAGCGGCTCTCCCTTAAGATACAAAAGCTGTCAGGGACACATACATATGTCAGGATCCATGCAGTCCTTATGAAGGGAAAGGACAAGTCTGAGGACCTGACCCTCCTTGGCAGTCACACAGTTACCATGGATTTCTTTGTTTCCTTCAAAAGTCAGCTCAAGCCCCTAGAGAATCAACTAAAAGAAACTATTAGAAATAATCCACAACTTTAGCAAAGTTGCAGGATACAAAATAAATCCACATAAATCACCAGCATTCTTATACATCACTAACAAAATCCAAAAGCAAGAGATACAAAGAGAAATTCCAGTTAAAATAACTGTTGATAGGATAAAATATTTGGGAATCAATCTGCCAATGGAAAGTCAGGAACTGTGTGAGCAAAACTACAAAACACTTTCCACACAAATAAAGTCAGATCTAAACAATTGGAAAAATGTCAAGTGCTCTTGGATAGGTTGAGCAAATGTAATAAATATTCCCGAAACTAATCTATTCATTTGGTGCTTTACTAATCAAACTCCCAAAAAACTATTTTACTGACCTAGAAAAAATAACAACAAAATTCATCTGGAAGAACTAAAAGTCAAGAATTTCAAAGGAATTAAGGAAGAAAAAAGCAAATGAAGGTGGTCTAGCAGTGCCAGACCTAAAACTATATCTTAAAGCAGCAGTTGTCAAAATCATTTGGTATTAGCTAAGAAATAGAGAAGTTGATCAGTAGAATAGGTTAGATTCACAGAACAAAATAGCCAATGACTATAACAATCTAGTATTTGACAAACCCAAAGGCCCCACCTTTTGGGATAAGAATTCACTATTTAACAAAAACTGCTGGGAAAATTAGAAACTAGTGTGGCAGAAACTAGGCATTGACCCATCCCTAACACCGTATACCAAGATAAGATAGAAATGGGTTCATGACTTAGGCATAAAGAGTGATATTGTAAACAAATTAGAAGAAAATAGGATAGTTTACCTCTCAGATCTGTGAAAGAGGAAGGAATTTGTGACCAAAGAAGAACTAGAGATCATTATTGATCACAAAATAGATAATTTTGATTATATTAAGTTAAAAAGGTTTTGTACAAACAAAACCAATGCAGACAAGGTTAGAAGGGAAGCAATAAACTGGGAAAACAGTTTTATATCCAAAGGATCTGATAAAGGCCTCATTTATAAAATATATAAAGAATTGACTCAGATTTATAATAGTTCAAGCCATTCTCCAATTTATTAATGGTCAAAGGATATGAACAGACAATTTTCAGATGAAGAAATTGAAACTGTATGTAATCACATGAAAAGGTGCTCCAAATCACTATTGATCAGAGAAATGCAAATTAAGACAACTCTCAGATACCACTACACACCTGTCAGATTGGCTAAGATGACAGGAAAAATGATGATGATTGTTGGAGGGGATGTGGGAAAACTGGGACATTGATGCATTGTTGGTGGAACTATGAATGGATCCAACCATTCTGGAGAATAATTTGGAACTGTTCTCAAAAAGTTATCAAACTGTGCATAGCCTGTGATCCACCAGTGTTACTACTGGGCTTATACCCCAAAGAGATCATAAAGAAGGGAAAGGGACCCATATGTGCAAAAATGTTTGTGGCAGCCCTGTTTGTAGTGGCCAGAAACTGGAAACTGAGTGGATGCCCATCAACTGGAGAATGACTGAATAAATTGTGGTATATGAATGTTATGGAATATTATGGTTCTGTAAGAAACGACCAACAGGATGATTTCAGAGAGACCTGGAGAGATTTACAGGAACTGATGAATGAAATGAGCAGGACCAGGAGATCATGATAATGGCATCAACAAGACTATACAAAGATCAACTCTGATGGCCATGGCCCTCTTCAGCAATAAGATGATTCAAACCAGTTCTACTTGTGCAGTCATGAAGAGAGCCATCTACACCCAGAGAGAGAACTGTGGGAACAGAGTGTGGAACACAACATAGCATTCTCACTCTCTCTGTTATTTCCTTGCATTTTGTTTTCTTTCTCAGTTTTTCTTTTCCTTCCTTCTTGGTTTGATTTTTCTTGTGCAACAAGATAACTGTCTAAATATGGATACCTATATTGGATCTAACATGTATTTCAACATATTTAACATCTATTGGACTACCTGCCAGCGAGGGTAGGGGGTGAGGGGAAGAAGGGAAAAAATTTGGAACAGAAGGTTTTGCAAAGTCATTGTTGGAAAAATTACCCATGCATATGGTTTGTAAATCAATTAATTAATTAATTAAAAAAATAAAACTCAGCTCAAGCCTTTCCTTACAGGCTCTCCCTCATTCTTTAGGGTCCTTCTCCCACTCCCCAAATAATCTTGCATTAGTTTTTTACATAATTGTCACATGCTTATCTGTGCACATGCTGTATGTTTTATATGAATGTATACAATAGACATAAGCTGTACTATGTATAAGTATACATTATAAGTACATGTATATGTAATGTATGTATATATATGTATGTGTGTATATGTATATGAAGGACAGCTGGATGGTATAGCAAATAGAGCACTGAAGCTAGAGTCGGGAAGACCTCAGTTTAAATCGGCAACTTACTGTGTGATCCTGGGCAACTTAACCTTGTTGCCTCAGTTCTTTGTCTGTAAAATGGGCTGGAGAGAAAACAGCCAGACACAACTGAAAATGACTGAACAACAGCAAATGTGTGTGTGTGTGTGTGATTTGTGTGATTTACACACTCTCAGACTGTGTACTTGGGTTGTACTGAAATGCTGTTGTTTTACTCTTTATAACAAGGCGCGGCTCACTAAAGGGGGGGGTGTATATTTAGCAATAAAGATGATAGAAAAATAAAAAAGAGCCATGATGTTTGGGTGGTTTTATGAAGAAAAAGAAAATAAAAATCTGCCCTAATCTCTCTTCCACAGGAAGTCAATAATTGTGTGTTTTACTCATGACCCAGAATGACTCTGTCTCGCTTGTCCTTGCAAGAGAAAGCAGCTGCCATTTTCTGCAGCCCTCCAGGGTTTGTCAAGCATTTGGCATAAATGACCTCACTTGATTATCCTGACTTTGCAGATAAGGAAACTGAGGTGGACAGAGGTCAGACCCTCGCCTGGGCTCACACAGAGCGCCATTGTCTAAGGCCAGATTCAAAGTCCAGTCTTTTTGGCTCTGAGTCCACTGGGTCTCACCCACCATCCCACACTCTCCAGCCGCCCCTTCTCCAGGCTTCCTTCCTAAGGTGCCACAGAGGGCCTGAGTTCAAATCCAGTCTCAGACACCTCCTAGCTACGTGACCTTCCACATGTCTCTGCTTCCTCCTCTGGAAAATGGGGATAAAAACAGCCCTTGCTTCAAACAGTTCAAATGAGAAAATGGCTATAAAGACAGTGTCTGGCAAGTGGGAGGTGCCAAAAATCACTTCTTCCCCTCTGCTTTCCCTTCTTAAGAGTATGTTTGGGCTTGTAATGGGGATCAGCCAGAGATGGAGCATGAAAGCCCCCAGCACTCACACCTTCATTCAGCTTCCTGCTCTCTAAGGATCCCCTCCCAAGCCACAGCACATATAACTTAGCTGTGAGCATTTCAATGTCCAGTCTTAGAATGAATGAATTCTTTACTCTATATTTATTCTACCCATATCACTCCATCTTAACATATCATTGATTTTCTTTTTTTTAATTATTAAAGCTTTTTATTTTCAAAACATATGCATGGAAAATTTCTTCAGTATTGACCCTTGCAAAACCTTGTGTTCCAAATTTTCCCCTCCTTCCCTCCACTCCCTCCCCTAGATGGCAAGTAATCCAATATAGGTTAAACATGCTAAAATCTACGTTAAATGCAATACATGCATACATATTTATACAATAATTGTGCTGCACAAGAAAAATCAGATCAAAAAGGAAAGAAATGAGAAAGAAAACAAAATGCAAACAAATAACAACAAAAAGTGAAAATGCCATGTTGGGAACCACACTCACTCATTTCCCACAGTCCTCCTGGGTGTAGATGGCTCTCTCCATCACAAGATCACTGGAACTGGCCTGAATCATCTCATTGTTGGAAAGAGCCACGTCCGTCAGACTTGCAGATCACTGATTTTCTTTCAGAGCCTCCATTTCTCTGCCATTTACAATCCTACATCATGTCCTTTCCAATGCCTGGCCCTGCTATTTAGATCTTTAGGTTTCTGGGAAGTTCTGTATAGTAAGAAAAGGAGTGGGATGGCAAAGGACCTGGGTTCAAATTGTGACCTCCACACACTATCCATGTGATCCAGGCCAAACCATATATGTGTCTGGATCTCAATTTCCTAATTCATGAAGCAATGGTACTGGCTCCCAGACCAGGAGCTCTGAAGCCACCTAGTCCAGCCCCCTCACTTTATAGACGTTTTATAGCCTGATATCCAAGGAGGGAAGGGAATTGCTGAAAGTTGTGTCAGCAATAAGTGTCAGTGACAGGATGAGAGCCAGGGCTTTTGAATCCTGAGCAACTGTTCTTTCTGCTCATCCACTTTTCCTTTGAGACTCTCCAAGCTCAAAATACTATGAAAAAAAAAAATATATATATATATATATAATATGTATATTAGAGCTCTCTACATGCATATTTTACCTATGTATTTATGTTAACATTTATATATATATATATATATATATATATATATGTAAAATATGCATGTATATATATAAATGTTAACATAAATAAAATAAACATATATATATATACACATATACATATATTCTGCCTCCCCTCAACACTTCAAATGTTGTTTGAACATTTGAACTTTAGGACAAACAATAGGACATGCAGAACATAATCACTCCTTCAAACCTACCAAAAGCTTTAGGAAACCCTACCGGAAAGCTCCCTGCTGGTAGCATTTCAGTCAAACCATCAGCATTTATTGAGTAATTCATGCTAGTCATGTTGCTAACAGGAATACAAAGAAAATAAAAACAGTTTCTGCCCTCAAGTAGCTGACATTCTAACAGGGGAGACAACATGGAAAGAATTCTCCACCCACAAGATACAGAGCAAATGCGAATTAATCTCCTGGGGGAAGGCTCTAGGAGCTGGGGGAATATTTCCTTCTCCACCTATTTTTATGGCTCAAATCGTTGATTCTGACCCATTCAATCAGCAACCCCCAGCATCCTTGTTTATTCCTTTCACTTGTACCTTTCAATAGTCCTAAAATGTCATCAATGTGGAGGGAGGAATCCTGCCCCATCCACAAGGTAAAAGTTTCCAGACAACAAGTATTAGGAATTTTGTACCAGTAATTCCATATCCCTTCAAATCAGATGAAATTAAAATTTTTACAATATAAATCACCAATTAAATCATTCAGAACAAAATCAATGGCACAGCTAAAATAAGGTCTTGGATAAGCTCTAAGGGTGCATAGGACAAAGAAAATACAACTGGAAGGAATAAAACTATTTTTAAGAACTTTCTATGTGATATAGAGGATGTAATAAGAAAATGACTGAAGTTCAAGCTAGGACATAGGATCAAATCCCAGATCTAATGTTTATTAATTAAGTCTCTCTTTTTTTCTTGGTTTCCATTTTTGTAAAATGAGATACTTGAACTAGATGGCATGTAAAGCATCTTCAAAGCACTAGATGCAATGACACTATGACTTAGGAGTTTTAGGGGACACAAAGATGAATAACACACCTTCGCTGATTTCAAATGCATCACACTCCACTAGGGGATTGGTATATAAAAATGCATCCAATATGAGGCAGAGAAACAAAAGACAGATCCTGCCAAAATGGTCAAGAAAAACATGACTAAGGAAAAGACACGTAAGCTCAGCTTAGCTATCCATGGGCGACAAACCAAATGGATGACGAATGCCTCTAACCAGTATAAATATGTAAACATAGCAAATGGTTGCATGAGCCCCACATCATAAATAGAAAGACTATAGGTGGCTGTCTCACCAGGACCAGAACAGATAGAAGATCCTAAGCTAAATGGCACTTGGGAAATTATGCAGTGCATTCAATGATGCCAAATTATTCCCTGCCACAGAAGTTTGTTTCATTAATGTTGATATTCCCAAGTGACATTATGTGGCTACTATTCATGAAACACCATGATCTCAGGAAAATCAAATTTGAAGGTGACTCCCAGGGAAGGGAGAGACGTACTGGGGTATGTTAACTATAGTATGTTGTCAACAGTGGCTTGTGTGCAAAAAGTGGCAGAAATGACATCATCCTTGATATGTAGGACTAGAGACACGAGGGGGGGGTTGCATCCAGCCGACTGGCCAATGGACTGCTTACACACTGCATTGGTAAATGCCAGATTTTAAAAGAACCACAGAAAGTCCTGGGTAGAATCTCAAAGAAGAATCTACGTGAGACCACGTTATGAGACAGCTCTGAGCTCTGATCTCCCCTCGTCTTGGGATCGTAACGACTGTCTCTCCCTGTATTTCTCCTACTTTCAGATTACAGCTAAGATAAAGTAGGACCTGCTATGCACCAGACCAATGGATGCCAACCGTGGCAGGAGACCATGATCCTGACATTTATTCAGAGAATGTCAGTCTCCGAATGTTTGCACTCTCTGCATTTCATCTCAGGTTGGGTGGAAATGTCCACACACAGATCCCCAGATACTGAAATAAAATTCCATGTGGTTCCATTTGTCGAGGCGAATCTGAAACCAGGTGGCTTTGAGATGGAAGTTCCCACAGTCTTTGTCTCTGCTATGGTTTCTCTGGATGTTTGGAATGTTTTCTTAAAATGATTATATGAAAAAGATTCATGTTTGTAATTTCAAACTTTCATACCAAGCGGGCCAGTTATAGCTTTGTCAGTTTCATTTTTGCAAACCCAAATTTTTAGCCATAAAAATGTGCTTATGATACAAGTATCCGAGGCCAGATGAAATGCTTGCTCTGGGGAAAAATGCTTTAAAATGTCTCCTTATCCATTGTTAATACAAAACATTCACAAAGAAACCAATAATTATCGGCTATCGTTGTTTTTAGTGGTTCTGTGGCCTAAAAGTACATTGGCTTTTGTTTAATCAGCCAACTCATGAGACGCTAGTCTCTCGTGTTATTTTGCGGAACATCCCTAGGGAAAGAATCGTACAAATAACCCAAAGAGCCGACTTGTCTGTGTTTGAAAAGAGAAAAATGGACAACTTCATGGGCCCCAAACAGGTGGAAGAGCCCACCTGGATCACATTTGGGGAATTGGGCAGGGCTGTCAAAGATCCCAAGCTGTTAGTCTCCAATATCTTAATTTCACTGAAACAACTTAATTTTCCTAGAAAAACGTACATTCGTACTGTTGGTGATGGCGAGGGACTAGACCTCTCTCACGTGAGGGCCAGCTTCGCTCAGCCTAAGGAAGGTCATCCGACAGTTGGGCAAAGCGGGATGGATTGTTCGGTCCCGGTGATTCTCAAGGACTGTCTAAATTAAAGGGGGTGGGAGGATGCATAGTGTGTAGGGAAGGGTAAAATGTCATGATGATAATGATGATGATGGTGGTGGTATTTACATAACTAGGGGAAAAATTACAGCCTTGAACAAAGCAGAATATTTTTGATAACTGTGAACCCATTGGTCCTCAGGCCTGGGTGCTGAACCTCCTAGGCACAAAATCATCAGCAACAGATGGGCTGCTATTAGGGTGAAAAAATCCCCATTTTCACAGATCTTAAATCAGATCTTTAGCATTATTTCCATGCAGGTTTTTTTTTTCATGTGTGTGGTTTAATATAGCTGTACCTTTCTCTAACAGCCACATGCTCTTGCTTTGACACATCTGAAGATAGAATATCTTCAGGGAAATGTAGAAGCAAGAGCCATAAGACGCTGGGTTACAGTTCAGGAGAATTTGCAATTTAAGTATATGAGGACTGAGAAAGAGACGTCGATGCATCGTGAAATGTATCTTTCAGCTGCTCCATCTACAAGTAGGTTAATTAAGTCACCGAGGTTCTGCCAAGAAAAGTGTAAAACACAGAGATGGAGTGAACCCTTCTCCGGGGTTAGGCAATTTATACCCCACACCATCCTCCGCCTGAGAGGAAGGCAGGGCCTCCTCCCAGCTCCCGAAGAGCCGGCCTTCGGAGCTCCCCCGGCGCAGCCACGGCCGGGAAAGTCACACAAAGTCCTTCCGAGAAGTCGGCCCGGCCGGCCCGGCGGCTGAGGCTCCGCGGGTGTGGGAGAGGGACCCACAGGGGAGAGGAACCCGGGAGGCCGCCGGGCGGCTGCAAGGAGAGCCGGGAGAAGCAGCATCGTGTGCGAGAGGCTCCGTGTGGTCCCCGAGAGCAGGACCGGCACAAAGAGGCGGAGTGAAGAGAAAGGGCATCCAACGCCGAGAGAGGAAACCGTGCGCTGCTCCAAGGACCAAGGAGCCCAGGCAAAAGTTGAGGGCTTTGTCTGTTAACTGTACCAATCAATATACCTCAGTCAGGCAATACGCATTATTAAGTGCTTTCTGTATGCCAGACACTGTGCTAAGCACTGGAGAGACAAAGGAAGGTAAGACAGTCTGACCTTCCTCAAGGTCTAAAGCGATGAGCAATCATGGACCAACAAACCCTAGATAATGAGTGGGGGTCGCTAGCACTGAGGGCAATCAGGGAAGGCTTCCTGGAGAGGGTGGGATGGGCAGAAGGAGCAGTAGCAGCCAGGCTCTCCTCCGACCGAGGGCTTGGGAATGTTTAAGCGGGAGAAGAAAATGGCCAATGGAAAGGGAGCCAGTGGGAACCCCACCCACCCAGCATCCTTCTGCTGTCACCGGGGATGCTGAAACTAAAAAAGAGACACTTATTCCTTAAGACTTCCAATGTCCAGCTCCTTCAATGTGTTTCTTCTGGCCCCTGCTGACCAGCCTCTTGTTGCCAATTCTCTGGGCTTGCTTCTATTTCTATTCAGTCAACACGGTTGTTCATTTAACATGAAACTGCTACTATTCTGAGTCCTTTATCGGTGACTGCAAAGCTGGAGGAGTCTCCCCATCTGCCTTCGGGCCCTTCCCCAGCAAGACTGAGGAGGAGGGTGCGGAGGGGGATGGGGAGGCTCCTTCTTGGGTATCAATATCATCAATAGCCATTGCCACAATTCTCCCTCACTTTCCAACCTGTTCCAGTCTGGTTTCCAGACTCATCACTCACATGAAGCTGTTCTCTCCAAGGTTACCACCAGTCTCTCATTGGTTCAATGGCTTTTTATCTTTCCTCGGCCCTTTTTTTAATCTCTCTTCAGCATTTGACTCTTAACCATCTCGTCCCCCAGAACTTTCTCTCCTCCCTAAGTGCTCGTGACATCGCTCTCCTGGCTCTCCCCCTACTTGTCTGGATGCTCCTTTGCTGGATGACCCCCAACTAGCCATGGACATCCCCCAAAGCTCTGCCCTGGGTCTCTCTCTATAGAAAATATAGATTAAATGTGTATGTGTGATCACACACACACACACACACACACACTCACACACACACATAAAAACACACACACTCACACACACTCAAACATATACACTCACACATTCACTCACTCTCACACACACATTCACACTCACATATGCACTCACACACAACACACTCACACACACTCACCCACACTCACACACATACAACACACACTCACTCACACACACATACAACATACACACTCACTCACACATACACTCACACACAACACGCACTCACTCACACACACAACACACGCACTCACACACACATACAACACACACGCACTCACACACAACCCACTCTCACACATTCACTCACACTCATACACTCACACACACTCACACACTCTCACACACACACACTCACAAACACACACACTCATCGTTGATTAACTCACTCACACACATTCACACTCACACACACTCAAACATACACTCACACACTCACTCACTCTCACACACACATTCACACTCACACTCACACACACATACAACACACATGCACTCACACACAACACACTCTCACACATTCACTCTCACACACACATTCACACTCACACACAACACACTCTCACACACACTCACTCACACTCACACACATACAACACATACACTTACTCACACTCACACACTCACTCACACACACATACAACATACACACTCACTCACACATACACTCACACACAACACACACTCACTCACACACACAACACATGCACTCACACACTCACACATACATACACATACATACACACACACACACACACACACACCTTGGAAGTCAAGATGTAAATGTCCATCCCTAGACCTCTCATACCACCTCATAGGTCCTAGGTCAGTGAGCCCTGACATTATATAGATGGCTATTTCTCTCACAAGTCCATAATCCTGGAAGGACCAAAACAAGTAACTTCATCCTAAATGATCCCCTCTTACAGCTGAAAATGGGAGGTAATAATAGCACCTTCCTCACAAGGTTGGTATGAGCAGTCAATTAGACATTATATTTTAGGGCTTTTCCAAACTTAAAGTGCTATATCAATGCTAGTTATTATTATTATTATTAATCAGCAGCAACTAGCTGCACAGTGGATAAAGTGTTAGGTCCGGGGACTCATCTCAGTGAGTTCAAACCCAGCCTCAGACACTTCCCAGCTGGGTGACCCTGGGCTCTGGTTGCCTTGGTTTCCTCGTGCGTAACGTGAGCTGGAGAAGGGAATGGCCAAAGCCTCCGACATCTCTGCCAAGAAAACACCAAATGGGCTCATGAAGAGTTGGACGTGGCTAGAGAACGATTGCACGGCACAAAATTATTCCTTGTCACAGTTATGGAGAGGCAGTGCCGCATGTCCTGCACTTATGTACGTATATATAAACACTGTATTGTGGAAAGGTCTAGAGACCCAGATGCTCTATGTCTGTATCCTCCATGGGGGACCAGGGGACCATGTCCCTGGGATTAGGGCAGCCACGCAGCCTGAGAGATGCCACGCCCTTTTCTGGGAAAAAGAATTAAGAGCCAAGTGGCCATAAATCAGGCCAGGCCGGGTTTCATAAGAGCTGCCACCATCCGACTGCACAGGACAGAGGCAGGAGATTGAGGGCCAGGAGCTGGGGGTCAAAGGTAAAGGTTTGGGGGCTGGAGGTGGCCACACTGAAGCATCCGACCAGGGAGGCTGCTGGGGGTCAGGGCTCATGCTGGCCCAGTGACTCTCTGCCAAAGAAAAATCCCTGAGCATCGGGCCCTGCCCTCCTTCCCTCCCCCATGCCAGAGACACAGAGCCAACAAGCCCATTTCCTGCTGGGCATGTGGGGTCAGGGGGGATGAGGAGCTGAGTGTGACCCCAGGGAGCTGGAAGGCCAGCAGCCTCCCAGGCCCACAGAACAGACTCTTCACTTAGGCTTTTTCCACAGCCCAGACATATTTACCCAACACAATCTCAACATTTGAAAAGAGCAGCTGTTTCTCAGTCTAGTCACCCACTCGAGCATCTTGTCTGCTTCCCACCAGACAAAAACGGTCTTTAATGACAAGATCATAGAATTCTAGGTTTATCTCTGGCAAGAGCCAAAGTGAGGACCTTCTCTTTGCCTCGGTTTCCTCATGTGTCCAAAGAGGACATCGGACCAGATGACCTCTAGCTCTCCACCAATGACCTCTAGCTCTCCCCTCAATCCCACTGAGATTCGAACCCAGCTCCTTGAACCTCATTCCTAGCAACCTTCCACCTCAGCTCCGTCAGTTTTGCTCCACATTCAGATCTTGGTATATTTCTGATGTGCAAAACAACACAAAGTCCCTTCTTTTTTAAAAGATCCTCTCGCTTGCCAAATGATCCCAAAATCACTATAAATATTTATAAGTGACAAAAGCTAAGCTGGCAAAGCAACCTGATTAATAATAGAGCAGGCGAACTAAATACTCTTAACCTTTTATGATGAATTATGGGCCGGATGGAAGGGGTCTGGATAGCTGACGGGGTGTGAATCACCTCCCCTTGCTCTTTGCTTGAAGAAAGGTTTAATGTCATCCCCTGCCGGGCCGTGTGCTGGGAAAGGCTCCGGCCATTGGTCACAAATGTCTTTGGTCACAAGTCCTGAGGCTCCTAAATCCCACCCCCATCTTTATTCCCCGGAGGAGCCCAGGTGGACTTTGGGAGTTCTCATGGAGACAAAGAAGCCAATCGAGAGCAAGGCTGGGGGGGGGGGGCAGCTAATCCCCCGTGACGCCTCTTGGCATTAGAGCCTGAGTCTTGGGGGGATAAATGCCCCCCCCCGTCCGGGCAGCCAGTCCCTTGCTTCTCCCTGCCCCGGAGGTGATGTCAGAGCCGAGGGCCCAGAGACTTGGAAATAAGCTCTGGGGACGTGCCCTGCGGCCACCATCCCGGGGAGTTTTCTGTACATATTGATTGCCAAAAGGATGGCAAGTTTACCACACTAATTCTGCATTCCAAGGGCTTGTCAGCTCATTCCACATCCTTCCTATTTATCAACTCTAGGAAGTTCAATTCTTTTTCTCTCCATATTTTAAAAGAATCCCCTTGGGGCTGCATGTAATCTAGCTCTGGGTCTCTCAAATCTAAGTATTTTCATGGACACATCTACGTACATCTGTCTTGAGATACTTGTGCCCAGAGGCACACGCGGTACTATACATTTCAAAAGGCCGCAGTCTTGCTATCGGCCTGGGATAATTCATAAGGAGGGACTGACTTGGGCCACAACCATTTCATCTTCACCCCAAAGACAGGGAAGGAGGCGGGAACGCGCGTTCCTAAAGGGTGATCGGCGGAGTGCAAGCTGACTAGCTCGGGTAACCTGGTAAAAGGACAGCTCCTTTCCGTATCGAATCATCCCCTTGCTCCCTTTGCCTTCCAGGGTTTTCTCCATGTATAGGGTCACAGAACCACAGGACTTCAGAGATGAAAGGGACCCCCGTGGCCATCTAATCCCACCCAGGAACAAGAATCGCCCCTACAGTCAGTCAACCAACATGAATTATATGCATCCCCTGTGTCAAGGACTGTGCTCAGCTCTGGAGATACAAAGAGACAAGAGATGGCCTTTTCCCTCAAGGATCTTCCAATCGAACGAATGACCCCTGACAAGGACGTCCCCTGATGAAATGACAGGGAAGTCACTACCTTCCTAAGCAGTCAACCCCACAGCTTTAATTGTAATACATCTTCGGTTGGTTGGTTTCCTGGCCAAAAGCCTAAGACTGGTCCTGTGAAGCACTCACCTGTGCAAATCTCATTCCTGCAGCACTCACCTGTACAACTCTCACCTGTGCAACTCTCACCTGTGCAGTTCTCACATATGTAACTCTCACCTGTACAACTCTCCCCTGTATACTTTCACCTGTGCAGCTCTCATCTAGATTCTGTCAGTCATTTGATCAGGGGACCACCCTGCGCTACTTCCTCCCTACTTAAGGTATGAAATGACCTTCTCCACAGCCCAAAAAGTAGTATGACTGCACTGGAGGAAGCTTTAGACACCTCAGAATATAAGCTTGAATGAGGTAACTGGGATGCAGAGAAGGGTGGAGATGTGTTCCCTTAGAGTAGCTCCCTCCATAATTAAATTACCACTGAACCTATTTAATCATTGATAGGGCGAGATCTCCAACCAGGACCTGTGAAAGACCTTAGTTTAAAAGGCCCAGGTCTCCACTGCATCCAGGACCATTTCCAGTCAATCCCATCTCTGTCTGGTCACTGGACCCAGATTGCTCTGGAGGAGAAGGTCGGATGGGTGGCTTTGCCCACACACACACCCCTCACTTCAGTCCAATTCACTTGCATGTCACAGCCTCACTTCCCCATGTAATGGTTCTCTTCAAGAACAAAGGACCAGCAATAACAAACACTGAGCCTAATGGGAGGGAACAGAGACAGGGAGCCATGACAAGTGTCTGGGGGATATCTTCCTCTACAATGAGGTAGAACTGGAACCTATGCCCTGATCCAGTGGGGAGGGCTGACTCCCATGGGAAGCCTGTCCAGGGACAGAAGTGGAAAGCAGCAACCTGAGCCGAATGGAAATGCTCTCGTACAACAAAGTCAGGGCCATCTTAAGCGTCCTTGCCTCCTGAAGGCTCTCTGAGTGGAAGGAACCCGGGGAAGCATCTAATCCTGAAAGATGAGGAAAGTGAGACCCAGAGAGATGAGGTCATTTGCCCTGGATGGCAGAGGTTGAAGGCAGCAGTGTCGGCCTAGGGAGCCCAGCAAAGCTTCTCTTTCCAGAGCCGGCATCCTTCCTCTATGCTACAGTACCTTGGCTTTTGCAGAGGGCTTTGGCCTTAAGCTTTGGAGGACTGAGTCCAACAATGCTAAGTGGGACAAAGGGCCAGGAGGAAGACAAGAGAAAATGCCCCTGCACAAGTTCAGGAAAGGGGTATGGAAGTTTTAAGACCTCCCCTCTGGAAGATTTTCCAAGGAAGAGGAGGAAGCAATGGGAGCGGGTGGGCAGATTTTTAGCCCAAAAGGCGAGGCTGAGAGTCTCCGCCGGTCCATGACTGCAGTGGTTCCACCGGGCAGTGAATAAAGCTCCCAGATACTTGCATTACTGAGCACCCAAGGGATCCTGGCCCCTGCGAGGATCTAAGTGAGGGCGAGGAGGGATGGGCAGAGTTAACAAATGCTCTATGGGAGCCCTATGGATCAGCAAGGGCACGAGGAGTTGGCAGTTAGTGTTTACAGGACAACGACTGGAGAGTATCTGTTAGTCCAAGTTAGGAGACGGTCTAAAGAAAATCAATTCCAACTTATCTTTCAAGGGTTTTTAAAAGCTGGAGGTGGAAGGAGCGATTTATTTATTCGGTTCCTTTTTTGAGCCCCCGCTGGGCACTGAGCATTTTATGTGAAGCCAATTAGCATAAAGGACCGAGGAGCCTTCCCACTTCTGGGGTCAGATTGAGTAAGATCCAAAAGTGTTGCTTCTGCTGGGCCTGAGCAAAGTGTAGAACTAATGAGGCAGGTCACAGGCTCAATCCCCATAAAGACCACTTAGTTTTGCAAAGGAAAAAAAACACACACACACACACACACACACACACACACACACACACACTCCTCCATTTCCCAGCCACAAATTTTGCTCTTAACACAAAGCAGTCTCTCATGAACAGGAATCCCCAGAGGAGAAAACTCTTCCCAAGAGCTGGAAGCATGAGAACCAAGGCTACCCCCCACTGATGTGGGAAGAGAAGTGCCATCCTTCTGGGTGCCCAGAGGACAGAGCTAGGTCAGAGCTAGGACACAGGGTGGGCAGTAGTGGAGCTGAAGATTTTAATTTTATGAAAGGGGAAAACGTGTTCTACGTGGGAAGGGGCTGCCCTAGGAGGCGTGTAATGAGTTCCTCCTTGATAGAGGTGAACAAAAAA
Organism: Sarcophilus harrisii; assembly: GCF_902635505.1. NCBI lineage: Eukaryota > Metazoa > Chordata > Mammalia > Dasyuromorphia > Dasyuridae > Sarcophilus > Sarcophilus harrisii. The sequence continues at coordinate 657,069,793 of NC_045427.1, forward strand.
TCTTGCAATCACTTGTTGGAATGTTGTTCTGCGATTAGTGGGGCTACATGATCTCCCAGGTCCCTTTCAGCCCCAAGAGTCTAGGATTCCGTCAAGAATGGCTCCCTGGCTCTTCTGCAGGCTTGAATTAATGAGAGGAGGATGCAGCAATGTAACCAGCATCTCCAAAGGGAGAGACGAGCTGCTTGGAAGACCGAGGACACGGTCAGGAGAATTCCAGACCACAGAGGAAGGCTCATGGGAAGATGCCGGTCAAAGCCAACATTGGGGAAAACTAAAGGAAATTCAATGGGCCCCAGTGTCTCCCCCAACAGTGCTCAGTGTCCCCTTCTGCTCTAATGTTCCTCCCTCCCAGGTCTCCAAGGTGCTTTAGACTTGCTCCTGAGGCCACTGGACCAGCCTTTGCCAGGCAGCTTCCCACAGCCCCAAATGTCCTTCCCCACCCCTTGTTAACAAATGCTTATCTCCTGCCCACTCCCATCAGTCCCTGCCCTTTACTGAGGTGACCCTAAATCGTGATCATCAGTAACAACATCACGTGCTTTCACAGAGCTCTTCACGGGTTACAAAGCACTTCAGACATATGGCCTCATGGAGTCTTCCATGCAAGATGTTGGGACAGGATCTGTTTGGTTATCAGCCTTTCACAGAGAAGGAGACTGAAGCCAAAGAGATGAAGTGAATTAATATGTGACCAAACCAGGCCTTTGGGCTCCAAACCCAGCTCTCTGGATGATGATTATTCATACGGGCTCCACTCCCCTTAACCGATTTGCATTTTATGGGATGTTGAGATTATAACCATTCGTTCCCTAATAAGATTTTAGAGGCTGTAGCAGGTGAGTTATTCAGGGACATACAGGTGCCTTCTGGTGCCCCTCAGATTCATAAATATGATTTTACAAACATTTATTAAATGCCTCCTATGGGCCACGACCCAAGTTTAGCATTCAAATCACCTGCCAAGACGCTCAGGCCCCTGGTTCTAATCGAACAGATTTTGACCCAGCTCAAGAAGGACCAGGAAGAAGTTAACCAGCAAACCCTCATCCCTTGTGCCATGTGGCTCCTTCCCAGAGAAATGTTCACATTTTCAGTCTTTGACAAGGGAGCCAGGAGAAGGGGTGGGGGTTGGATTTTGTTATACATTTGTGTTTGTAAGGGAATTGGGAAAGGACAAAGTTTCATCTCCTAGTGAACAAAAATATCTGAACTTAATAATTACTTGGAACCCAATTAATATGAGAAAGGCTGCCCTGACTCTCCAAGGACAGCCATTTAATCTACTGTACAGGTGGATCGTACCTGCCAACGCATAGCATGATTAGCAAACGCCAGGAGGGGCTTCTCAATGGCACCTTGAGGGGTTTCAAGAAAAAAAACAATTGGATTCCGGGATGATGTTGATTGTCCAAGTGGGCCCAAAGCCCAACTCACAAGATGTATTTGTGTTTCCACAGACACTTTTATACAACAGCTCAGTCCTTCTGTGCAGAACACGGAGCTGGAAAGAAATGAGATTTTTTTTCTGGCCAAAAAGAAATTTAGTGATAAAATGAAACCTCGATCCACATGTGTTCTTTAGTGTAAAATGAGCTTTTCCAGGTAGAATTATTGGCTGGCTATACCACGTATTGTTCTGGAGGATGCTTTTATACCTTGAAGTAGTTTCTATCTTTTCCATCCATTTTGATGTTCCACGATTCTCATCAGCATCTCTCTTAGTTGTCCAAAGAAAATCTATCCCACACCATGCACAAGGGGTTCTTGAATGTTTCAGGACACCAATAGGCTGCTCGAGTCTCTTATTGAGGCTTTTTATAAGGGACCACCTCCTTTCTACGTTCAATGCGGCTTAGCCTACTTCTCACATGTTATCATCAAAAACATGCTCCATCAGTCTACATACACTATCCCATTCCTCCATTCCTTAGAGATTTTGGCATTTTGATCCTTCAGAGATGGTCCTATACCTTGAGTAGGAGCCCTAAAGAATCACTAGAAAAACACAGGGATTAAAAATTTAGATTTTTGTACCATCAAAACACAGAAAACCATTGAAAATAACTGACATCATCCCAGGGACAACCCATACCAAATTTTACCTCTTTTGAAGTTCTTGGCAAGGTTTATTTTCATCCAAGAAGAAATGTTCATGGACTAACTCAAGGAGTTTCCAGTCTAGTCATATGTCTTATCATGAGTAATTCATGTATTTCATCTACTTCATTTTTCTAGTGTGGATAGCTACACCCTTTTCTTTTGCATTGCTATAAATTTCAGAGAAGACTCCAAATGTGATTTCTTTGTTAATGTAGTAAATGAAAATCAATCACTATAAATCCACTGGCAGCTCTGGTCCATTTCATGCCTATTTGTTGTCACTTCAGTTTCATCAACAAATGACTCCAAGACGACTGGACACAATGGTGGATTTCACATCAATCTCTCCATGGTGTTCTCTTCTCCACTGAATTTTCCCTTTCACTAGGCAATGCTGTTCATAGTCTTTCGTCATCCTCTACCAGAAGATTTTGGAAGAAAACATTTGCTGAGCCCAGCAACTCATTTTTTCCACTTCTAGACACAATTATAATCCAAAGATTTTCAATGGGGTTTAAATTACATGAGCTTCTAGGCCACTGAAGCACCTTTATCTCCATCTCTTGGATCAACATCTTAACATTTCAAGAGATGGGAATTTTAATTTTGTGATTCGATGCAAGGTCGTGTTTCCATATTCTATCTCCAAGGGGAGAGTCACTTTGTCTCGGTTTCCTCGTCTATGAAATAGCATCTTTCTCCCAGGAATCTGTGAGGATCCAGTGAGATGGTGTGTCTAAAGCCCTTTGTGAGCCTCTAAAAGCTTTATCAATGCGACCTGTGACAAGACACAAGGTGAGGTCCTTGCCACAAATATAGGAGGATTCTTATTGTTTCAGGGTTATGTCCCTACTCATCCCTATAAGAGACCAGCCCTTAGAAAAGGGACATTAATAGGCAAGGCCAAAGTCTGTGTCAACCCAGAATTCCCATTCCCATAGTCCTCCTTCAAGTTCTTTTTAAACAGTCTAATCTGAGCCTCACAACGCTCCAGACCAGTGTTACTGTTATCCCCATTTTACAGATGAGCACATTTGTGACTTAATTAGGGTTCCCCAGCTAAAAATAATTATACAATTATAAATAACAAGAATAAATATATAACAATAAGTATCTAAGGTAGGATTTGAATCCAGCTCTTCCTGATACTCTGTCTACTCTGCCAGTCAATCAATCAGCCAACAAACATTCATTAAATGCAGTTACTCCACATCAAGGACTGTGCTAAGAACGAGACCTACAAAGAAGGGCAAACACATCCCTGCCTTCATCCACCTCACAGGCAGATGGGGGAAGACAAGACATAAGCGGCCATGTGCATGCACAGAGAGTAGATGGAAGGTTATCTGAGGAGCATGCTGCTAAATGGTTTAAGAACCAACTCTCTGCTGGCAAAATGTATGCCGGACACACTTTTAGGCTCATTCCCATACTGCCATTTTCTCTTAAGCCCTGATTTGAAGCCTTTGCTGATTTCTGAGTATAAGTACATGTTCTGAAAATTTACCAATCAGCTCTGAACATTTACCTATCAGCTCCAGGATGGCCAAAAAAACTGGCTGCAGCTGGAAGTCTATAAGAGGGAAGACACTGAAGGGGAGAGAAATGCAGGGATGCAGGCGGCAGAGAACAGGCTCCTTCACGAGGGAGGGGACTTTCGCTGGGTCGTAAAGGAGGGCACATACTTAGAAGAATAAATGTACTGACTCTTAGTCAAAAGGGACCTTTTTTCCACAAACTGTTCCCTACCCAGATTCACCCTTTGCCCTGTGACCAGAGATGGAGAGTGAGAAGTAAATCCCAGGGCCCCGGCGTTGTCACATACCCCACCCAACCCAGTGCTTCAATATACAAATAGGATGAACAATGTCGCTAGGTATGTATTAAGGACCCAGCAGGCCCCCCCCTTTGAGTGGGTCTTGGGATCTCATCTTGGGTACGCCAGTTCTATCCAGGCTCCCTCCCCTTATCCAAGGGGATGCAGGATAGAGTGCAAAAGAGAGTCTGCCAACAATGGAGCTCCAGCCAGAAGGAGATCGCTCCCCCCTTCTAAAAAGCCAGGAGACAAAAGAAGGTGGCACCCCAGTAACAAATCAGTGACAGTGGCTGGATTGGGAAACCGAAGTTTCTGCCTCCCAGCAGCTGGCCAAGCCCCCAGACCCTGCAGTGTCTGTAAATTCAGGTGTAAATCTTGGAAGGACTCGTGACAAGTGCAGTGACAGCCGTGCCATTACTGGTGATGGGAGACCTTCCAAAGAGGTACCTTTGAATTATAGGAATCTTATTAGAAGCCTCTGACCTCTGGAATTTGCAATGGGAAAGTCACCAGAAAACCTCAGGCGCCTACTTATGCCAGCTCCCCCAGCCCCCCCCCTCCTCCGAGGGAGAGCTGCTGAGAGAGGGAAGGAGGGAGGGAGGGAGAGACAGACAGAGAAAAAAGAGAGGAGACAGAGAAAAAGAGAAAGTGAGATAGGGAGAAAAAGAGAAAAGAAAGAGAGACAGGGACTGGAGGGGTGAGACAGAGAGAAAGAAAGAGACATAGAGGGATGGAAATAAAGGAGGAAAGAGACAAAGACAGAGGGGCAGAGAGAGTCGGTGACAGACAAAGAGACAGAAAAAAGAGAAGAGGGGAAAAAAGAAAGGCAGAGAGAGAAAGAAAAGAGAAAGGAGGAGAAAGACAAAGGGGAAGAAATAAAAAAGGGAGAGAAAGAAGGGGAGGTACAACAGCCTTAATAACAGACTGAGTCATAGCATAGGTAAACAGGTAGATGATGACAGATATAGATATATGGATACAAAGATAGATGGATAGATAGAAAAAGAAAAAAGAAAGGAAGGAAGGAAGGAAGGAAGAAAGAAAAGAAGGAAGAAAGGAAGGAAGGAAGGGAGGAAGGGAGGGAGAAAGAAAGAAAGAAAGAAAGAAAGAAAGAAAGAAAGAAAGAAAGAAAGAAAGAAAGAAAGAGAGAGAGAGAGAGAGAGAAAGAGAGAGAGAAAGAAAGAAAGAAAGAAAGAAAGAAAGAAAGAAAGAAAGAAAGAAAGAAAGAAAGAAAGAAAGAAAGAAAGAAAAAGGAAGGAAGGGAGGGAGGGAGGAAGGGAGGAAGGAAAGAAGGAATTAAGAAAGGAAGGAAGGGAGGGAGGAAGGAAGGAAGGAATTAAGAAAGGAAGGAAGGGAGGGAGGGAGGAAAGAAAAAGAAAGAAAGAAAGAAAGAAGGATAAATGGATGGATGAATGGACACATTTAGACAGATGGATACACACACATACAGACAGACAGACAGATTGAGCAGAAAGGGATCATGCATTTATATAGTATCAACTGTGTGCTAAGTCATTGTGCTAAATACTTTACAAATAATTCATTAGAAAGAACAGGCGGACAATGCAAATCCTTTAAGAGGCATAGAATATCATTATTTTACACAATGTAGAATATATCTATGGTATGTTATAGTCCTTAAGTCATTACCTAAATGTTATTATTTTCTGTGTATCTAGAATGGCAGACATCTTTTTTCCCCATCTCTCTTCTGGTGCAATGTCAGCTTTCCTGCCTGAAAGACTGGAGCCCAGACTTGAAGGAAAGAGATCCATACTGCTCTGAACCCCAAGATGATCCCCTACTTTGAAGGGCCCTCATATCTCATTTGAGCTGCTGACCCCATCCCACCTCTACCATGGCTTTCGTAGAAGGAGGAAGCAGAGGATTTTGTCCAGCAGAGAATCGCCTCCGCGAGCCCCAGAGATAGGCCAGCAGGCCGGCTCTTCAGGAGAGCCTTGAAGATCTTAGCCAGGGCTGCCATCCGGACCCCACAGACACATAACCACAAAAGAAATAAGGCTTGCAGGGGTCTCCTTGGACTTGCAGAAGGAAGCCTGGACAGAGCAATGTGGGAGGGCCCAGCCCAGCCGGGCCCATGTTCTGGAATGGCCTTGACCATCCCCCATCTTCACCCTGTCTTCCCCACAGGCTCCATCTCAGTGCTCCCTTCTACAAGAAGCCAGAGCTGTCGGTGCCCCCAAAAGATGTGGGATCTGTCGCTAAACATTTCACTGCCAGGTCTCAGCCAATGATCACTTGCAGAGGGATCTCCATGGCCCAGGTCTGTGTCTGAGGCTGCCGTGTCATCCTTCCTCTCTTCCACTCCAGATCCTCAGGTAGGTTTAGATCATGACTATATCATTTGCCTACTTTGTCCCCTGCTGTGTATACAATAAGTGTTTAATAAATGCTTGGCGCGTCCTGCACTGTCCACAACAGCAGGGAGGAGAGCTCTCAATGCTAGGCTGGAGGGGCTAATAGAGTCATCTGATCCAAGCCTCTCATTTTACAGATAAGGAAACTGAGGTCCAAAGGGATTGTCCAAAGCAGACTTAGAATTTGAACCCAAGTCTTCAGACCCTAAACCCACTGTATTTTCCTGCACTGAGCTGCCAGCCTGTGCTGGGGGAAAGCAGATAGGGTGGGACTGAGTGGGGTGGGGGAGAGCCCCCCTCGTGCTTCCCACTTACAAGCCAAGAAGCGGCTCACAATCCATTTGCAAGAGCAGGCACGGAGGGCCCGACTGCCCCGTCCCTCCCAGTCCTTCCTCCCGGGCCCCAAAGATGCCCGGCCGTCGGCATCCCGGCTGCGGCCGCCACCGGACTGAGGCCGCCCGTCCCCTCGGCGCTGGCTGGTCCCTCAGTGTGCGCGGGTCTGTGTGATGTAAGCTGCCGAGGTTCAAGGGTGTTTCCGGAGCCCGCGTACTGGGGACTGCCTTTCCTCTGGGGCCCAAGCCAAGCTCTACATCAAAGGCTGATTGAGCAGAAAATACGTGCTGGGGCTCACAGCGGTGCTCCATTATAGCATAAGTACGCTTGTAAATATTCACTACATGTTATTACGCCATTTGAACCAAGAATATTGCAGGGTGAAAGGTCGGCCCTAATACTCTCTCAGGAGGCAGCAGTTTTGAATATAACCAAATGGGATAATGGTCAGGAATGCCCAGAGGGGGCAATGCTGCACATCGGGTGGAATTGTGCCGTGAGTTTTAAGTTTTCCGGACAACAAAGATGCCGGGAGATGTCTCATAAGCAGTCATTATTAATGGAATGACAAGGCTAATGTGAAGCAGGATGTCTTGCCTATAATAAATCTTGTCCCGGTGCCATTAGTAGTCCTTACAACTGCAAATCGCAGTTAGGTTATAACCTAACATGGCAGAATTTTATCCTCTCAATCTCTAATGTATTTTATAATGCTGTTAAAGGCAGGAATCGCAACTGTTTAAGCTCACTTAATCTAGGAGAAGTTTAAACACGAATTTTAAATGCAAAAAACTGCTTTGATATTAGTTTTTCTTAATTAAATAGATCTGGCTAAGAAGAAGGTCTTTTTAAACATGCATCACGCCGTATTAGATGAGCAATCTGGAATTTAAAATGCGACACTTCACCGGGATGCAACTCGGAATGCCTGATGCGGCCCGATAATTGACGACGGGAAGGGATGGCGCTCATTTGCTTGTTAGAGTACAAATGTACGGCGCGCTCGGGCTCTTTGGAAGGAATCATTTATTTCGTCCTGAAAACCCGAGGCTTTTGTAAAGATTATCTTCCCACTTAGAGAGAGGAGAACTGGATCGTTCGCCAATCCCGTCTTCAGGCTGGACTTGCAGAGGAAGTCAACAAACACTCTCCGGGCAAACGGGGAGGATCCGCAGCACGACCCAAGAGGAGAGTACGTGAAATCTTGAAGCCAGGATAAAGCTCTTTACTACACCCTCGCATTGTCTCAGCCTGAGCTGAAAATTGTTCAGCGAGGGAGAGCCCTGCCATCTGCCTTCCAAAGGTCATCGCTAATCAACCGGGTATCTGTCCTTGGCTCATGGAGAGAAGGAAGAGGACCAAAGGCCGTTGGACCAACCACATCAGAAAGCTTGGTTCCGTTGGGCCTAAAATACATATAACATATTATCCAGTGAGGTAGGATGAGTTTGTAAACTCAAAGCATCATCTGCATGTGGCCAGATCTCCAATTCCATTGATTTGAGGTCTCCCAATTTAGAAAATTCTCTCGGTGAGATCTCGGGCTCCTTACTTTTCATCTAAGTGCTTTATCCACTGATCTAGGAAGTTCAGTGATTTAGTCTCAGTGGGAACAAGATTTAATTCCAGGTGTTCTTGGAGCCGGGGCTGCTCTCTGCCTACAATAGCCATCCCAATGACACTGAAGAAAAATCTTCAGGACTCAAGGGGAATTGAAAATGTTTTTGATGCTATTGTACTTAAAGCCTAAAAGTATCTCCATGCTTCCCACCGGAAAAGATTATTTTCTAGACAAGAAGCCCAAGATTTAGACCCAAAAAGCTATTTGGAAGATGATCTCACTACACAAGAAGGACTGAGCAAGGTCCAGAGAGCTCAGATCATTCACTCATCTGTGCAAAGGTTACAGGAGAGAACATTTGAACTCAGGTCTTCTGGTACCAAAGCCAATGTTTTTCTGCTGCATCAATTCTATTTCTACCCATGGAGCTGGGTCCGGGAGGGACTGAAGACTGCGTGTCGGTCAACTTCTTTACCTGACATGTGGAAACCATGACCCAGAGGCATTAAAATCCCAGAGACAATGAGGAGCAGAAGGCTCGGTGTGTATATATATGTATATATAATCATAGAACTTATATGTATAATCATCTAATTATATATATATATATATATATATATCTTCCTCTCATTCATATATGTGTGTGTGTGTAAGTGTGTTTTTGTGTGTATACATATATTCATGGAATATATATTTCATGTAAAAGAATAATAAATAAAATAAAAGAATAAGAATCTATCAAAAAAATCTATTAAAAAATAAAAAAGAATCTCCAAGGACTTTGAAACCTCCAGACAAGCCCTTCGCTGAACCCAGCCCAACACACCAAGATGTGGACGCCCAGTCCTGACTCTGCTCTCCCTCAGCATCCCTCCACTTGGGGACAGATTTGTCAGAAAGTCATTTGTTTATTTTTTTCCCTGACATGGGGCCTAAACTGGCCTCTTCCTACCTTTGCCCCACCGATCCCAGTTTTGACTGCACCAAACGTACATTTCCGATTCCCTTCCCCATGGCGGCCCTTCAAATACCTAAAGGTGGCCATCTTGCTCCCTGGGCATCTTCCCTTGTCCAGAGTAAACAGGTGGATTCTTTTAATTGATGCTCACGTGGCATCCTGACGGGGAACTTCAGTACTGAAAGGAGTGCAATGAGGCTGTTTAGATTAACTTGTTTACAATAAAAATATCTTCCAGATAATAAGGTTTCTCTGTATTAAAAAAGGAAACGCCATAAAGCTAAAGTGGAAATGATAGAATTACAGAATCTGAAGCTTGGCAGGGCCCCAGATGATGAGCCTGCTGAAGGCAAGAACTAGCTTTCTCATCATTTGCATCCCTACTTTTTAGCCACATTACACCAGCCACATTACAGGCACTTAATAAAAGTCCAGCACACGGAGGCTGCCGGGGAGACCCAGCGGCAGCTGCTGTCACGAGATGGGGATGAGGGCCCGTGCCAGGGGAGGAGCAGGTCAGAAGAGAGAGGAGGCATATGGGGAGATGCTGCAGAGGCAGAAACAATAGGCCTGGGCAACTTATTAAGCAGGGGAGGGAGGATGAGAGAGTGAGAAGTGGAAGAAGACTCCTAGACTGCAGGCTAAGGGCTTGAGAAGGTCCCAAGAAAGGACCAGCCCAATGGCTGCCCTCAAAGAGCTTAATTTGAAAGGGGGGAACACATATTTACAAACAGAAGCAGTAGTGAGCAACATACAATTTTTCAGCCCCAAAGAGCCAAGTTCAAATCCAGTCATTCCTTAACTGGCTAGGGGACCCTGGGCACGCTACTCCCCTTCTGTTTCCTCAGCCTCGGTTTCCTCATCTGCAGAATAGGCTAATAGCCCTTCCCTCCCAGGTTATCGTGAGGATACAAGGAGATAATATCTGTGAAGCACTTAGCGAGCTTTAAAGCACTCTATAAACACTAGCTCTCATGATGGCTGGGGAATATAAGGAAGGGGACTATGATTTGGGACTGGATGGATCTTTCAGTCATAGTTAGATTCGTAGACAACCACCAGGCCGGATTAGGGAACCAGCTTCTCCATGGCTGGCCCTCTCCAGGATAAAGGAAAGGGAAATTGACTGGCAGACAGCATGGGTTCTCACTGGGATTCTTCTGTTAACTAGACTGATGATACTGATGAATGAAATCTTTCATCGCCTCAGTTCTCTGACCTGTAAAATGCGGGGTTTGGACCACAGGATTCTTCCAAGCCCCTCTTATTCTAATATCCCTTTTAAAAATGACTGCAAGACCACCATTTCAGAGGATCCTTTCACCTCACCCTAAATCACTACTGGCAAAAAGATAAATTAGAAATACTGTTGCATAGTCAATTCATTACTTTGTCCTTCTTTCACTTAGTAAAACATTTAATTAGTATTTACTAGAAAATTACTATCAATTACTAAACATTGCTACAAATCACTGGCCAAATGGATAAATTCCCTCTCCCCCGCCCCTCTCTCTCTCTCACTGAAAAGAAATTCAATTACTAACTTTAAGTAATTGGGGGTAATTTATTTCTTTGAGGGCAGGGAGCTCCAGACAAACGGGAAGGAGTTTAGCAAAGAGCAGAGAAGATGATTAAGACATTGGGAGGGTCTGATTTATGAGGAAAGCTGAAGTAGTTAAACCCACATGGTTGAGCCAAGCAAGCTCACCCATTGACGAGGAAAGCCACTTGCCCACGAGCAAGGGGAAGCCTGATGGAAGCGTTCAGGAAATGGTTTAGCAAGATGTCCGGCAATACAGGAAGGGAGAGGGGAAGGAGGAAGAAGCAGCAGCTCCTACTCGGACAGAAGTTTGCACTTCTCTAACCCTCAGATCTGAGGCTGGAAGCTGAAGGGGCAGAGTCATCTAGGATAGGTACCCCTTGTCAGGGCAAACCAATCGATGAGGAAGCACTTATATGTGTCGGGCTCGATTTCAGGGACCAGGAACATAAAGAGGAAAATAAAAGTGTCTGTCCTCAAGAAGCTTATGTTTCCGGCTTGGGGAACTGAGCCACCATCTCAGTCATTGTAAGAACTCAATTTAAAACACTCTGTGTCCTTGTTCTTCATGGGGCCTTCAGAGGACCAATGGCATCAGGAGGGCAATGTCATGACTCACAAGGGAAGTGAGGGAGGACTGTGCAATATCACCAGCTTGACTCTCCCCTCCTCTCTAAGTCAGCTGACTCTTTGTGAGCTAGAGCAACCTCGTGCAGCTGAGGACAGCTGAGAAGCTTTCCTTTCCTAAGTTGAATTAATGAGCATTTGTCAAGCACTTACCTGGGCCCAAGCACTATTCCAAGCACACTGGGCTGCCACAAGTGGAGTGGGTTTCCCACATCTATGATAAGTGTCAGAGGCAAGATTTGAAACCCTTTGTGATCCCAGTGATGTGGCCACAAGACAAGGTTCAGGAAAGCAGAGATGAGGTACAGCAGTTGTGAAAATCACAGTGAAGTGTTCTCCCTGCCAGGAGGTACCTTTATGCTTTATATTTTTCAAAACATATGTTTTGACAAGTCTTCAACATTAACCCTTGCAAAACCTTGTATTCCAATTTTCACCCCCCTAAATGGCAAGTAGTCCAATATATGTTAAACGTGGTAGAAATGTATGTTAAATCTAATATATGCATACTATAGCTTTATACTATTAGCTTGCCTCAATCAAGAAAAATCAAATCAGTACAGAAAAAAAAAATGAGAAACAAAATAAAATGCAAGCAAACAACAACAAAAAGAATGAAAATGCTCTGTTGTGATCCACACTCAGTTCCCATGATTCTTTCTCTGGGTGTAATGGCTTTCTTCATCATAAGATCTTCAGAACTGGTCTGAATCCTCTCATTGTTGAAAAGAGCCCTGCCCATCAGAACTGGTCATCGTATAATCTTGTTGTTGCCATGTACAATGATCTCCTGGTTCTGCTCATTTCACTCAGTTCATGTAAGACTCTCCAGGCCTCTCTGAAATCATCCTACTGGTCGTCAGAAAATACCTTTATTAGCGAGTAAAGATTTCGGACAAAATCCAAGTATGACTTTATGCCATATTTTGGGAAGGGGTGATTTTTATAAACAGAAGGAAGAGGGAGAAGGGGGAGAAACCAGGAGATCAGGAAGATAAGGGATGTTTTGGAAAATTGTTGGGGAGATGTTTTGCTTGAAAGATAAGATCAAGGAGGAGTGGGGGAGAATACTTGCAGGATAAGATGAAGGATTAGAGAGATGCTTCATGGATAGAAACAAAGAGGGGGAAGAGCAGGAAAAATAATTGAAGGGCAAATCCAGGGAAGATTTGGAGAAACAAAGTCAGGGGAGATTTGGAGCAATACTCCTAGAATGAATTGAAGAATTTTGGTCTTAGGGAGAGAGCAAGCTGGCTTGAGTTCCCATCACCAGTTCCAGATTTCTTCCCAAGGAATACTCAACTGCTTCCACTGGGCATTGATTTCTTTGATAGAGTGAAGAAATTGATTTAGAATATAAAACTGGAATTTTTCAGCATCAGTTTCTATCTATATTTCTGTAAACTTCTCTCTATATTTCTGTAAAAGCTCAGGAGCTACGTCCTCCAAGATGCCTTTCCTCTTCCCACTTCCCATTGCCAGTACCTTTCCTTCCCCCTGAGGTTACGTACCATTTGTGTTTTATATATTTTACTAAAATCTATTATTTTCAAGTCTGTCTCATTTGAATGCAAGCTCTTGAGGGCAGGAATCATGTTTTTGTTTTTGTTTGTGCATCTAGGACTTAGCACAGTTCCCTTGCACATACTAGGCACTTAACAAATGCTTGTGGACTAATTGTTGATTAGGAAGATATATGAAAATTCACTATTTGCTGGGGTGGCAACCCAAGAAGTAGGAGATCCAGTGGGGGAGACACAGAAGTTTCCACTCGTAAAATTTGGGTAGCCCTGCTCCTAACCCTTATTCTAAACCTACTTCTAGGCTTATTGGAGTATGTTGGGGAAGAGTACTTAAAGTGAAGCTTGTTGCTTCTCTGAAGGCAATGAACACAGTCAGTAATTTCATGCTGTGGCGCAGAATGTCAATTTAACATTGATGTATCTGAAAAATTCAATTTCCATCTAGGAAATCCAAACTCCCTCTGCTTAGTTTGCAGTAAAATCTAAGTAAGTCCAAAAGACCACACCGAATGTGTGCACAATAATAGTGGGCAAAACCACTCTGTGTCCGTGTTCCTCATGGGGCTTTCAGAGGACCAATGACATCAGGAGAGGGGGTGAGGGGAAAAGGGAGAGAACCTTCCAACTGTGGAACTGGGAAGTAGACTTTGGTTCCTGGGACAATTCAAGAAAATGTCATTAATGAGGTGATTAGTAAACACTTCTAAAGGGAAATGGAAATTCCAAAGAGCCACTGTTGCTTACTTAAAAACCAGTCTTGCCAGCCTAGTGTCACTTTCTTATTTGACAAGATTAATAAGAGAATAGATGAAAAGGATGCTGAGGGGTAGCTTACTTGGATTTTAGCAAAGTTTTTTATTAAGCATCTTAAACTATTATTGTGGAGAAAATGGAGAGCCAGGGATTAAATGATGATGCAAATAGATTAATTTATTACCAACTGAATGGCAGTACTCAAAGAATATGTAGCTAATGGTTCAATGTCAACATGGCAGCAGGGTCCAAGTAGGGTGCCTCAGGGATCTATTTTTGGCAGTGCTCTATTTAATATTTCTTGTCAATGACTTGGATCAAGCACGAACGATTTGCTCCTCAAATTGGCAGATGACACAAATCTGGGAGAGATAGTTAGTACAATGGATGACAGAAGGGGAGCCAAAATAATTTCAATAAGATAGAACATTGGGGATGAATCTAATGGGATGAAATTCAATAGGGATGAACATCTTGAACTTAGATTAAAAATAATCCATTTCACAAGTATAAGATGAGAGAGATGTGGCTAGATAGCAGTTGTTCTAAATTTCAGTAGGCTACATGCTCAGTCAGCAATATGATATGGAAGCCAAAAAAAAGAATTCCTGTGGTCTTGGGCTATGTTAAGAGTAGAATTATTTCGAGGAAGAGGGAGGTGAGGATTTCACTGTCCTCTGAGCCCTTGTCACACTTCATCTGTCATTGTGTGTTCATCCTGGGTGCTGTGGTTTTGAAAGGAAATGAATAACTGGAGAGTATCCAGAAGAGGACAATCAAAAGAGTGAAGGGCTTTGAGTGCATGACATGAAGGTCTGTTGAATAAACTTGACATTTATCTTCCAGAAAAGACATTGGGGAAGTGGGAGACAAAACGGCTAGCACATGGCGGAGAGATTGGACTTTATTTGGCCCTGCTATCCAGAAATGGGCATAATAATGAAACTTGTTTGTCAGTTATTTATCAGAAAAAGAGATATTTAGGCTTACTCTCAGAAAAAACTTCATAGCCATTTTGGAGCTGCCCCAGAACGGAAAGCCACTATGGAGTGGAGGATTCCCTCTCCTTGACTGCTTCAGAGAGAAGCTGGATAAGCTCATGGCCCCTGAGGTTAATTCCAACTCTCAAAGCTGTGCTTCTGTAATTTCCAAAGTCCTGGGAACTCATCTGGTCTGACATAACCCAACAAGAATCTTATGTACAGGAAAGGGCACCGGATGTACAATCTGAAACACTGGGTTCAAATCCCAGCTTTGCCGATTCATTGTGTGTCCTGGGACAAGTCTATCTATCTTTCTGCTCCTAAGCATCTGCATCTGGAAAGTGAGGCTCTTGGACTGAATGAACTTCCAATGCCTCCAAATTTTAAATCTGAAATTCTGCAATCTCCCCAAGTGGAATTAAAAGAACACCAAAGACACAAAATCGACAACCTTCCAACCCATCCCATATCCATCTCAAGAGCCCTGATTACTAGAAAGTTTTTGAACCTATCAACTAACTGTACTTTCCAGTCCCTTTATGCTTAAAAAACAAACCAAAGCGAAAAGAATTCCCCAATTTCCCCAATGTCTCACATCATAACAGCAGGTCTCTGCCTCCATGCTAGGGTCTTTTCTCTCACATATCTAAATTTCTTTACCATTCCTTTGCCCAGACTCTATAAATTTTTTCTCCAGGTTAACATGCCCAGTTCCTACAACCAATCCTTATGTGATATGGACTCAAGGCTTTTCACCATCTTAGTTCCCTTGAATAGTGATTCTCCCTCTTCCTGAAAACAATAGATCAAGAGCAAAAGAACTTCTTTGACCACCACATTCCTTTACTGATTCAGACTGAATTTACAGGCTGCTGAAACCCTGAGATCCTTTTCAGAATGATTGCTCTCAATGCCTCTCCCATATTAGACTGGAAAAGCAGATTTTTATATTGAAGTGCAGGACTCCACATTTAGCCCTTTGGGATCAGATTCAGGCCAGTGCTTGAGCCTGATGAAATCCTTTAGATTCCTCACTTTGTCATCCACTATACTAGGGCTCTCTCAGCCTTGGGTCACCTGCAATTTTGATGAGGAACAACATCCGTTCCTTTATCTATTTCATCGATGATAATGTCAAATAGCACAGGGCTGAACACAGATTCCTGGGATACTCCACTAGAAACCTCTTGCTGTACTGACATTGAGGCATTCTAAGTCTGGTTATCCAACTACTTTGAAACTATAATTGTATGATTGTCTAATTTATCTCCATCTTCTCTACAGATTAGTCGGAATTACTTAATCATAATTTTACAAAAATCTAGAAAAACCACTTCCTCAATATTCCTCCTATTTATTGGTTTACTGATATTGAGCTCTCTAAAAGGAAATGTTTATATTTAATATAAGCACTTTTATCCTTACTTCAGTTCTTTTCTAAGTGAATTGCTCTTAAAGTTACATCGTTCACATATGATCAGAATGTGATGATGACATAATGAGCACTCATCTGGAACTCATTCATCTGCCACGTGGTCCACATAGATATTCATCTCATTCACTATAAACCAGAATACACTCTTATATGATTAAAGAAACTACTTCCACCTCTAAGTCAGGCCACCAAATTCATCTTACACACACACACACACACACACACACACACACACACACAAATTCTGTTTCACAAGCCCAAACCAAGCAAGGAATATCTTTTTGAAATGAAGAAATTGACCCATATGTGCCCTCAACTACCAGAACATCTAATTAAGCATGAGCGCTGTAGAAGTTTCGATGTCTTATTTAATCTTCTCTTCTCTTCATGTGCTGTCACAGTTCACTTAATATTCTGTCTTGATAATAATAATGATAATAGCCACCGTCCATATAGTGCTTGAAGGTTTACAAAGCACTTTTACATATTTGATCTTCCTAATTCCCCTGCGGTGTAAATTCTATTATGGACTTCCACTTTATATACAAAAAACTGAGAGATGAAGGAACTTTCTTATACTCACAGAGTGACTGAGGCAAGATTTGACCTCAGCCCTTTCTGACTTGAGGTCCAGTTATTTTTTTTTAAGAAGTGGAGTTAAAGAGACAAAAGTTGAATAGTCTCTACCTACATATAGTTTATATCACAGCAAAGGTATTCAACGTGTATATATATAGGTCCATGCTAGCTGGGATGGAGATCAAAAAGGCTTTAGAGGGAAGGGAGATCTTGAACTGTCTTGACTCTCAGAGTCAAAATTGGAGAGGCAAAGTGTTCCAGGAATGAGGTGTATCCTTTACAAAGGCATTGAGCCTGGAGATGGAGTGTCATTTATGAGGAAAAATAAGACTAGTTAGGCTGAATCATAGCTTGCATGCAATGGAGTAGTGTCTAATAAAGCTGAAGTAGCAGAAGGGAGCCTGTGAATACTCTCAGTACTAAATAGAAGAGTTTATATTTGATCCTCTAGAAAACAGGAAGCAATATGGAGTTTATTAATCAGAGGACTGATGACACGGTCAGAAAGAAGTTGATTAGATAGCTTTTTCAAGAGTCTGTCTAGGAAGAAAAAGATGTATAAATATAAATGTTTGTATATGTATGGATATTGAGGATTTTTTCAGGATAAGAATACTTGGTTGTAAAGAATGAAAGAAATTCATAGACAGGGAGAGACTGAGGATTGGAGAGGGGGAATGATGATGGTGATGATCTGATGGAGAAGACTGACAAGAGAAAGACATAGTATCTGTAGAGGAGATAGTTTTGATAAATCAAAATGCCACCTATTCATTAGAGAACAGAGAAAAGCAGAATTAAATGGAGGATGATATTAAAGGGTCGAACCATATAGCTAAGTGGAAAAGAATAGTTACAGGTTTTTTAAGTAAAGTAGGAGGCAAAGTCCTCAGCTGAGAAGAGGAAATGGTATGGGAGGCTTACAGAAAGAAGAGATATAAGCAACCACTAGGGTGGATATGATTGACATTCAATTAGGAAGCAGTTGTAGGATTCAGTGAAGGTCCATTTGATACTAGAGAGAAACATTTCTCAGAAACATTGTCCAGGAGCACCCTGGCTATTAATCATATACTATTTGAGGGCATTTTGCAGCAGATACACAATGTTTGGTATAAAATGAATGTAAAACTTAAGGATAGGTTTTGAAACATCATGTATCTCAAGATGTTCCTTTTTAAAAAATACTCTTTTGTCCTTTAATCAAAGAAGGGCAAAAAGTCCTTTAATATTAAGTTAAATACATTACAGATTTTATGGATTAAACAATGGAAGAATTTTCAGTCTCATATTTTCTACATTCCTAATATTGCAGATTTCTTCAAGGAAAGGACGATGTCTGGGTTTTTTTTTGTTTTTGTTTTTTGTGTCTTTGCTGAGGCAATGGGCGTTAAGTGACTTGCCCAGGGTCACACAATTAGGAAGTGTTAAATGTCTGAGACCAGATTTGAACTCAGGTCCTCCTGACTTCAGGGCTGGTGCTCCATCCACTGTGCTACCTAACTGCCCCAATATCTGGGTTTTTAAAGCTCCCTCAGAATGATGAACACACCATAGGTGCATATAATAAGCATTTGAAAATAGCTATCTATTTGATGATTATAAATAGTCATTTGCTTAATGTCATACAGTAAGTCTTAAGTTTAAAGTCATACATCCTCTGTCATCAATGAAGAAAATGTATCATAAAAAGTAAATTCTCTTATTTTTTCAGTGAAATAACCTAGCTCAAGGGAAAAGATCTCTGTTATTTTATTAGGTTTATGACTGTCCCACTGCCACCATGTACATGAAATAATAGCATAAATGAAGAAGTAGTTATCAAGTGCTAATTATGCCCCCAAGAGATAATCTTTGAGTTAGGAGGCAAGGTTGCTGGTAAGAAGATGACCAGAGCACAAAATACAAGATGAGAGGAGTCAAAAGCTCTTAGGCCTGAAGGTAAAATCCAACTGTAAAATACTCCTTGAAAATCTATGTAAAAACCCTAAAAATGTGGCTTCTAAGAATGTTACATACAGGAGAACATGTGTTTAAAAGAGAGAGAAAAGAATTCAGCTTCCATGGCCTGTTATTATGTCCCTGTCCCTGTCCTTGGTGCTGACCCCTGCTCCAGCCAAGTGCTAACAGTTGTTCTCTGAAGAATACCATTGACACGCTGCACCATTTTACTCTAATTAGGGCACTTCTTTTGGAATGGATCTACTGTAGCTAAATTTGAAAGCACAAAAAGCATCTGGCACCAAGGACTTCTCCTAACTTCCATGTAGTCCAACGTTCACCATATTCAACTCAGTAGTTTTCTCTGATTATCTACAGACAGTCAGTCAATAAGCATCTATTAAGTGTTTACAATGCTCCAGGCACTGTTCTAAATGGCATCAGCCCTGTCCATTCAACATGGTGGTCTTGAGGTGTTTGATAAAAATAGAAGAACTCCCTGCCTTTCAGTAAGGATTGAGAGAATAAGGGTAGAGCAAGAGAACTTACTTGGCAAAGTTTGCTATCCCAATGGAGCTAGCGATCTAATAGATGGACTGGACCATCAGATTCCAGGCCTGATCTCTCTCTCACACCCTTCCCAGTAGAATCTCTATTCCCTGCCCCCTTGGCTCCCATTCAGATCACATATGGGCTCGGTTCATGTGTTCCAAAGAATTCTCCGGGGGGACTCAGGGGGGCCAACCTGAATGATTGGTGATGTCTTATTTTTTCCTAGCATTAAATACATATTTACCAACAACCCTGATATAAGTGTTCTACTCTCATTTTAAGAGTTGAGGAACCAAGTGTAGAAAAATTAAGTGTCTGGCCCTAAATCACACAGGTGTGAAATAGCAGAGGCAAGACTTGAAGCCAGGTCCTCTGACTCCAGAACTGGGACCGTTTCTCCAAAATACTGCACTGAGAGACCTCATCAAAGAAAGCTAACAAAGAAGGCAGTAGAAGCAAGAGCACAGGGTTGGGTTCCAATTCTGAATCTGACATGACCTTCAGTGAGACTTTCCCCAAGTCCTTTCTCCTCTAATATGATAATTTAGTAATAAGATGATTCTATTGTGCCTTCCTGGCCTTTCCAACTAAAAATCCCAAGCAACAGTGGCCACTCATGATCCATTTGAAAAGGAGAGCTCTACGTGAGGTGTCCCCTGCTGCTGGAGTCATAGTTTCACCTTTTTATATTCATCTGCAGTCCTGTTTTATCTTCGACCATAGCTAACCAATCCAGTGGTTTTTAAGGTTTACATTTGAGCCTCAAAATAACTCTGTGAGGTAGATATTAGTAATGTGTCCATTTTACAGAAGAGGAAAATAAGGCTTATCGAGACTAAGTGGTTTGCCTAAGGTCACATAACTAGTAAATGCCTGTGGCAGAATTTGAACCCAGATTTTCTCAACTTTCAGTGCTGAATGCTATCTATTGTGTCATGCTGCTTTACTGGTGGGGTTTCATCTTAAACAGTGGGACAGATCTTGGAATTAGGAAGACCTTGGTTTAAACCCCATCTCTGACTCATTTCACCCTTCACTAATGAACCACCAGTGGCTCTCTAATGTCTCTGAAATGAAATCTCAGGTCTTCTATTTGGCATTCAAGGCCCTCCTTCCTCCTTTTTCCAGTGATTTTCCATTTTATTCCCCTTCCCAAACTCTTCAGTCTAGGTGTCCTGGTCTGCCTGTTCTTCCTGACACATGATGCTCCATCTCTAGCCTCCATGCCTTTGCACAAGGATATTCTCCCTCCTCACTTTTGCCTCCCCAAATCCCTGGTTTCCTTTCAGCCTCAGCCACCCTGCTCCCCAGGAAGGTTTCTCTGACCCTCCCAGCTGCAGGGCATCCCCCCATAGTAATCTGAGTATGTTGATCCATGTATCTGTTGTCTCCCCCATGAGAATAGAAGATCCTCGGATGGTAAGGACTCCTTCTTTTTTCTTTGTACAACTGGCTAGGGCCATGTGCAGAATGTAATATTTTGTCGTTTATCTGATGGATTGATATTGGGACAGCGACCAAGTCACTTAACCATTCAGTGTCTCTTTTCCTCATCTGTGAAATGGAGATGATACCAGCCCTTCAGAGGACCTAAGTCGCAAGACTGGGACTCTTTAATGAGACATCATTATATGTAAAGGGCATGGAAAACTTTAAAGAGCTCTAGAAATGGGCTTTCTTGACATGTTTCCAGCACCTAGGACAGTGTATTTCCCTGAGTTTGAGATCTTTTCTACAAGTAACTCAGAATCATTTGTTCCATAAAGCCATGGGCCAGGAGGTGACCTTAAGAAATAATGGAGTAATTTGAGTGGCCTCTTGGAGAGATGAGAATTTATCCTATTTTAAAAGGCCTCCTGCTTTCACACTTTCCAGAAGCCAGGACAGCTGAGCTGGGAGGCCAGCGAGCAGCAGCTGGAGGCAATAGCCCTGAGGACTGCATCAGCCTCTCTCCTACTCAGAGGCTGCCTGCAGGCAGTAGATAAAATCAGGCACAAAGAGACCCTCTGGGCTGGTGTTTTTCAGCTGGCCCATTATTCTGCTGCTTGCAGAGGTGTTTGTTGCAGAAGGAGAGAGAGAGAGAGAGAGAGAGAGGTAGTGAGCCAGGTGAGACCTCTTTGTGGTGGAGCTGTGTGCCTCCAGGGAGTCTTGTTACCTGGGTGGTTTTCCTTGTCTGTGTTCCTCTGCACCTGAAGGAATCCCTGTGGGATACCTGTGTGCTAGGCATAATGCAAGCTGCCATGCCAAGAGAACCAAAGAACCCATAATGGCAAGGGCCACTAGAAAGTGGCCAGTGTACTCTCTCCTTGCTTTGTGGGGGCCCTGGAAAATTCATTTGAATGCTTTTTTCCCCTGGTTGCTCAGGGGTAAACTTATGTCAGCCCCCACAATACATTGGTAATAACAGGTCGGGGGACCCTGACGATGAGGTCATGGTACTCCTCCTGTTCTCTGAAGGGGAGTGTCTAAAGCAATTTATGGAGTTTCCTTCTAAAAGGCTAGAAATCCGTCCCCAGCCCATCTAATGACTGGAGCATTAAATCCCACTTCACAGATGGGATAAAATGTGCCTGCATATGTCACAGGATCGGAGATCTGTCTACAGAAGGGACCTTGGAATCCAGGAGGTTCGACCCTTTAACTATAAAGATTAGAAAATATGAGTCAATGAGGTTAAAAGACTTGCTAAATATCCCACAAGTAATAAGTGTTAAATGTCGGGATCCAAATCCTGTTCATCTGACCCCAAATGCAGTTCTCTTTCCCCTTGGGAGTTGCCATGTCACAGAGGGACTCGGAGATGAAAGCTGTGCTCATTTGACGAAGAATTACCAGGAAGATGACACTCCAAACTTTCAACAAATAGATTTGGGAAATCATCCACAGCAGAGATAGTAGCAAAGATAAAGGAGAAATCCAAGAGAGGATGGGCAGATGTTAGCTGTGGAGTGTGAAAACCAGCAGCAGTCATCATGAAGCTTTGTCTCAAATCTGCAGATAAATCTTTATTCAGTTAAGAAGGGAATAAGTATTCATATAGCACCTACTGTGTGCCAGACATTATGTTAGAGTTGAGTTACAGTGAGTCTGACTGTAGCTGATCAGAATAAAATGAGTTTGGGACGCTCTGCTACAGGTCGGACTCAAATAGTCTCTAAGAACATTTGGGGTGGGTTCCCTAATTTGGCACATCTCACATTTGGGGGGTGGGAGGGATAATTCAATTCTGTTTTGTTCATAGAGCACAGTCCCTTCCCTAATGGGGGCATCCCATGCTGGGCGGTCCTGTGCCAGTCTCCCATGTCATATAATCGATTCTAAAGTTCTTAAGAGAGACTTTGAGAGTGTCCTTGTTTCACTTTTATTGACCACCTTGTGAGCGCTTACTCTGTGTGACTTCTCCATAAAATAATATTTTGGGCAAGCAGCAAACACTGTGGCCAACCCAAGGGAGCCACGCTCCCTGCAGCAGAGCCGGGACTTTTGGCCGTTTGGTTGGAGAAAGGACCTCGGTGTCCTGGTCTCCTCCTGTCAAGCGACCTTTAGACTCTCCCTCAGACAGTTCAGCTGGAAGTGGTTCGGCCTCCTGCCACAGTGCCGACGCACTGTCCAGGTTTCCCAGACACTCGTCAATGGGGTCAGCCCAAGGGCCCTGTAGATCTTCGGTCCGAAGTCAGCCCACACTTTCCTCGGGAGCCTCCCTGACACTGAGCTAGCTCTGGCAATGTGGGTGTCAATCTCACTGCCACTGGGTACACCCCTGGAAAGTGTACCAAGATAGGAGAACTTATTCACAGCATTCAGAACATCTACATTTGCTATAAATGATGGTTCCACAAATGGAGGGGGTAATGCTGGTCGATGGAGCTGATTTGGAACCTAAACACCCTCATCTTAGGATTTACATATATGCATGTATGTACGTCCAATGTACACTCAAGTGGAGTACAAAAAGAGGGATTGTCAAGCCAAAATTAGCACAAGTAGCTCGATCCTAACAGCTACCGTGGTAAGTAAATACTATAATAATTATCACCATTTTACAGTTGAGGAAACTGAAGCATTAGGAATCAAGTGACTTGCACAGGATCACACAATTAGTTTGTGTGCATACATACATACATATATTATATATACATATATATGAATATATATATGATGTAAAGAAGGTAGAATAACAATATTTGGCAACTATTTGTATATATGCATATATAAGTGAGGAAACTAAGATGGTACCAATATTCTGAGCCCAAGAAAGATGGCGGGGTAAGGGGGAGGAGAGAATGATGATGCCTTTGAGATAAATAAGGAAGTCTGGAAGTTGAATCTCCTTAGCCTGCTCTGCAGGGTCCTTCCCAATCTGGCACCAGTCCACTTTTCCAGGTTCATTTCTCACTTTTTCCTCCCTATGATCGCTATTCATCCAGTCAAAATCCATATATTTATCAAGTATTGACTCTGTGGTGTTCAATAACTTCACAGGGCTTCCACTTTATCAGGAGAGATAGTGTGTGTGTGTGTGTGTGTGTGTGTGTGTGTGTTGTGTGTGTGTGTGTAGTGTGTGAGTGTGTGTGGGTGTGTTGTAAGTGTGTGAGTGTGTGTGTGAGTGTGAGAGTGTGTGTATGAGTGTGAGCCTATGTGTGAGTGTGTGAATGTATGTGAGTGTGTGTGAGAGTGTGTATATGAGTGTGAGTGTGAATGTGTGTGTGAGTGCGCGCGCGTGTGTGTGTGTGTGTGTGTGTGTGTGTGTGTGTGTGTGTTAGGAGCATCCAAACATTTAATGATGTGCTGGTGGTTTGAGAGACATTGGTGTGATTCATTAACACGTAATGGCGCAGCCACCATTCTCCATTGGAGTCTCACCAAACTACCAGGGTGTGTTAAAAATCATCAGGTTTGGAAATTAGTGGTGGAAATGGAAAAAAAAAACATCCAACCTACCACAGCTCAAGCAATTCAATTTGTGTTAGGAATACGATCCCCCCACCAAGGGAGTCTTATCTCTCAAGGAAGGAGTCTTATCATGGTGGCTCCAGGTGATGAACATCATCCCCCCTGCTATGGGTTATTCAGGTTCCAGGGAGAGTCAATCAATCAATTAGCAAGTATTTATTAAGTGCTTACTGTGTGACAGGCTTAGTGCTAAGTGCTGCCGAGTCCCTTTCCTCAGGTCACACAGACAGTATATCAATATATGTCAGCGGCAGGATCTGAATCCAGATTGTCACAACCCTGAGGCTCTCTATCCTTTGCTCCAAACTTCTCCCCTTGTGCATTCGCACACACACATACACACACACTCACTGTCTCTCACGCACACATACACACTCACATGCACACACATTCTCTCACATACACAATCACACACATACTCACACGCACACACATACATTCTCACACACATACAGTCACACACACAGTCACATACAGTCACACACACTCACATACAGTCACAAATACATAAAGTCACACACATAGACTCACATATACACACATTCTCACACAATCACACACATACACACACATACATTCTCACACACATACAGTCACACACACACTCACATACAGTCACACACACTCACATACAGTCACAAATACATAAAGTCACACACACAGACTCACATATACACACATTCTCACACAATCACACACATACTCACACGTACACACATACATTCTCACACACACACAAACGCACACTCACACACAGCATTGTAAAGCAGACAGTTCTGCTAGTAAAGGGTGCCCAGGGAGGATTCTCCATTGCTTGGGTTGGCAAAAGCTCCGTGCTATGACAAACATTTTGGAAACTGGCTTTAATACCTCCCCCATGTCACTTTCCCACTTCATCCATTTTCTTACTCCTCGTGGGGTATTAAGAATTGTTCTGTTTCCTAACACTTTGAATCCTTTTATATGATCAGCAAAGACCATACTGACAATTACACCGAGGTTATCACTGTACCAGATAAAGGTCAAACAGAGCTTCTAGGAAATGAATGTCAACACTCAGCTTGCTCCCTTCTGCTCATCTCATGTCATCATGTCCCCGTCTGCTCTCTACAGCCTTATCCCAACAATACCCGTATTCCATATAGCTTTATCTTACCAATATGGAGCCTGAACACTCTCATCTTAGCCTTCATATGTATGTATTTATACCCAATGTACCCCCAAAGGGTGTACAAAAAGACCGAAAGATTGGTGCTGCTTTCAACATCATGCAGGAGAGTGGCTTTTTTCGAGTCAGAAAAAAGAAAAGCCCAGAGATTCCTGACCAATCTTTCCTTAAAAGGGCCGTGGCCCCCAGGAGCAGGGGGGAATCTTCCCCCAAAACTCCCTTACACAGAACGCTTAAGAGTCCCACAATCTCTTTTAGGACTAGAGTTCAGCTCCTTGTAATTCTCAGGTTCTACAACGATTTGCAATTGCTTCTATATACACAAACACCAAAAGAAAAAAAAATTATGCCCTTGTTAGCGGCCTTAAGTTCTCAAGACTTATGTGAAATTTCTTCGCCAATTGTGTCTCCTTTTATGGACAAAAGAAATCACTAAAAAGCCAGTGGCTATAAGAGCTGCAAACAAAATGAACCTTTAAAAAGCTAATGACTTCAGGGTGATTGTAGAGACACATAAAGTATGTTCAGGGCTTACACTATTTGTCATTAACACATATTGTGAAAGCTTGGCTAATATAATGTGACACAAAATTAGTCAAACACAATTCATGCAATATTGTTTAATTTTACTCTTCATTTAACTTGGTTTTAAGCAAAATCATTATGTCACATGATAACACTGACTTGAGCAAGAAATATTTTCTAATGGGTTCTGCACGTAGAAATGAGTTATTACTGGCTCCATGCTGAACACATTCTTAACTATGGAAACTCAAAAGCTAATAGCTTCATCATGTTTTGACAACATCTACATACTTTATGCATTATTTACAAGAAAGATATAAAAATGAAACCACTGAATATCTCACACAATACTTCACAGTCATAGTTAACTGGTTAAAAATATAACACATTCATCTTCCAGAGGCTGACTATTTGCATACAGATATTTGCATACCGTGTTGTGCAGTGCCGTTAATGGACAATGTAACCTTTGTACTTTCCCTCTGATGTGTATGGGATACTCATTAAGTATAAAATAATGGTAAAAATCAGGCTTCGGGTGATCTACATTGCAGAAATGATTCCCCAGAGCAGGGAGGAAAGGTAAAATGTGGGTGGGAAAATGTTTAATTGAATTAATTCCTCATTTTCTATATTTTTAGTTTGTAATTCATAGGCAAAGCAATTGGATGAGTATATGTCAACGGCATGAATTGAGAAAGATTTCATCTCCATTATTCAAAGTGTCAGCCTCCTCCCAGTCCCATATTAAAACAACGCTTCCGCCGGAGATGGAGATAAATGTGGGATGTGGCGCACACCTGTTAAATGGTCAGCGCTTTACCCGGGTGGGAGAACGTTATCGCCGCCATCCAAAAAAACCATCCCGGCCCTCTCCTCAAACGTCGGGGAGAAATGGACGGTGCTCTCATTGGCGTTAATATCTAGTAATGAGTTGCTCATTAAGCCTGACCCTAGATTTCAGACAAGTAGCTCCCAGTAATGTAAAGGATCCTGTTACTTAAGTGCTTAATTACCAAAATCTCCCCTTTTCCCTACTGGTGATTTCTATTCCAACAGCTCAAGAATAAGGAAATCATTGATCTCCGAAGCCAAAAAAAGGGAGGGAGGGGTTTCTGTTTGCAGAAAAAACATACAATTCTGGCACTTCATTCAACAAGAATTCATTATTTAGCACATGCCTTTTGGGTGCCAAGCATTGTGCTCGGCACTGAGGGAAAAAAATAAATAAATAAACACGCCTTGCCCTCCATGACCTTATATTCTATGGGCTAGGTCAGGTAAAAAGGAAGGAGAACACCAAGTACAAAAGTGAATCAAGTCAAAAACACATACAAAATCATTCCACTGGATGTGGGGAGCACTAACCAGTGGTGACCCAGGAGTAGCCTCTTGGAGAAAGTAGCTGTCCCCTAAATCTTGAAGGGAGTTAGGTGACTCAAGGGGCAGAAGTAAAAGAGGGAAGAACATTCTCAGCATGGCACAGATAAGCAAGGAGAAAAGTCATCTTAGTCTCCCTGGAAGAGAGTTTATATACAGTGAAGAGAAATATATCATCCATTTGGAAAGAAAGGTTGGAGATGGATTGTGAAGGACTTTCAGTCGTTCTGGTCCAAAACCTTTGGAGTCAAGTTTCTGACAACCTTCATACGGAAATCGCTCTAGTTTTAGTTTTCTGTGTAGAGTCGAAGAAATCCCAGGGGATGCTTCACCTCAGATCTCCTTTGACTGCATCATTTTATTTCTGTTGTTGTTTTGGCTCCTTTGAAATTTTATAGGAAGACGTTTTCTATTTTAAAATAAACATTAAGCACTAAGACACTATTCCCCTAGAAAAGCAAAGTCTCATTTCCTCCAATGGCAGTGAGGCAAGTCACTCAAAAACAACCATCAGGAACAGAGCTGGGATACGTGGAGGATTCCACTGAGCAAGAATCTTATCAGGGTTCAGACATTGCAATCTTTTCCCAATGTGAGAAAGGATAGTAGTAAATGCCAGTTATATCAAGGCACCCCAGGATTTTGTTGCCAATTAAAATGTGCAGAAGTTAATAGAAGTTCTGTATTCTTACTCAGATTCTACCTTTTCTAGCATAGGTGCTTCCATCCCCCAACCAATATGGCAGCCCCTTGAAGAGTCAATAAAATACCTGGGTTTCTGTGGGCTCTCAAAAACCATCTTGCCTTGAACCAGTAATGTCTCTACTGAATCTGTATCTCAGAGAGATCATAAAAAAGAAAAAGGATCCAAATGTGCAAAGATGTTTGTGGCAGCCCTTTTTGTAGTGGCAAGAAATTGGAAACTGAATAGATGCCCCTTGGTTGGGAAATGGCTGAATAAGTTCTGGTCTATGAATGTAATGGAATATTATTGTTCTATAAGAAATGACTGGCAGAATTATTCAGAGACACCTGGAGAGAGTTACAAGAACTGATGCTGAGTGAAATGAGCAGGACCAGGAGATCATTGTACAAGGCAAGAAGAAAGTTATGTGATCAATTCTGATGGACATGGCTCTTTGCAATAAGGAGGTGATTCTGACCAATTCCAATAGACTTGTGATGGAGAGAACCATCTGCATCCAATGAGTGCTGTGGGGACTGAATGGGGATCACAACATAGTATTTTCATCTTTTTTGATGTTTCCTTTTTTCCCTTCTCACATTTTTCCTTTTTGATCTGATTTTTCTTGTGCATCATGATAAATGTGGCAATATGTTTACAAGAATTGCATGTTTAACCTATATTGGATTACTTGCTGTTTAGGGTAGGGGATAAGGAGAAGGGAGGGAGAAAAATTTGGAACACAAGGTTTTTGAGGGGTGAATGTTGAAAACTATCTTTGTGTGTATTTTGAAAATAAAAAGCTATTATTATTTAAAAATGGAAAATAAAATTCAGCCTCCTTCAGTCAATCTGGTAATGAGCTTCTCTGAATATAGCAAGACTAGTCCTTAGAGAATGGTCTCTGTCTACCACTGGGTGAAGCCTCAGAATCCTTGTCCCTTAGAAGTAACTGCCACAGCTTGGACGCTCCCGGCTTTGCCTGGGACACCCCAAGACCATCTCTCGACCATGAAAAGATTTTGGAGGAAGAATTTAGTAGCAGATCTTTGTGCATATTTTCCATGTATTTCATAAGCCAGGCAAAGAAATTTTATAATGTAAATGATATCGAAATAACTTAGTGAGAAGGGATTGGGGGTGTGGGATATTATTTATGTGATTTCTAGTTTTCTTTTGGAGGGTCCGTTTTTATTCAGGGTGTCCTACAGTCTGCCTGTCTTTCTGTCTCTGTGTTTCTCTGTATTTATGTCTCTGTCTTCCTGTCTCTCTCTCTCTGTCTCCATCTGTCTCTTTCTGTGTCTCTGTCTTTGTCTCTGTCTGCCTCTCTCATGCCTGTGCACACACGTGCGCACACACACACACACACACACACACCCTTTAAAGCTAATTATCCATAATTTCCATTTCTTTTGCAAAGCAAACTCAATTTTTCACAACCTGACTCTTAGGCTCAAAATTCCTCCCAACGTTTGCATGATGGAGCTGACCGACTACTAAGCAATGACCTGATGCTACTGAGCCCCATTCAATTTCCTACCTTTCCACCCCAGTCCCAGATGGTGAATGGCTCCTTCCACTAAGTCCCTCATTTCCCAATGGACCTTCCTTCTTTAATAAACATGCTACTTCTAAGTCAACATAAAACATACCTAAACACATTTTCTTTCGTCAAGGCAGGCTCATATTTTAGTCATTTTTTTTCCACTTTTGGCCCCTTGAAGGTATATTGCTTTGCTTTAAATGTAGAAATAGGAGAGAGCAAGAGAAAAGGGCAGGTGGGTTTGGAATGAATAGGGAGGGGCCCTTAGCTCCTTTATGGAAAGGCTGAATTGACTTCAAAATCAGGCTGCTGTCTAGAGCAGAAACACAGAACTGAACTTTCCCTTATTGCTGAATCTTCTGGACGGTGTGTGTGTGTGTGTGTGTGTGCTCTTGTAAAGGTTCTTTCTTCTTGAGGTAAATAAAATCGTCGAACCTCAGAAACATGCTATTATTACAGCCGAGTGCTAAGGTGTACCGAAGAGGAAATAACTCTCCGAGGGATAAATTACATGTGATGAGGGCCAAAAGAATACAGCTCCTATTTCAGGAAGTCTTCCAGGCAAAAGCCGAGATTTGGCAGTTTTAGCGTTGCTTTCAAGACAATCCGCGTACACCAAAAACATTATTCTTCCCTGGGCCCCCCAGAGGCCCCGGCGATCATCTGGATGTGTGTCGTTATTCCGTTCCCTCAAATTCTACCCAGATCTTCTTTATTAATTTTAATTTGTCATCAATAACCTGACAGGCCCTCTTTCGGTGGGGCTGCTGGATTAACCATTTCACTTGCGGTGGCAGCTATTAAAACTGTGCTCGCGATTAGCAGTAATGAGGTCAAAGAGACTAATGCGGGCCTGCGCCATCGCTACCAGCGAAATGCACAACACAAGAGGATTTATTATGCTCACTTGCTGAAATGTAATTTAAAAACAGGATATTGCCACCTGCTAGGCGGGCTCAGAGGGTTATCCAGATCATTTAAACATTTCCTGCTAATATGTTTGTTTGCTTCTGGCAGATATTCCCATTTACTCCAACAACTATTGGGGAAATCGAGTTAATCAGCGCTATCTCCTGAATATCAGCACAAGCAGGTGAATAAATCACCAGGTGATTAGGGGAGGCAACTGTAAATTGGGGTGATTTAATCATCAATGTTACCAACAAGAAAACAACGAGTGTTTCCTATGTCCCCCTCCCTCCATTTTCTCCTCTGAGTGGGGGCCTGTGGGTGCTGCGGGGAACATTCAGGCCCGCTACCCTGAGCCGGGCCGGCTTCCCCCTGGGAGCGCAGAGCTCCTCTCGGCTGATTTGCAAAGGGAGCATCATCGGCCACCGGCACGTCAAGAGCAGGAGTCTGGCCCAGGCATTAGGGACCGTTCCCAAGGATGGAGCCACACCGGTCGTTTTGTTTCACCTGAAAACCTTTCTTTTCCTGATTTGGGGATCCTCGTAAGCTTAAGGTACACCAGATTGTGCTGAAACTCATAAATGTTTTAGAGGTGCCCCCACACCCACCCTAAGCCTCCTGGGCAGAGAAACTAGCCACTCTTCTCAGCACGATGGCAATCCCTGTGCAGCATCTCACGATGACCCTCTGCACGTTACACCAGCCGCCCCACAACCCCAGAAACTAATGTTGAGCCTATTAGAAAGGCACCGCTGCCAGCAAGCACAGGTCCAGGCCCGCCCCGTTCACCTTCCCGAGACTGCTAAGGACGAGGGAGAGCCTTGGCTCTGCTGCCGGAGTTCCGGGAAGCTTTTAGATTTCCCATTTGGGGAGATATCATGTTAACACTCAGGCTTTCGGAGTCCATTTTCCATAGGATTACTTCAAATTAAATACAAATTCCTCAGGCTGATTTGAGGGTACAGGTCAGAGTATGACTCTTAATGTCCAAGAGTTCTCTGCAAACCGTGATCAGATCCTGCTGCTAAGAGTTCCTGATGCAGCTCCAGGATCTTTGGAAATCTCCACAGAACCACCTTCTGCTCCTTCAAAGAGACCCAGCAAAGAAAGAGATCCCTCACTGCTTCGATGCAGAAAGGCAGAAACGATGGAGAGGGCCCAGGATGTCCCAAGTGTGCCCACGTGGGCTCTGGGGCTTCAGGAAGCAGCTGCCCTCCTGCAGCGAGCCCCAAGGAAGCCAGTTAACTCCCTTCTCCCCAGACCTGAGCCGCTCACATCAGAAAACCACAAACTTTTGCCTGGAGATCCAGGCGTGTTTGGGTCATTTGAGCAACAGAAAAGGGGGTCAGAGCATCCCACCCTGGCCCTTGGACAGTGCATGCATCCCGGGGGCAGGTGCCAGCCCCAGGTACAGGCTCCTAGCAGGCCATAGTGCCCCCGGCCAGCCCCACCCGCACCAGCCCCTCCTGTCCTTCCCTCTCAGTGCTGCCGGAGCCGGTGATGGGTACAATGTTTGTAATTCCACATCAAGCGTTCCTGGCGCCTGCCGTTTACGGGGGCTGCCGCGTTGGCAGGTTATCCCGGGGCCTCCACTCATCTGACATGTCAGGTGTACAATCAAACAAAGAGAGAGCGGGGATTCGCTTTTACAGGGAGGCAAGCTGAATGCTATTACCCGTGTATTTGTCACCAGCTCGCACATCCCAGCCTCTAATCTGCCATCAGGCTGGGTGCTACAAAGTGGAGAGCCGGGGACATGCATTTCTCCGTAACTACCTGCTGTCAGCCATTATTTTAAGGATCCTGTGATTTTCTTTTATTTTGAGTTGAAAAAACAAGGCAGCTGCAGTAATAAAAAAAAAAAAAGCATCTCAACGAGTCCTTTCCTGGCAGATTTGTCATGGGTGGGGAGACGGGGCGGGCATTTGTTTGCCCAGGAGATGGGGACGCGGGAACAGAATACGGTCAATCAGGAGGGCGTTCTTTGAATGAAGTCCCCCTTAGAATGGGGCAGAATGGGAAACAAGATAAAACCACACGCATGGAGGATCCCGAAGCCTCCGATCAGTAGGGGCACAGCACGTACACAGGCGGGCACGGTGTGGACAAACACAGAGATACCCACGTGCTGTGGCGAGCCTGAGGTGGCAAAAGTGTTCCATGGGGGATGAGAAGGGGGAACAAAAGGTCCAGGGGAGATTTGTTCTTCAGCCCCCTGACAGTTCTCAAGCCTGTCAACCCCGTCCAGTGATGGGAGTTCTCCCACTCCAAAAGATTTAGCAGTGGCTCTAATGGGGGTAGCCAAGACCTGATGTTTAATGACGTTATGCAAAGTTATAACTTAAATCACTGGCTTGTCTGCTCTATGTTTGCAAAATTAGTTTTCCTTGTTCCCTGAATGACACCATTTTCGTCAGGTTGATGCTCCAAGTTGTTTTGCTTGAGTAGCCATATTAATTACAAGGGGTTTGTTTTGTTTTTTCTTCTCTTAATGAAAATGTGTGGGTTAAGAGAGAAAGAAAATAAATATTAATAAAAAGAAAGCCTTTTATTAAACAGCTTATACATACTATGGTAAAGGACTGAGAGACAGAACAGGGATGAAAAAAAGGAGAGGGAGAAAAACAGAGACAGAGAGACAAAGAGAGAGGGACAAAAAGACAGAGAGAGACAGACAGAGAGAGAGAGACAGAGAGAGACAGACAGACAGAGACACAGACAGATACACAGACAGAGACAGAGAGACAGACAGACAGAGACAGAGAGAAAGAGAGAGAGAGAACATCATACCTACTGATAGTCTAATTCAGATTTAGAAACAGCACCAACACAACATTCCACCTGTGATGCTGTCTCCAAACATGCCCTTTCCAAATCAGAGATAAAAAGATGCCCATTTTTGACCTTGACTTTTGAAGGTTCCCTACATTACTTTGGAATATGACTTGAACCTGTGCAAATGAAAATGAGGACCTTGTGACACACGACTTTACCCAGACCCAGGTTTGTACCCGGCATGTCAGGTGCCAAACAAAGAATCAAAAGCCTTAATGCTCTTCTATGGAAAGTGGGAGCAGCCGGACAGTCCCAAACAATGAAATATGACCCAAACAAAGAGTGATTAATGACTTTTGAAGCCGGGATGTCACGTCGACCACATACACTTTGGGTAGGTCTTTGAAGAGAAAATATCAAGAGCTTTGAGCTTTAAATATTGACCATTTCATAGTGAAGCATGTAAAATGCAGAAACAAATATTCAAGTGTGATTTTCCCAGGACTCTGAGCATCCCCCCATCAGATCTCCTGTAAGGACCACTTATGGCCATCTGCATAATGGATGATCAGAGGAGCAAAGAATTGACAGAGACAGCTCTGGTTAGTGAGGATTTCTCGGCCAAGTCTCTGCTCTCTTGGCTTTGTCGCATGTTCCACCGGGGACAGAACTTAACAAAAGCTTTTTTTTTGAGCCATAACCTATCTATATGAAAGCACCCACTTCCGTGGGAAACTAGGAAGGGTTGTTGATGTTCCAAAAGGAGAACAAATAGCAGCAGTCCTGTAAGCAGACAAAATCTTCCCATCCAACATCTCTTAAAACAATCTTATTTCCATGCTCACAGCCATTGTGATAGTCTAGAGGTTCATTTTTCATTGGCAATATAAATTTATTTCCAAGATAAAGGAAATGTCTTTTATTTTTGAAGGGACATATTCATTATGTAATTATCCTTAACTTACAAGGATAAAGTCCACTAGCTTTTATTAACCTTTCATTTTTTCCTATATTACACAAATTGCATGTCTACACAGCCTTAATCTGTTCTCCACCCCCTAAGCAGCCATAACCCTTTGAAATTCCTTGGTCTGGTATAGACTTTCCATTTGAAACCAGGAATGCCAGTTTGGTAAGTACTAACAATGAAGGAAAACCCCCAAATACCCAAATATATCCCAATGTATATATAGATATAGATATAGATATAGATAACCACATGTACATGTACATATCCAGCCATCCTGATGCCATTAGGAATTGATCTATCCAGGCTAAGCCTTCCTGACTTCCAGCCCCTGCCCACCCCCAGGAATTAATGTTCTCTTTCCCTTTTGAAACTTGGTGTCCACGTGGTACTTTCCACATAGACTGAAGTTTTTGAGGGATGGGCGTGTTTTTTCTTGGTATTCCCAAGACCTGTCATGGTACCTTCCACATAGTAGGCACTCAATAAGGAATTGTTGAAATGAATTTAGTTGAAAGTACTAAATCTGCACTCAGTGGAGATAGTTCTACTTTGGAACGGAAAGTCTTGGCTCAGATTTCAATGAGACAAACTCTATTGGCTTGGGCTTGAGGGGCTGGTCAGTGGGAAGATTGTATTCTCCATAGAGGAGCAGCACATGATTTTTTCCTTCCTTTTCTTTCTTCCTTTTTGTAAAGAGCTTTGACAGATCTGTTTACTAGATGAGGTGGTACAATAGTCCTGGGCCTGGAATCAGGAAGACCCGAGTTCAAATGCAGCCACAAACATTTATTAGCCATGTAATCTTGGCCAAGACACTTAAATATCTATCTAACTATTTAACTGTTTCCTCACCTCTAAAATGGGGATAATAATAGCACCCACCTCCCGGTTGCTGTGAAGATCAAATGAGATAATATTGGTAAAGTACTTAGCACAGTGCCTGGCACAGAGAAGGTGCTTAATATTCTTATTGTCTTTCTTAAATCAAGGGGCTTGAGGCAAAATCTGTTTTCTCCCTCTTTAGAAGGGCTAGCGACCCATTTCAACGGTCATTTATCACTATACTGCACTACAAAAAGACACCATTTGCCTTTGGATGATGGAGGAGAAAGAGCGGCGATTGGCTTTCTCATAGTTTCATCAATAAAATGGTTTGTGTTTTGTGGGTCCAATCACATCCAAAGCAGAAGTGAATACAGCCCATGTGATCTGTGTGGCCTGTGATGCTCCAAAATGATCATCATCCTGTTGGAAATTCCCACCTACAAAGAGTCTAGATCTGAACCTCAAGTGCTCTTCCGTGGCGGCCATTCAGTCATCTCCCTCATGCCCAACTCTCCATGGCCCCATTTAGGGTTCTCTTGGCAAAGATACGGTGGTTTGCCATTGCTTCTCCAGCTCATTTTAGAGATGAGGAAACTGAGGCAACCAAGTTAAGCGACTTGCCCAGGGTCACACAGTAAGTGTCAGATTTGAGTCTTCTGAGCTCCAGCCCTGGTGCTCTATCCACAGCACCTCCTAACCCTGAAGCTCCCAGAGTGTGATAGCATAGACTGTTCTCCTAGACGATGCTTATGAAGTTGACTTTTGGAACCCAACTACATTATATGTTAACGTTCATATTCAATCTGCCAAGATCTTTTTAAATCTTTCTTCTAATATTTGGCCTCAGATACTTATTAGCTGTATGACTCTGGACAAGTCACTTTACCTGTTTGCCTCAGTTTCCTCAATTGTAAAACGATAATAATGACAAAAAATTGCAAAATGATAGCAAAATCACCCTCCTTCCCATGGTGCTTATGAGAATCAAATAAGATATTTGTGAAGTGTTTCACAAAACTCAAAGTGCTCTGCAAGTGCTAGCAAGGGTTATTATTGTTGTCTTTATTATACCTCTCCCTCTCTGCCTTCCAGAAATCTGATAAGCTTATCAGTTGTTCCTTTAACTCCTTTCTGGTAAAGGCAATCTCCCCGTTCCTCGTAAGCACTTACACTGACAGACAAACATGACCAAATAAAGATCCCCGTGGCGCTCCACTAACGATCTGTGTTCTGAACCTTCGCTTCTCGAGTTTTCTGTCTCTACGATCCACAAGGCTTGCGTCCAGATCTCTCAGGAAGCGACCACGGTGTCTGCGGTAGAACAATCTTGCCCTTTGCCCTTTGCGGATTCTGGAATCCAAGTTCCTTGTGAATAAATAGAGTAACACGCTTTAATGTTCAAAGACTATTAGAGGCGAGCATGATTACCCATTGTCACAGGATAACCAACATCCTCCACGGAACAGGCCAAAAACAACACACCCACCTCACCCACAGTGTCCAGGATGGGAGCCGGGTGTGGCGAGCTGGCTCCCGGAGCCTCCGTCTAAAACGGTCCTTCTGACTTGGCCGATGCCCTCAGAGGGAGGGGCAGGAAACCGACGTCCAGGAGAACAATATTTCAGTGATGATGGGAAAAGGTTTGGGGTTGGGGGGTTTGAAGGCTTTAAATGATGGGAAAGGGAAAAACAAAGCCAGGTCAGGATCTAATCACACTCGCTGCCCCAGAATGGGCTTCGGGTCAGCCATGATGAAACGCTGGGAACAGCTCAATGTCAGCCTGTGGACGTTGTTCCCCTGGCTCCAACGGGGAAAGCCTGAGAGTCTCCTTGCTCAGGTAGCTCCGAAAGGCCCAGACCTGGTCCATCCTCTCTCTCTTGCTTTAGAAACCATCTTTGGGCCCGCTTCACCCCCCAAAAAGTTTTTGTTTTGTTTTGTTTAATATACAAAAGGCAAAAGAGCAAATGAGGGACACAACAGAGCGACTCTGATACTACTAAATTGAATGTACATTTTAAAAAAGTAAACCTGATGCAATATGGCTCCTTACAATCTTGTTTTGTGCTTCGTGTGCTGAAATGTTCATGAAATGATTCATAACAAAAAAGACAATTTAAAAAGAAATTCCAGACATGGAGAATATAAACTCCTTGAGGGCCAGAACATTTGTATTTGTGTTTATCAGACACAGCAGTCACCACAAAGGAGGAGTTTCACAAATCCTTGAATTTCTGTGGCTCCTTGGGAGATGGTGAAAAGGGCATCCCTCACTCTTTCTCCCCGTCTCCCACTCTTTCCTTCCCTGCCCCCCAAGTCCTCCTTGGGCAAGGTCAGCCAGTGGAAACCCGAGTGAACTTTAGGGACATGGAGCCAGAAGCCTTATTAACTCCCAACTCCATTGGAAAGAATAACTGCCTAATGTTAGAACAGGAGAAATAAGACCCATGTTAAGTAAATAAATACATTTTATGTTCACGTATACTAAATATGAAATAACTGCAGGGGGCTCTAGCACCTGAGGAGAGGATCAGGGAAGGGGGAGCTGCCTCCGGGAATGGGAGGGGGAAAGCCCACACACAGAAGGGCTGTAGTGTGGCTGAAGCGAGAGTG
The DNA here is from genome assembly GCF_902635505.1 of Sarcophilus harrisii. Taxonomy (NCBI): domain Eukaryota; kingdom Metazoa; phylum Chordata; class Mammalia; order Dasyuromorphia; family Dasyuridae; genus Sarcophilus; species Sarcophilus harrisii. The sequence goes on from NC_045427.1 coordinate 657,107,218, forward strand.
GGAATCACGTTGTAGGGCTAGAAAGGGAGGGGGACCTTGGGGTGAAGAACTTTCAACCCCAACGTGAAAAGGCGCATGTGACTTCAGGAGCAGGAGGTGCCTGTGGAGACTCTGAGGAAGGGAGACTTGTGTTTCAGGAAATTCACCCTGGCTCTAAGGGTGATGGGAGAGGGAGGGAAAAGATTTAAACAGGGAGACAAAGTAAGAGGTTGAAATAAAAATAAATGATTAAAGTCTTTTAAAATTCAGACCCCCAAAGACGTTGGAGATAACCCCGTCTCATCTTTTCCTAGCCCCATTTTGTTAAGGAGAACACAGGCCTCCGGGGGAACTGACTGGCCCAATCTCCACTCAGGCAGGGCTCAGCTCCTAGAACGGCCCCCTAGCCACTCCCCCACACCGGTACCCCAAGAGTTTGGGAAAACCAGCCACACCGGGAAGTCCCACGGCTCCAACAGCATTTCCTGATTTCTCGGGAGTTCCTCTGTGAGTGGCTACAGTGGCAATCGGTGTGGTCCCATCAGTGATGTCCTATTCCCCAACCAGAGCAAGCACCCAATAGGGGTCTGGGGGCAGCCCTACTACGGGCCTGGCACCGTGGCCTCTCTGAGTGCCTGGGAGCTTTTCCTTGCTCTCATCTATACCCAGTCCTTTACCCCGGTTGGGCTTATTCAGACACTCCTGCCATAGCCACAATCAAGCAATCACTCTCATTAAAAAAAAAAAAAATACCCCACTTTCTGTGCAAACAATGGCCTTGCTTCCATCTTCGGAGGCTGCTAAGAGGTACAAGGGGTGGAGCACTCAGATCCAGCCCAAGACCTTCCTGGCTGTCTGACCACAAATAAGGCACCTCAACGCCTCCTGCCTCAGTTTCCTCATTTGTAAAATGGAGATAATCGAGAGCCCCCCTCTCACAAGATTGCTCTGAGGACCAAAGGAGTCAATGTGTAAAGTTCAGCAAACCCTAAAGCACCATGTGAATGCTACTATCATCATTGTCATCATCATCATCATCGTCATCACTGATGATCAATTGCCCAACCCTAGAGACAAAGCTCTGCTCATATACGATTCACCAGCTCTTTGGGGAGAGCCCCAATCCTCTGCCTCCAGAGAGACAGAGACGGACACGCACACACATACATGCTCATGTCCACACATGTGTGTGCAAATGGACACGCCTTATGCACACAGACACCCCTGTGCAGTCCACACATGTGTGCACACACACTCCCATGCACACACATGCACGATCCGCACACGTGTGTGCGCACAGACACGCCCCGTGCACGCACATATACACTCATGGCCTTTACCTGTGCACGGCTGCTGCTCCGGCCTGGCCCAGGCTCCCCATGGCTGACGGGCCCCTGGGCCCTCAACGCCTTCCCCATAAGAAGGATCTGGGCGGAGTCTCCCTGGGATCCTCCTCCCCCAGCTCAGTGTTGACTCCAATTTTATAAAGGTGTAACAAGTGAGCAAATTAAGGCGTCCGGCCCTGACAGGCCCCTGACACTGACCGGGGCGGAGCAGCCGCCTAATGATTACATTACGATCGTGGGATATTATTCAGAATGACTTCAGATAAATGTATGAACTAGAGGCTGTGCCGCCGTTATTACGGAGCTGATAAGGTGGCTAATCAGGGTCCAAGTATGTGTCATTTCATAAATGATGAACCGGGGTTTGATGGGAATTCCCCAGGAGACCCTGGCTGGCGTCATCGTGGCTCCGGGCTGAGGAACCACAGCCAATGTGGCTCTGATGGTGCCCAATAATGGCTGATGAGGAAACTTCGGGGTTCAGGAGGCGGGCCTTAACCTGCGGGCAGAATCTCTTCCCGGGCCCTTTGGGAGACTCGTTCTGGGGGAAACCATTCGGAATCTGCCCAAGAGGGGGACGTGCCCCTTGGTCCTTCCACGGGTACGTGGCCCATAGGAGCCACTCGGGACATTTAAGTCCCAAGTCCTTTTAATTAGAACAAAATCTCCCTAATGTAAGTCAGAAATCAAGCTGGGAACCGGAGGCTCGTGGGATGGAGGGACGGGTCCCAACAATGAAACTGCGACTGGAGGTGCTGAAGCCGAGCTCTCGAGATGGTGGTTCTAAAGGGAGAGAGTTCCTTCCAAAGGCTGGTCCAGAAGCCCGCCAGCTCCTCAGAGTTATCTTGTCACTGATCCGTTCCTTGAGAAGAGGGGAACAAAGCGCATGGACCCCAGAGAGAAAGTCTGGCCTTTTGTCCTTGCAGTCCTCGTGACCCTGGGCCACGGTGCGGTTTCGAGGTCCCAGATCTGTGGTGCAAACAGGAAAGAAGGCAGAGCATCCTCCCATCATCCTGGAGAAGCCGGGCGGTGCAGTGGTCAGTGCACTGGACCACAAATCAGGGAGATTTTAAATCTGACTGTGGATACTTGTTCATTGTGTAACCTCAGAAAGGCAGAGGCTGGGCCTGGAGTCAGGGAGACTCCTCTGCCTGGGCTCAAGTCTGGTAGCAGACACTTAATAACTGTGTGACTCTGGGTGAGAAACTTCACCCCAGTTGCCTCTGCCAAATGAGGAGGAAATGGCCGGCCCCTGCATTATATCTGCCAAGGAAACCCCAGATAGGGTCACTGAGACTCAAACAACTGAAACAGCAGGAAAAACAAAAGAAAAAGCCATTTCACCTCTGCCTGCCTCAGTTTCCTCATGTGTAGAAAATGGGGGAAGTACCAGCTGCCTCCTTCCAAGGCCGTTGTGAGGACCCAACGAGATAACATCTGGAAAGTGCTTTTCAAGCATTAAAATGCTTATTTTTTTCATTGCCCTCCTTACACCAGGCGATCAGTAGCTGCCCAAGGACGGGAGAGCAGGAGGCCAAGGCCCAAAGGGCCTGATATGGCGAGATGGAGAGACGAACTTCCCTTAACTGGAGGTTTGGCTTAGAAACCTGGATCCCAAACCCGCTTCCGGCCCAAGGGGCCCGAGCGAAGGCGAAACACAACCTTCTTCAGGTTCCATTCCTCAGACCTGACTTCAAGCACCTGGGAAACGTGACCCTGGCCATTTCCGGAGCTCCCTCAGTAACTCAGTCCCCTACTCCAATTGTCCTGTGATCTCCTTGTTCCACAATCCCAGGGCAAAGTCTTGCTGGTCGGGACCTGGGGCCACAAAGAGACCCGGCCTTCAAGAAGTAACATTCCCCCACAGAGACAGAGAGCCCAGGGTCCAGAGCAACGGGGAAAGTACAAAGAGCCCGGAAAACTGAAGGAGGGAGAAAACACTTTCACCTGGGGGGGGGGGTCTGGTCAGCCCAGCGGAGGATATGGGCCCTGAGCAGAACCTGCAGAGCTTCTGAGAGGCAGAAGGAAGGCAGAGGCGGGTTCAAGTCATGGCCCTTCTCCCCCATCTATGGAGCCGTGATGACTTTGGAGGAGGTGACCGTACGAAAGGTGACCATGATTAGAGGAACAGTTTGGTCCAAAAAGCTGTTCCCAGTTAGATGAATGAGAGCCCGGCCGCCATCCCGTGTCTACCTGGAGCAGGTGGGAAAAGTGGGGAGGGCCCAGAACTCTGGGTGGAACCATCCAGGGCCCCTGTCCTGCTGAGGCAGCCAGAGGATGAGAGGCGGCTCCTAGCCGGGCTGCCCCGGACCCTCCAGCTTCCTAGCCTGGCTGCCTCTGGGGCCTGGGTTCCTACCCCACATCCCGCTGGAAAGGCTGGCCTGGGACAAGCCCTTGGGATCCGGGTCCCAGGTAGTGATGTCGTAGCTTGTCATCAGTCCTGCTCCTCTCCAGCCTTTCCATCCCTGCGTGTGGTTCAAAGGTTAACGGCCTCAGGCAGTCAGCCCCAGCTCATGTGATCTCTCCAGCCCCCCCCCCCCCACTGCAGACTCAAAACCACCTGGCCTCCATCTTACATTCCCCCCTGCCTCCTCACTCCCCACCTCTTCCCGTGGCCTTGCCGTCCGGCCCGACCCAGGCCTGAAACCTCAACGTCCGCTGGCCCTTCAGAGCCCGGCCCTCAGGATCCTGCGGCTCCCACCCCAGGCCAAGCCTTCGTGCTTCTCACCTGATCCATTTTCATGCCCATCTAACCCCTTCTCCCGCCACTAGGATGAGATGGACAATGTGAACTGCAAGAAGGCTCTGGGGGAAAGAACAGGCTGAAAGTGCACAGGATTCAGCAGTGGGACATGTCTGCCCAGAAAGCTGCCTCTGTGCCCCCCATACTCTCCATGCCCTCCATGCTCTCTGTGCCCCCTGTGCCCCTGTGCTCTCCATACCTTCCATGCTCTCCATGCCCCCTGTGCCCTCTGTGCCCCTGTGCCCTTCATGCCCTTTGTGCCCTCCATGCTCTCCATGCCCCCTGTGTCCTCTGTGCCCAGCTTCAGAAAATGTGCCCATTAGGCCCCTCAGCTGGTCTCACAACAACCAGGCGGAGCTGACAGGAATTAGCTTCCACTTACAGATGAAAGGAGGCACAGAGATGGTCAGTGACCGATTTTTTTTTCCTTTTCCTTTTCTTTTTTTTTTTCCTGAGGGAATTAGGGTTAAGTGGCTTGCTCAGGGTCACACAGCTGGGAAGTGTTAAGTATCTGAGATGGGATTAGAACTCAGGTCCTCTGACTTCAGGGCTGGGGCTCTACCCACTGCACCCCCCAGCTGCCCCCATCAGTGACTTTCTTATGATCACACAGCTAATTAGTCTCCAAGATGGGATCCAAAAACAGGACTTCCCAGATCCAAGCCAACCATTACACAAAATGACTTTTTAAAAATCTTAATCTTAAAGACCCTTATAGACAAATGTAAGGGGTTCCCTCCCTTTCCTCTAACATACACAGTCCCTGACGAGGTCCTCAGCCTACGGCACATGCTTGGCACATTGTTAATGAAAGCGAGTTTCATGGGAAGGAATAGAATGACCCGAGCAGAAAGTGGGAGAAGCAGGGGTCGCTAACGTTTGTGGGGGCGAAAGAAGGTTTTCTGAAAAGACAGAAAACTGCGTGAAATAGAGAGTCAGCTTCAGAGTAGTCACCAGAGGAAATGTCAGTATTAAATAGGTTCTGTTCCCGGGGTTTCCCATGGGACTCGCCACGGCCATGGCATCCTGACCCCCTGGCATCAGAACCAGATGAACCACCAGGCTCTGAAATGGAGGATGGAGGCCGGCCGCCAAACTGGTGGCTCCCATTTTGAGTGAGTGCCTACCAGAAGTCCCTCCAAGGCAGAAGTGGGGAATATGGCGGGTGGGGGCCGGCCACAGGCCCACAGGCTGAGTTCATGCTCAGGAACCCATCATGGGGAGCCTCCGAATACCTAACAAAAACTACTTCATGTCCAAAGCTCTTCCCGTCTCCCTCTTTCCTTTTCTCTTTCTTCCGAAGAAAAAAATATGAAGAGAGGAAAACCACCCACAGACCCCAACAGTTTTCCAAGAAGTCCAACTTTTCCCATCGTGAATCTCCTTTCCTTGTACCACAGTAGGAATTCCAGTCTCCAGCAAGAACATTTGTCAACAAACCAAGGCCAAACTGTTTGATCTTTCAGCACGGTTGTAATATTATCAACGTCCACAAAGAGCAAGTTCGTCTCACATTTGGTTGCAACAGTATTGATGCTCAGAGCATATGACTCTGTCATTATCTTTAGTTGTCCAGTTGTTTTTGGTCGTGTCCAAGTCTCTTTGACCCCATTTGGATTTCGTCTGTCTGTTTTGGCAAAGATACTGCAATGGTTTCCTTCTCCGGCTCATTTTACAGACAAGGAAACATTGTATTTAAGGGCAATATAGTTCTTAACTGGTAAAATAATCTACTGTTTATAAATTGTTGTGGGCTAAGAAATCAGGGTCATAGGCTCTTAAATTTAGGGTTGCAAGGAAGCCTTGGGCAAGAGTTTGTAGCCTGAGGTCCATGAGCTTGTTTTAAAAAATATTTTCACAAATATATTTCAAGTGAATTCAAATACAACTTAGCTCCTTTATTTTACATATCTTAAAAACATTATTCTTAGAAAGGATTCGTAGGGTTCATGAGACAGAGAGGTCCGTGAAACACACAAAGGGGTTTAAGAATTCCTGCCTTAAGGGAACTTACTCCTTGAGATTTGAAGTGCTTCACCCAAGGTCACCTAGTTAATAAGTGCATCAGTTAGGATTTGAATCCAGGTGCTCAGAATACAAGCTTGTTAAGAATTACATATTATTTGGATGACTTGCCATCTATGGGGAGGAGTGGAAGGGGAATTTGTGATACAAGGTTTTGCAAGGGTCAGTGTTAAAAAAATATCCTTCCCTGTGTTTTGAAAATAAAAAAAAATTAGAAAAAAAGAATCTAAATACTATTCTAGTTGGAAGAAAGAATTCGTTTTTGTCTGAGATTTCCAGGCCAATGAAATTGTGGATTCTGCAACTATCCCTTAAAAATAAACCAATAAATAAATAGGCATATACTAAAAAAAATAAATAAATAAAAAATAAGAAGAAGAATTACATATTATTCAACTATCAATATGACTCTAAGATGAGACATTAAGACTGAGATATATAACTTTAGATATATTTTGGTAGCTATTTTCTTTTTTTTTCTTTTTTTCTTTTTCTTTTTTTTTTTTTTTTTTTTTTTTTTTTTTTTTGCTGAGGCAATTGGGGTTAAGTGACTTGCCCAGGGTTACATGGCCAGTTCGTGTTAAGTGTCTGAAGCCAGTTTGAACTCAGGTCCTTCTGACTTCAGGGCTGTGCTTTGTGCTTTGGGGTAACTATTTTCATTATCAATGTTCTTTTTTTCTGGTTCAAATCTCTATTTCAGAAATCTGAGTTTTCAGGAAGGATAGTCTCTGAATAAATGGACGTTACTATACTCTCTCATCATTTCCCCTAAATTGTACTTTACCAAGACCTAGGGCCTCCTTTCTCTCATAGAACTTCAGGAAATGACACCGGATTCTATTTACTTAGATGTCATAATCTTCCCCAAAGCAAAGCTTCAGAGTCTTAATCAATATATTTCTTCCTTATTACTGTTCTGTAAGAAATGACCAACAGGATGATTTCAGAAAGGCCTGGAGAGACTTACACGAACTGATGCTGAGTGAAATGAGCAGGACCAGGAGATCATTCTATACTTCAACAACAATACTATATGATGACCAGTTCTGATGGACCAGGCCATCCTCAGCAACGAGATCAACCAAATCATTTCCAATGGAGCAGTAATGAACTGAACTAGCCATGCCCAGAGAAAGAACTCTGGGAGATGACTAAAAACCATTACATTGAATTCCCAATCCCTATATTTTTGCCCACCTGCATTTTTGATTTCCTTCACAAGCTAATTGTACAATATTTCAGAATCTGATTCTTTTTGTACAGCAAAATAACGTTTTGGTCATGTAGACTTATTGTGTATCTAATTTATATTTTAATGTATTTAACATCTACTGCTCATCCTGCCATCTAGGGAGGGTGGGGGTAAGAGGTGAAAATTGGAACAAGAGGTTTGGCAATTGTTAATGCTGTAAAGTTACCCATGCATATATCCTGTAAATAAAAGGCTATTAAATAAAAATATATATATATATATATATATATATATATATATATATATATATATATATATATATATATATATTTCTTCCTAGGGTAGAACCAAGATGGTGGAGTATAAGCAGTAACCCAGCAGAACTTTCTCCAATATTCCCCTCGAAACAACTTTCAAAATAGCTTCTCAAATCAAGTTTTGGAGTGGAAATACCAACAAGAGGTCATAGTAAGATTTTTTTGAGCCTAAAACAACTTAGGAGCTCTGCAGGAAAGTTTTAGGACACTAGGATAGATGCTGGCCCATAGCACAGCACATTACCACTAACCAGGGGACTTGGAGGCATTTACAACAACAGCAGCTATTGATTAGTTAAAATGGAAGGGGAAAAAAGAGGACAAAAGTTCACTAACAAAATAATTCCGTAAAAATTAGAATTGGGCAAATGAAAGCTAAGGGCTATATAAAATACCAAGAAAAAGTAATCAAAAGAATGGAAAAAATAGAGGGAAATATGAAATGTTGCATCAAAAAAACAACTGTCCTAGAAAATAGATTGAGGAGAGATAATTAAAGAATTATTGGACTACTTGAAAACATGATTGAAAAAAATGGCCTTGACATCATTTTCAAGAAATTATCAAGGAAAACTGCCTTGATAGCTGAAATCCCAGGGGTTAAATAGAAATTGAAAAAATCCAGTATGCATCTCCTGAAAGAGATCCCAAAATGAAAACTTCAGGAATATTATAGCCAAATTCTAGAGCTTCCAAGTCAATGAAAAAATATTGAAAGCGGCCAAAAGGAAACAATTCATTCATCATGGAGCCACAGTAAAGATCACATAAGTGTTAGAAACTCCCATGTTAAAGGAGCACAGAGATTGGAATATGATATTGTGGAAGATTAAGGATTCTAGGATTACCACCAAGAATAACCTGAGTATAATTGTCCAAGGAGGGAAAAAATTTATTTTATTAAATAGAGGGTTTTCGAGTAGTCCTGATGGAGAAATCAGAGTTGAATAGGGAATTTAACAAATGAAAAACCTAAGAAAAGCATAAAAGGTAAACATGAAAAAGTAATCATGAGAAACTCAAAGTTGAACTATTTATATTCCTTTATGGGAAGATGATACATGTAATTCCTAAAAACTATTAATACTAGGGAAATTACAGGGATATTACACAGGCAGAGAACATGAATGAGTCAGTTACATTTAGATAAACTCAAAAAAGATTTAAGAGATATGAACTTAGAAAAGGGGGGAAGGAGTGGTAAAGTGGGGCAAATTTTCTCACACAAAAGAGGTATCAAAAGAAGAGCTTTTATAGTGAAGAGGGTAATGAAAAGTTGGCAGGCAATATATGAATCTTGCTTTTATTTGAATTGGTTCAAAAAAGGAAGAATATATATTCATACTGAGTTTGGTATAGAAAGCTGTTACCCAATAGGGAAATAGGAGGGGAAAAAGATATGTAAAAGGATATGGGAATGGGAGATGAGGAAAGGGAGGGTGAGTTAAGGGAGATAGTAGTCAAAAGCAAAATAAACTTTTTAGGAGGAACAGGATAAAAAGAGAGGGATTTTGTAAATAAAAAGCTATGAGAGAGAGAAGAAGAAGAAGGAGGAAAAGGAGGAGGAGGAGGAGAGAGGAGAAGGAGGGAGGAGGAGGAGGAGGGAGGAGGGAGGAGGAGGAGGAGGAGGAGGGAGGAAGAGGAGGGAGAGGAGGAGTAGAAGAAGAAGAAGAAGAAGAAGAAGAAGAAGAAGAAGAAGAAGAAGAAGAAGAAGAAGAAGAAGAAGATGATGATGATCTGATGGATGGAAATACACAGGTATCATAATTGTAAATAGGAATGGATCGAGCTCACCCATAAAATGGAAGCAGATAGCAGAATGAATTAGAAACCAGAATCCAACAGTATGTTGTTTACAAGAGACATATTTCAAGCAGAAACACACACACACAGAAAATTAAAATAAAATTCTGAAGCAAAATCTACTGTTTCAGCTGAAGCTTAAAAAAGACCTAGACAGTGAAGTAATATCAACCATTTTTTATAGCAAGTTTCTCTAATAAAGGCTTCATTTATCATATACATAGGGAACTGAGTGAAATTTATAAAAATAAGAGTCATTCCCCAATTGATATATGATGAAATGATAAAAACAGGCAGTTTTCAGGGAGAAGAAATTAAAGCTATCTCTAGTCAAATAAAAATGCTCCAAATTGCTATCGATTAGAAAAATGTAAATTAAAACAACTCTGAAGTGCCAAGTCACACCATCAGAAATTATATCAGAACTGGGAAATTAAAAAACCATTTGTTGAGTTGTGATCTGGTTCAAACATTGTGGAGAACAACTTGAAACTATGCCCAAAGGGTCGAAGGAAAAGAAAAAGAATTTATATGTACAAAAATATTTATAAGTGTCTGAAATGCCAAAGAAAAGGAAATTGAAAGAGAATGTCCATCAATTGGGAATGGCTGAACAAATTGTGGCACATGATTATAATGGGAGTACTATTATGCTATAAAATATGACTGGAGGGAGAGTAGGAGGTCCACAAACAACATGGTAAGACCCGTATGAACCAACAGAAAGTGAAATGAAAAGTATCCAATGATCATTGAGCACAATAATAGTAATGTTGTAATGATCACCTGTGAAAGACTTGGCCTACTCTGATTGACACAATAACCCAAGACAATTCCAAAATCCTCATGATGAAAAATTACTTTCTATCTCTAAAGAAAGAACTGATGAACTCTGAGTTTAAATTGAAGCATAATTTTCTCACTTTTTTTTTTGCTTTTTTGCAATATGGCTAATAGGGAAATATGTTTTACATGGTTTCAGATGTATAACTGATATCATTTGCTTGCTTTCTTGGTTATTCAGGGAGAAAGGGAGAAAATTTAGAACTCAAAATTTTAAAAAGAAAGAATTATATTTCTTCTAAATTCTTTATATAGAATTTCCCACTGAGTTCTAGGGGTTTTATTGTTGATGTTGTTGTTACTAATACCTAAAAATCTTTCACTTTGCCAAATGTTTCTTTTTTTCATTCAGGATTATACTCAACTTCGCTAGACATGCAACCCCAGCTCCTTTGTTCTTCAAAATATAATGTTGTGAGAGCTACAATCTTTTGATCTTAAATTATATTGTGAGCCAGTAATTATCAAAACTATCCGGTACTGGCTAAGAAATAGAAAAGTAAATCAATGGAATATAGTAGAGTGTAAAGACTTAAGATTTGGGGATAAGAATTTGTTATTTGGGGGCAACTAGGTGGCGCAGTGGACAGAGCACCAGCCCTGAAGTCAGGAGGACCTGAGTTCAAATGTGATCTCAGACACTTAACACTTCCTGGCTGTGTGACCTTGGGCACTTAACCCCAATTGCCTCAGCAAAAAAAAAATATATATATATATATATATATATATATATATATATATATGATAATTATTATAATATTATAAGTATATATATATGATAATTATATATATATATAATAAAAATAAAAATCATTATTTTGGGGGAAAACCAAAAAGCAGAATGGCATAAACTGGGCATAACCAATATCTTATACCATTTACCAAGATAAGGTAAAAATGGATACATGACTGAGATATAAAAAGAGATTCTATAAGAAAATTAGAAGAACATGGAACCTATTACTTATCAGACTTATGGACTGATGAACAGTTTATGAATGAACAAGAGATAGAGAGCAAAGTAAGATAAACTATATTAAGTTTAAAAGGCTTTGTACAAATATAACAAATGTAACCAAGATCAGAGGGGAAAATAATTTATAGACAGTTTATCAGATAAATATCTCGTATCTAAAATATATAAATAGATTTGTCAAGATGATGAGTTATTCCCCAATTGATAAATGGTCAAAGGATATGAATAGGCAGTTTTCAAATAAAGAGCTCAAAACAATTCAGTCATAGGAAAACAAATCACTATTTAATAGAGAAATGTGAATTAAAACAACCTTGAGATATCTTTTTATACCTCCCAGATTGACTAAAATGATAGATGAGGAAAGTGACAAATATTGGAGGAGATGTGGAAAAATTGAGACACTGATTTATTGTTGGTGAAACTGTAAACTGATACCCTTTCACCCAGCAATACCACTATAGTTGGTATGATTGGAGAAAAGGAAATGAACCTATATGTTTTATAATATTTATAGCCACTCTCTTTGTGGTAGCCAAAAGATTAGAAATTTCAGGGGATGCCCATCATTTGGGGAATGGCTGAACAAATTGTGATATATGATTGTGATAGAATACAATTATGCTATAAGAAATGATGAGCTTAATGATCTTAGGGAAAAACATGGAAATATTGATCTGAAGTAATAAAGAATGAAATGAGTAGAACCAAGAGAACATCTTATACAGTAACAGCAATATAATTTTAAGAACAAAATAAGTTATTTTGACTACTTTAAGTAAATAAGTTATTTTGACTATTATAAATACCCAAATTATCTATAAAGAACATATGAAGAAAGATACCATCTGCATCTAGAGAAAGAACTATTAAAGAGAAGTATGTCTAGAACAATTTTACAAAAATATTTATGTGTGTGTCTAATAGTAGCCTTCTCTAGAGCAGGGGGGAGGAATAAGGAAAGAAAAAAAAAGAAAAACAGAAATGTATATGATAATATTGTATGTTTGAAAGGAATAACAAGTCATACATAGTAGATTTGCAGTTTCATGTACAATCATCTTTTTTATGGTACTATGTTATGGAAATGCTTGTTTCATTCCATAAATTGAAATTCTATAATATTTAAAAATAAATAGAATTTTATGATAAATAAGAAAATGTGTATATACATATTTCATCAAATAGCCTAATTATAATAAAATTAATAAAAACATCATTTCAATATTGCTTAAGATCACTCTCTCACAAATACACAATAATATCAAGTAAGCATGCTGAGGAATTGTGACTATACCGAAGACACATGTGGAGGACACATGTGACAAAGGTGCACATGGGGAAAAGCATCTCATAGCTCTGATGATACAGAGTTGTTGATGTTTTCTGGAGATTTCATTGGACTGCTTCTTGTAGAGAATTAATGTTTTTCTCCAAGTGATCTTCAGCTGTCTTGCTCCCTTTGGGATTACCTAATACACTGTCCACCATCCACTGGAAAATCTGTAATTAGTGACCCCTTGTCTGCAGAACTGGGTCATAGGATCACTCAGTTCTTCCTCCAGAGGCCCTTCTTCTAACTGGAGAAGTCAACATCTTTTCCCAATCATCTTTGAAAACCAATAACTAAATTTCTTCCCCATAGTCAGGAGGTTCCTAGAGACTAAGATAATGTCTTTGAGATTTTTTTCTCCCCTCAAGACTCTCAGGACTGACTCCTAAAGTTCAATTCTCATTAGAATGCCATGTTAGTTCTTCATTCCCTACCCTTGTTGAGTAAATAATCCAAAAACTCTACTTCCTCAATTAGAAAAAAACTGGTAAGAAACCAACTCCAGCCTTCTCCAACATTAGTAACTCTAAAGACTGAATTGTTTGTGGAAAGGACTGTTTGTATTTATTATGCTACTTCCTCCTGTGATCACCAGATTCTCTCAGACCTCTCTGTATTTGGATTGTAGAGAGAAAAAAAAACTGTTTTCTCATTAATCTCTAGGAAACTCTCAGAGGAGGAAATTCCTTCTGCCAATGCCGGTTGGCCCCTTCTCTGCTGTATATAATCTAGGAGATCTCCTACAGCACGGCTCTGCCCGGGGTGACAGAACCATTATTGTGCCAATTCTCTGTCCATTGAAATTAAATCGTGCTTATGTCACTTTGCAAAAGCCCCTATCCATGTTGGGCCATTTAGTTGGATTGGTTTCCCTCCTATGGCAAATGTTGGAGATTTTTTTTTTAATTTAAAACTATTTCCAAAACACGCACATACACATGTGCACAAAAACACAATGCTATACTTGGCCCTTAGCCAGGAATTAGTCATATGCAGGGGTCTCTGGAACAATCAAAGGTATGTTTGTTTTTTGCCAAGTTTAAGGCAAAGAAGCTATTCGAGGAAACAATACAGAACCGAAAAGATTACTTGCCGAGAAAACAAAAAATCTGTTGTGTATCATTTTCCTAAATTCATTTTCCCCCTAAAAGATGACAATCCAGAAGCCCAGCCAGACTATGTTCATGGTTCGGAGAACTCTTTAAGCCACTTCATGTGGGGGAAATACTTGAATCCTTTCCAAAAATGCGGTAGTATAAATTACCACTGCAGAAAACATGGCCTCCCTTTCGAAAGACATTCTTTTGTGAGCAGCATTGTCTAATGCGCTGTATTAGAAAGGCCTCTGCAAATACCAGAATGCTCTCTTTTTTCAAGGATTTCACTCAGTCTTCTTTTACAAATATTGGCATTTTATTTTAAATATGTCCATATGTACATCCACATATCTAATACAGTTGAATAACAAAATAACTGTAAAAATACCTCAAAGTCTCCAAGCTCCCCAGAGACAAAAGGCATCTTGACCTGGGTGAACAGAAGTGGCTCAAACCCAGCACTTTTTGGAATAGGGATATTCCGGGTGACATAGTCCCAGTAACGAACATCATAGGGTACCCCTGTGAGCCCCAAAGATGGCCAGGAGAAAGGTTGTTTGTCCTATGTATCTGCTCTCTTCATATTTATAATTTCTTCTCCAATAAATGTTTTTTTTTTCTTTTTCAAAGCATAGGAAAACAAGGCCTAGAAAACTTGACAATACTCCAGGTGAAAAAAATGGAAAATTGATCCAGGGTTTATATAGCTGTCCTTCAGCATCTGCCTCCCGTCTTCAACTTGAGTCCCTGGGAAGCTTTCGAGTGGGCTAAAGCATCCTCCCGGTATGTGACAATATTCTACGATTTAAAAAGAAACAAAACAAAATAAAACTCCGTAAGGCGTCTTGCTTCCTGAGGTAGCCGCGGACGGTCTGCGACACATTAAGGATCAACAGCAATCGGCCGAATGTTTGTTTGTTTGTCTGTCTGTTTTGAAATAATTTCTTAAGTATTTTTCGGAACCAAGAAATGTAGTGAAAGCCGCCATCTCATTCCCGCGGATGGAAGACGCTGCCGCCATCCTGTTGCTCGGGGGCCCACAGTTGGCCCCAAAGCTCCCAGGTACTGTTAAGTTTCATTGTGATCCAATCCACATCTGCCAGGCTGCATCCTTGGGGGCTCTTAATGCCAGATTTATACAGGCTGATATTTGCATGCAAATATGGAACTAGAAATGAATACTGTAATGAGCATCTGTAGACTAGGAGGGGCTCTGGTGTGGGCACAGTGCTGGATTGGGGGGAGGAGGGGGGCATCTCTCCACCCAAAGCATCTCTGCTGCTCCTGCATCCTCGTTTGGCCCCCCGGTGCCAGAAGGGCACTCGAGGCACAGCCAATCGCATTGGGGGAAAGCGCTCTGAAACTGGGCGGTGGCTTGAGCAGCATCCCCCTCCCCTCAGTGGGGGTCCTGGAGGGACCCAGGACAGCGGCCAGCAACTTCCGCCCTAACCCAGAGCGAATACTTGCCTCCATGGCCAGAGAAACCTATGGTTTCACTATACAGAGCTTAGATCTTGGTGGTCGTCCTGTCATTCAGCAAAATGACGAGAACCGGGATGGTTTGGAAGGGATCCTTCCGTCCCCAACACTGCCCCCGGCCCGCCCAAGCCCGCCTCCCCTCCCCTGCTCCACAGCTGCCAAAATGGCCTTCCCAAAGCGGAGGCTTCCGTCACTCCCTGCTGAAGAACCAACGGCCTCTGGTTTTCAAACACAGTCTTTGCTCATCCATAGCGGACCACGGTTACTGACAGCCCCAGTCTCCATGTTCTCAATGTTCTACCTGCACGGGGCTGTGGTGCCTCTGGTGGAAGATCCCTCCGGTGACCCAGCCACGGCTGCCATGGGAGGCAGGCTTGCTGTGCCCTCCAACCCAGAGTCAGGCATTAGCGCTAAGCCAACAAGCTGGCGGCCTCCTTCCCCTGCTCCTCCTTGCCCAAAGTACCTACAGAGCAGTCTCTTACCAGGAGGGGAAAAAGAAATCAGAAAAAAAAACCTCTTCTGGTCTCCCTTTGCCTTTAGGATAAACTAGAGACTCCTTGGCATTTAGCATTTCAAGCCCTTCATAATCTATCTCCAACCTTCTCCCCAAACTCTGTTGCGTTACTGCTCTTCCTGCACCCCAGATTGCAGCTCAATCACCTTCCTCACCATTCCCAGAATTCTACCTTCCTCTTCTGCTTCCACAAATTTGCTCAGACTGCCCCCCAATGCTCCCAACCTTCACAACCCAGCCTGCAGGGCCCTGCCTTGTCATTTCTGCTTTTAAGAATTCTTTCAGGGGCATCTAGGTGGCGCAGTGGATCGAGCACCAGCCCTGAAGTCAGGAGACCCTGAAATCAAATCCTATCTCAGACACAAGACTTCCTGGCTGTGGGACCCTGGGCAAGTCACTTAGCCCCAATTGCCTCCTCAGCAAAAAGAAAAGAAAAGAAAAGAAAAGAAAAGAAAAGAAAAGAAAAGAAAAGAAAAGAAAAGAAAAGAAAAGAAAAGAAAAGAAAAGAAAAGAAAAGAAACAAAGAAAGAGGAATTCTTTCAAAGCTATGTTCAGGTGCCCTAGATGCCCAGGAAACACTTGTAGGTGCTCATCCACTGCCTGCTTGACTCATCCCCTCTAATCCTTAGTTCTGTGCTCGCCCTCCTCAGATGCTTTTTGATACTTAGCTGGAAAATGTGATGTCCCCACCACCACCACCACAGAACGTGAGCCACTGAAAGGCGGGCACTGGTTTGCATTTTATCTTCATATGGCCGGCCCCCGGTACAGCCTTGCAAAGAGGGAGCGCTGGTTAAATTGAAGAAATGGGGAATAACTGGGTCAAATCTGTTTTCTTGAATGAGAACCGATGAACTAATCAACCAGCACTGATAAAGCACCGACTGTATGGAGGGCACCAGGCCAGGCCCCGGGGGTACAACTACCAAGCATAAAATGATCCCTACCTTCAAGGGGCTTCCTTTCCAATGGGAGGACAGAGGGAGGGAAAGAGAAGGAAGAAATGGAGGGGAAAGGAGGGTATTTTATAGCTGGAGATGTATGTGTATAATAAATGCTTTGTGAATCAAACATATTTCCATTCAACTAATAGTGACTTCAGTGGAGTCCAATGGAGCTAGAGAATGGAGGTAGGTTTTAGACCAGATCCCTGCCTCAAGCAGCTTACCACAAAGAACCACAAAGAATACCCATGCATGCATGTGTGATGTATGTGTGTGTACATATATGTATATGTGTGTGTGTATGTTTGTGTCTTTGTGTTTACTTGTTGTTTCTGCCATAAGATTAGCAGCTCCTTAAGGAAAGGGTTATCTTTTGCCTCTTTTTTCTATTCCCAGTACAGAGCACAGTGCCTAGCGCATAGTAGGTACTTAATAAATGTTGATTGATCGTTACATAAAAGGTATTTAATAAATGCTTACTGACTGGTTTCCCCAGTTCATGATGGAAGGACCCTTGCATCCCTGAACTTTCTCATCTTCTGGATCTGAGCAATAGGCCCTCCCTGCACAGACACACAGAAGACTTATTCCTTAACATGTCGTCTTTCTGAGTTGTGACACCTGGTGTGGAACTTTCCCATCAAAACCTTTCCTGCATTGGTTAAGTTCAGATGACAGTAATAATCTGTTCCCAAACCCAGACTGAGTGACTTGGCAGCTTGGAAGAATCTGACAACATCCAAGGTCCCCTCCATACCGTGTTGTGGGATCAGTGAGGTCCAGCACCTCGGTCAGCGGCTATTAGGTTCAACATTCAGACAAATCCTGCTCCCACATTTTTAGGAGCTGGAAAGTGAAGCCTTCTGGGTCAGGTCCAGGGAAGGAATCTAGTCACGGAAGGGATTTTTCAATGTGAAGGAATAGTTGTAGAAAGTATGTTTACTCCTAGTTCTACTGGGGAAAAGGAAATAAATGATATAATAACTCTAATTCAGAAATTACTTCATTGAGCAAAGGTAAAGATACATACTATTTGGCCTAGCAAATGGGATCAAAAGTGTTTTACCTCTTGATAGAGACTATGAATGAGTGAAAATCCAAGAAGGGGATGCAAAGACCTTCCATGGGCAACATCCACATGTATTCAACTAACAATACATGAACAAGTAGCCTGAGGAGACAGCGGGACCAGGTGATGGCTTTTTAAAGATGGCAGACAATGAGCTTTTTAAAGATGGAGGGATCCTTGGAATGTTGGTAAACAATGGGAAATGAACAATAGAATGGGAAATGATGAAGATTAGAAATAGAGGGGAAAGCTGAAGGAGGGGGGAATAGAATCTGTTCTTCTGTATTGAAAATAATTATACATAACTATCTCCTCCATTTGTGAGCTCCTGAAGAGAAGGGATTGTCTTTTGCCTATTTTTGCATCCCCAGAACTTAGCACAATAATAACATATAATGAATGTTTAATAAATACTTATTGACTGACTGAGATAAGAGAGGATGGGTCAAGAGAACAAGTAAAGGTTTGCTTACAACTGAAAGACCATCTCTCCTTCAGAGACTTTGGCAAAGGAGGAGAGAATGATGGGTAAATAGGAAGAAATTTGATGATGTCTACAGGAGAGGGAACAGAGGATAGCTCATGTTGAATAGCCTCTATTTTCCCCCATAAATGATAAGGAAACATCTTCTACTGAAAGAGAGTGGAGAAAAATGCTGTGAGTGTCATGAGGAGAGAATAAAAGGTTTAAAACAGGTGCTTCAGGAAATTTCAGACAGAATTAATTATGGAAGACAGGCAGACATGAGAGCTTATTGGAGATAAGATCCTCTAAATTTGTACCATCTAGTCAACATGGCCGTGTCTTCTTCCAACATCCTTCAGTAGCCAGGGAATAGACATGAAAAAGACTGAAGGGGAGGTTAACTCAAAGATGGGGTTGGTAAGGTGAGAAGCAACAGAAGGAGGGGAAGGCAGACAGGATGGGCTTGTGAGGTGAGAAACTACAGACCAAGGGGAAGGGCAGCATACGCTTGAAGCAGGAAGTAAGTGATTAAAATTGAGAAGAGAAAAAATGATGTCCTAGGATAGCATTAGGAGATGTACGGACTAGAAGTCACGATGAGAAGGAAAAGTAGATTTAGGAGGAATGAATAAGCATAAGGAGAAAGGGAAAGATGATAAGCTATAGAGATAGAGATCAAGGTAGAAGTAGAGATAGAAATAGAGATAGAGATAGAGATAGAGATGGATATGGATAGAGAGATATACAAATATAGATATATAATGGAGGCATTTCAGAGGTCTTAATCATGGAAATGAAACCTGGAAAGGAGATCAATGCTATGACCTCCCCCATATATGATTTAAGAGGAGAGTCAAGAAAAGTTAAAAATGTTGACGCTTTAAGAGGCCCATGAATTTGAAGAAACATCAAGTACACATTAAAAGCCCAAGGAAAAAGAGCAGCAAAAACAAAGGTGAAGCTGGGGGCTGGGCCATAATGTGGTGAGAATTTGCTGTCCATCCTTCACTTTTACTTTCAAAGAGGACCAATGACATCACAGATGGGGTCTTGACTTGTGCTTGAATTGGACTTAAGTCAGGCAGCATTGCACAGAGTCATCAGCCTCTCTCTCTTCCTGAATCATCAACGTCCAGCAGGAGGACAAAATCTGGTGAGGGCCCAAGATGCAGCGGGCAACTTTGAATCTTCTATGTCTGAGCAAGTTCAAGCACTCTACCTGCTTCAGCTCCTTCAAAGCCAGGGGAACAAATGGTTCTCGTCTACCCATTCTGCCAGAGGAAGACTTTACATGCAGGGATAGACATCCCCTAATTGCTGACAGGTTTGGGGTCTCTTAGTTATCCCCAGCCTGGTTTAGCCGTCTGCCATGACGGTTTCCTGGAGTGTGCTACAATGCATTCTGTAGCTTCTTGAAGCCCAGGTGAGGGTTAGGTGAAAGGTGGACACCAAAAATATAAGTGAAACCCTGAAAAGAGGCCAGCAAGCCCTCACATCAAAGGAATTGTCCCTCCTGAATACTTCATACACCCTGTGGCAAAAAATATAGACCGCATAAATCTCAAAGGAGAAATGGCTGGCAATGACAAGGGGATTCTGGAAGGGCAACGGGGACCAAGAAGCATGTTACCCCTCATCTCACAGGCCAGTGACATTAGTGTTGTGGGCTTGGGGTGCCCAGGATCCTCAAGGAGAACCATCCTCAGGGAGAAGAGGATTGTCAACAGTTTCACATTCTACAGGAGATCAAGGAAGATGAGCACCGAGAAAAGGCTAGTTCTCTGGGCAATTAGGGAGCACTGGCAAGCTCCTCCTCGGGAACATTGTGAAGGCCTTTCCAAAGGGAGGCGTTTCAACAGTACCGGCTGAATTAATTAGTTAAATAATTCATGAAAACCACCTGGCTTCATCAGGTACCAAGGAACGGCAACAAATGAACATAAAATAACAGCACCATTTTGAAAACAAGATTCGTCTGAGTGTCCGTTGGTTGGGGAGTCCTCAGGATGAAACGCAATTAAAAATGCTGGGGCCAGAAAAGGTAACAAATATGGGAGATTTCAAGGATCACAGGAAGATGTATACAAAGCCATGTGAGCAGATCCTAAAGAACAATATACACAATGACTACAATGATTCAAAAAAAAGCAATGTTAAAAGTTAGCCAAATCCAGCCTAATGATGATGGCTCATCTTGGAGTCAGAAGTAGATGACTACTGTGATTCAAAAAATCACAAGTCATCAAATTGTTTAATTTGTTTATTGTTTAAAATTGTTTAATTTTGTTTAAATATTGTTTTTTAAAAAAGCACAGTCAATGGATAAAGTCTAGAAGACCCAGTTTCAAGTGTGTCTTCTGGTCTCTATCATTTGAGCAGACTGAGTTGGGTGCATTTTGAATGGAGCCAAGTGAGGACAACTGAAGCTGAGATGGAAAGGTGCTTATGTCTCTCCCTCCACTCTAGAACTGTGGATCCAGTCATTGTAGACGGTAAGTTCCCTGAGAGCAGGAGCAAAATCAGATTCATCATCTTTGCCTTCCTCACAGTGACCAGCACCCTGCCTCACCCAGAATGTGTCTCCATCAAAATACAGAGAATGAATTATTCACTGCCTTTTTCCTTGAAATGCTTATTTAGGGCCATTGACTAAAACTGTATGAACTTGGGAAAGTCACTCCTGGTAGGTATAGTTTCCTCAGCCATAAAATGGGGATAGCAATAGCACCATCATGATCAGATGAAATAAAAATTGTAAAGGGCTTAGCACAGGCCTGGGTACTATATAAATGTTCCTTCCCTTCCTTCCTCCCCATTTGGAAGTGACTTCTTAGGTCGACTCCTGGGATCACAGGATTTAGTGCAGCCAAGTCGCAGGTGGATAGCGCACTGGAGTTTGGAGTCAGAAAGACCCCAGATATTAACTATGTGACCCCGGTTAAGCTTTTTAACTTGTTTGCCTCTGTTTCCTCATCTATAAAATGAACTGGAGAAGAAAATAGCAAGCCATACAGTATTTGCTAAGAAGACCCAAAATGGGGTCACAGACAATCGAGCGCAACTGGAAAATGACTAATCACACATTAATATATAGTGATTTTAAGGGTATAGAACCCAACCGTCAAATCTTACAGAGTAGGAAACTGAAGAAACAGGATTAAAACTCAGTTCTTTGGACTCCAGATCCAATATTCCTTCTATTACACAAATTAACCCTAGCCCTACTATTTGAGTAATAGATAAATCTAGATAATACACTTTATGAGGTCAAGAACCTAGAATAAAGTGGAGGTCTGATAAAAGTTTGTTGAATGAATGAATGGACACATGAATGAATCAATGAATGTCTAGTTATGGTTCAATGGAGAAACCATATGGCAGTCATCTTAGATTAAAAGAAAGTTTTGTGCTAATTGAAATATTTCCAGTCTCAAAGACAAGAGAAACAGGGCAAAAGACTTGTCAAATCAAACGTGGAGATACTGATACATGGAGAAACAGTGCTGTGTTTAAATGTAGCCCTGACTTGGTTGAGCAGGAGCCTCCTGAAACAGAGCTACCTTCTCTTAATAAATTCCCCAGCTCTTGGGGGAAGCGGTGAGGGAGGGGTTCCAAAGACATGGAGCACGTGTGCAGTAGGGTGCTCCACGCCAAGCTTCCATGACATGGCTCCACTTGTAGAGCCTTCCATCATATTATTCTTTGTACTTGTATTTCTAGGACCTAGCGCAGTGCCTGGCATAGAGTAGGCACTTAATTATTGCTTTCTTCTTGAATGATCTATGGATGGGTGGGTGGAATGAAAATAAGCCCCTTGTTCCATCTTGAAGAAAATCCTCAGTTATTTTCTTAATACTAAAAAGACCCTGGGATGCCCAGAGATTGGGAGGTTGCTGATCAGACTGGGGTATTCTCCAGTTATTAAATAACTAAATGATATAAACAGATTGTTTTCTAAGGGAAAATTTAAGATATCATTATTCAGCCAATCGAAAAAAAAAGCTACAACACACTGATAATTAAAAGGGGGCAACTGATATATTTGGGGAACTGCAGGAAAATAGAACTGCTTGTGCACTGCAGGTGGAGCTGTGAATTAGACTGGACAGTCTGGAAAGCAATTCAGAATTACTCCCCAAATATTACTCGACTGTGCACATCTCCCCCATTGATGTCACAATTAAATACATACAGGAAGAGGATCCATATGCACAAAAATATTAATAACTCTTTAGTTGGAGCACAGAATAAGAAATGAAGGGAAAACGCCCATCAATTGGGAAGTGACTCAACAAATCATGGTGCAAAGAGGTAAGGGAATTTTATTACATTGTAAGAACCCAAGAAGATGAGTCTAAGTCATGAAAGCAGAACTCCAAGAGCAATTTCTACAAGAACAACAACATTCTCAGGGCTGGGCCCATGTATTGCCCATCTAGGTTTTGTCTGTGAACTCAAAGAGCTGTGAACCCTTAACTACAGCACAGAAAGTGGCAGGAACAGGTATCTCTGGAACCCTTCTCCATTGACTTTGATTACTGGCAGAATGCAACAAAAGTTGCCACTGGCTAGCTGGGTTCTTCTTCTTTGAAAGAGAGGGATACCACCCAGAATGATATCTATCCAACGTTTAAATATTGTTGATCTCAAGGCAATTCCAATAAGCTTCAGATGGAAAATGCCATCTGCATCCAGAAAGAATTGTGAAGACTGAATGCAGATCAAAGCATACTATTTTTTTTCTTTTTTTTTTTCATTCTCATGTTTTTTCTCTTTTGTTCTGATTTTTCTTCCCCAACATGACTCATATGGAAATATGTTAAAAATGAATGTACACATATAATCTATATCAGATTGCTTGCTAGCATAAGAAGGAAGGAAGTAAAAAGGGAGAAAAAAGGGAACTCAAAATCTTATAAAAATTAATGCTGAAAATCATATTTGCATGTAATTAGAAAAACAAAATACTATTAAGATAAAATGTTTAAGTGGTATATTAAAAACAAAAAACATATTTATGAATAGAAAGATGGTACTATTTTAGGTCTACTCAAATTCTGAGAAAAATAGTTCACAGGAAACAATAAAGATTTTGTTTAACAAATAAATAAACATTGTTGATCTAGGGAATTTGTTTTTAGTTTCAAATTATTTTCTAGTCACTACTCCTTAATGAAGAGATAACTCAAACTTACTTCCACCAAATGTTAATTACACAAAAAACCATCACAAATAATAAATGAGTAAACCTATTAATCTAAACAAAGGGTAAACAGAAATCAAAAGAGAAGAACTGACTAGAAAATACATGGACTGAATGAGCTCTCCCCAAAGCAGCTGGCAGCTCAATGGATAGGACATTTGGCCTGGAGTAAGGAGTTTGAATCCAGCCTCAGATGCTTACTGGATGTGCTTCCTTTGAGCAAATCACTTAATACTTTTTTACTTTGGTTTCCTCAACTGTAAAATAGAGATAATAATAGCATCTACCTTACAGAATTATTGTGAGGATAAATGTGATAATACTTGAGGGAGGAAGGAAGAAAGGAAGGAAGGAAAGAAAGAAAGAAAGAAAGAAAGAAAGAAAGAAAGAAAGAAAGAAAGAAAGAAAGAAAGAAAGAAAGAAAGAAAAAGAAAGAAAGAAAGTGAGGGGGAAGGAGGAAGAAAGGAAGAAAGAAAAAACAAAAGAAAGAAAAAGACCGGGGAGGGAGAGAGGAAGGAAGAAAAGAAGGAAATTCTATATAAAAAAAGAAAAAACAAAACAACAGCAATAATTAGCCCAGTGCTTGACACACAGTAGGTACTATATAAATGTTTATTCCCTCTCCTCAGTCCTTTCCATGGGGAGCAAGAAAGTTCAATCAAGAGAGATCCCCAATTTCCCAGGGGAAAGTCCCTAAAGTCTCTAAGGAAGCAAGCTGGATGTCACTGACTTGATGAGGATCTAGTGTTTCCCTGCTTATCTGTCTTCCCAAGTCTGTTCTCCCTCCCTTCTCATGTCCCTCCTCAAAGAGGTCCTACAACCAGACATTTCTGTGTCTAGGAACCAACAGGAAGACTTTGTCCTCTCCACAGTCTCACCCTTTTGAAGGCAGAGTCTTCACTATTTCCAATGAGGAGAATCTTTGCCAGATGCTTCAGCCTGGAAGCCCAGTTAACCTAAAAACAAAGACAACTTGGAAACACTTAAATACTCTGATCAAAGCAATAAGCAGCGCTCACTCCGGAGGAGTGAAGACAGATGATGAAGCATTAATGGAGAGAGAGGGCTGGGGCATTCAGGGAGCAGAAGGAGAAATATTGCTTTGGACATGACCACATCAATCATGTTTATACACAACATGTATGTATTCGTACACAATCTATGCATAATTTATACACTTTGTGTATGTGTGGGTTTAGTTTGGCATCCATATTTGTTAAAAAGGGCTTTGTGTTTCTTTTTTCTTAATGGCAAAGGGGGAAAGAGGATGTTTGTCCATTGAATAAACAAAAACAAATAAAGCTTTACAAAAGGAACTTTGGTTTCTGGGTGGAGATAAAAGGTCATGATCACCAACGGCCTCCTGGAACACGGCAAAATTGATTTAGAGTTGGATACAACCTCTGAGTCCATCCGGTCCAGCCTCTTCATGAACCTGAATCCCAGAAAGATTGGATGAGCTCCCCATGGTGGCCCAGAGAGTGAGGAACACAGGCCAGATGTGGCAACATATCCACGTTCTTTCCTCTGCATTAAGCTGCTTCTCGAGGACCCGGCCACAGCCCCCACACACACACACACCCTGCCCCTAAAGTACCATTTTTAAATACATCTTTTAATGGTGTTTTCTCTGAGATGCCTTTGTTTTGTTGTGGAATTTCCAGCTTTTTCAAATGATGTCTTTCTCCTCATCCATGTCACTTAAGGGAAGATGGAACCGAACCCACCATCTCCCCACCCACCCACCTCCATGCTCTTCCCAAGGTTCACCAAGATCTGAGTCCCTGAAAATCCGGATGTCAGCTCACTTCAAATGGAAATTCCTAGAGTGAAGCTTACGATCTAGTTGATTATTTCTTCCCCTTCCTTCCCAAATCCCCAAATCACCTGAAGAGTGCTGAATGATGGAATCCGAATGTTTTTGTTTGCTTGTCTTTGTGGTTGTGTGTGTGTGTGTGTGTGTGTGTGTGTGTGTGTGTGTGTTTATCCTGACACTAGCACTTCTATTTTCTGATTAAAGGCTTTTTATGTTAAATGTCTCTTTGGTGAGGTTGTTCAGTAAGGTAGCCAGTGGGTTCTGAATTGTCTGAATAATTCTTCAATGATTTGAATTTATTTAACGCTAAATTAATCCTAACTCTAACTTGATTCAAATTCTTCATTAGCTCTTAACAACTCTTAAAAACAAAGGGACCCCTCCCCACAATACACATATAACACATATGTAACACACACATGTAACACATGCATAAGTACATGTTTGTAGCATACATAAAACACATGTAATGCACAGGGCATATATACTTTGTTTCTACATGTACACAATATATGTAAATATACATAACACATGAATAAATACATATATAACACAATATATAATTTGTTTCTACATGTACACAGTATATGTAAATATACATAACACATGTAGAAATACATATGTAACACAGTATATGCTTTATTTCTACATGTACACAACATATGTAAATACACATGTATAAATACATATGTAACACAATATATATGATTTGTTTCTACATGTACACAAAATATATAAATATCCTTGATATGTATAAATACATAGGTAACACATAGTATATATATACTTTGTATTTCTACATGTACACAATATCTGTAAATATACATAACACACTGTATAAATACATATGTAACATAGTGTATATATACTTTGTGTTTCTACATGTGCACAATATATATAAATATACATAATACATGTATAAATGCATATGTAATACAATATATATGTACATATATATAATTTGTGTTTCTACATGTCCATAATATACATAAATATACACAGTATGTGCATAGTATACACTTTGAGTGTATAGATGTGGGTGCTCTTTTATCTTCCCCTGTATACTCTATGGTGTTTGCCAGTAGTCTCCATAGAATCTCCCTGAGGGCAGGTTTGGGTTTTGCTTTTCTATCCCCTGGGCCCAGAAAAAGCCCAGGACTCCGTAGGTCCCTAACCATGTTTATTCCATTGAATTAGAACAAGGCTTTATTTGGGTAATGGCCTGACACATCCAAGCTCCCATTCAAACCGGAAAGCTATTTTTAACTGTTTTCTTTTCTCCAGGTTCCCCCGTCTCAGCCACATTCCCGGCGCTCAGTTTTAATTGCCTGCATGCTAGGAAACCCAAACTGAGACGCTGAACCTCACAATTACCTGCATTTTTTTTTTTTGGTCTTTTAAAGAAAAAAAAAACCCAACTAGTTACCAGTGGCCATATTTATTGGGAACCATCTGTTACACCTCTAATTAAAACATCCTTGTAACAAGCTTGTTAGTGCACAAAATATGTCATGTATAGGATATTATTCATGAAGCCGGATTTGGGTAGATGAAGCAAATACCTTAAAATCCTATTAGTTAAACAAAGTAACATATTAGTATTTTGACCCAAAATACAAGCAAATCGAGATCAACTTGGCACCCAGAAGGGAGCTGATAATTTCTCCAAATCCTCAGTCATTCTCGGCTAATATACAGTCAGATGGCCTCTGATAATTGTGGTATCAAATCTTTGCCTCGATTTTCAACTGCAGGTGATTTCGAATGATTAAAGATGCACAACAGGGAATAAACAAAAATGCTTACATGCAATTATTTTTAATTAGTATTTGGCTATAAAGTGTATGCCTTCATAAAAAAGTCTGTTATTCCCATAAACATCTGTTACCATACACCCAAGGAAACACACTGTAAGTCTGTCATCACATCCCCAAAACAGAAACGGCTAAGGAAGGCTGGACAGGAAAGCCCGCACTTGGAGTTTGGGAAACAAAAGCCATCGGCCTAACGGCCAAAACAGACAGCGGGCCCCACCTCTCAATCAGGCAGCTCACAATCAAAGGAAGAGCGGGACCCGCGGAATTCTGCTCGCAGAGGTGGAAATAGATGGAGGGGCCTCGGACAACAATAGACCGTCTGGGCACAAGACACTTTCGTGTTAGTTGACTAATTTTGCCCCGTGCACATAATCAAACGACTTCCTGCTCGCAGGATTCCTGGGGCTGTTCCTTTTTCCAGAGTTTTTCACGGCCTTATTTTTCAGCATGAATGCATCAAAAACTTTGGGAAACCTGGCGGGTCCCTGGAGGGGAGCCTTTGCCAGGGTTCCCCGGGGCCTTCCTCCAGCCAGGGGAAGGAACTGAAGTGAGCGTGCTACCCCCAAGAAAGGGGGAGAGATACCGGGAAATAAATTAATACCCTGGTAATTGATAGGTGGAGATAAGGATGCTCTGTGGAATACAGGGGGAAAATGAAGGGGAGGGGGAGAGAAGCTTGCCCGTGAATTACAGTCAGTGGGAATTATGAGGCCTGGCTCAGTGCGGCTCTGAGGAAACACTGGAAAACGCCTGGCTGGGGGGACCCCCACCCCGGGAGCTCCAGCCCCAGTGAGCGGCTCCCGCACCTTGAGAGTGCTTTTATTAAATGCACAATTCAAGTGCCAGAAGAACTCCTCTTCATCTGCATGGAAATGCAAACAATAATTGAATTAAGTCTCACAAATCATCAAGTAGACCGGGAATGGGTGAGGAAGCCCCGTTCAAATTAGGCAGAGAATCATAGCCCCTCCGACAGAGCTCCACCGGGACCCCGAGCCGACCGTGCCAGCCAGGTCAGAGGGGAGGGGCAGTGGGAGCCGGGGAGGCACGGTGGACTCTTCCTCTGCTCAAAGGTTAGGGAGGCGCCTCATCCTCCTGGGATCCCTGGTCCAAGAGGCAGGAGATGGGGCTGGGAAGGGATTCCCAGATGAGGATACTCCCTCCACCAGCGCGAGCCAGCACCGTCTCCGCAAATAAGAGTGATGGGAAGGAAGGCTTCCAAGAGCTCCAAAAGACAGGCAGTTCTCGAACCCAGGTCCTTTTGATTCCAAGAACAGTTCTCTGTCTGGGCCAACCTGCCTCTCATTTAGATCATGTGTCTTTTTAAAAATTGTTATTATCAATTGTTTTGTTTTTCCAGTTATATACGTATATTAACTTTTTCAATACACATTTCTTTATGAATCATGTTGGGAGAGAAAAACCACAACAAAAGGGAAAAACCACAAGAGAGAGAGAAAAAAAGAAGTGAACCTAGCCTGCTGATTTCCATTCAGTGTCCCTAGTTCTCCCTCTGCCGGCAGAGGCATTTCTGACTGGTCCATTGGGACTACCTTGGATCCAGAACCCCTGAGAGGAACCGAGTCTTTCCCAGCTGGTCAGCGCCCGTCTCGCTGTTACGTGCACAGTGAACTCCTGGTTCTGCTCATTGCCCTCCACATCAGCCTATGCAAATGGAAAACCGGCTCGTTCACCATTTTTAAAGAAAAATCACATTCCATCACCCTCATTACCAGCATTTATTCAGCCGTTCCCCAACTGAGGGGCAGCTACGTACGCACTTCCCACTTCTCTGATCACGCACCTTCTTCTGGCTCAGGATGGGAGGGGAGGAAAAGCATGAGCACAGGGAAAACAGAAACATCCCAGACCTGGACCCTACCCCCCACTGTCTAGACACTGGCAGCCCGGGGCCCCCAAAGTCCCCCAAGCTACTCGGTCAGGGTCAGAGGTTATGTGAGGCCATGTGAGCACAGGTTTTGACTGGTAGGGCCCCTTCATTAACCCGCTCCCGGTCAGAAAGGTGAAGAGGGGCTGGCTAGGGGACCCCAGCCTGGGGGAGATCCAGAAGGGCCCCACAGCCAGGAGGCCTCCTCTCCATCCGAGTCTGGGACTTTAAACAGTGGTCCACAGACAGAGACCATGGCCCAGGCAAGAGAGGAGATGGGGAGAAAACTGAGGAGAGGCCGCCTGAAGAGCCTGCCCTAAGGACACTGGAATGGCTGAGAGCCTGCAGAGTCATCTCGGAGCTCCCCAGGGCCCGGCACTGAGCTGGACAGCCATCAAGCACCTGGGACCCGGCTGCAGGAGGGCCAGAGGTGCTCATGGGCATGTGAGTGTGAGTATGTGTGTATATGTGTGTGTGAGTGAGTGTGTGTGAGTCTCTATGTGTATTTGTGCGTGTGTTCCCACAACAAGGAGACACAGGGACCCCCGGGAGACAATTTAACAGCCCCCCCAGGCCTCCCTCCCAGGAGACATGAAGCTCCTTCCCAGTGCTTCTCTATGGGGTCTCCCAGAGCCAAGCCCGGCCGAGGGAAGGGAGGGTCTCCCCTTTCCCTGACAAGCAGCTGAGGGCTTTGCCTAGCTTGCCCATGGCATCCATGGCCACTGTTCAAATGCCCTCATCCCTTCCTCCCCTGCGGGGGGGGGGGGGATTGTGTGCCATGTTGGGGGGGGGCTGGAGCACTTAGCTGCCTAATTAGATTAGCCCTGACCAGAGCAGCCTGGGGGCCTGGCTCACGCAGGTGGCACCTAAGGGAAATGCTCTTGGGCATTTCCTAAATCCTGGGGGTCGAATCCAGGGATTACCTGGAATTATCCCATCCTTGCTGGGAATTAGCCGCAGGACCTGCCCGAAAGCACCAGACTCTGGGTCAGGATGTACAGGTGAGTTCTCCTAAGTGACTTCTCCCTGGGAGCTCCCCCTCGAACAAGCTCCTTAAGCCCTGGGGGCCCCCAAACTCTCATCAGCAGAATGGGCACAGCAGGATTGGCCTTGTGTTTGCCTGGAATGGGAGAGAAGGTTGCGGTGTTTGGGAGAATATAAGGCATGCTACAAGTGCACATTCGGTTCAACCCAAAAAGCATTTATTAAGCACCTCCTGCTGCAGAGCACTGGGGAGCACAGAGGGAGAAGTGAAGCCAGAACTGGCATCTGGGAAGCAAGATAACATGCTGTTCATAGCAAGAGGCGGAATCAAGGAAAGCCTGGTGGGGGAGACAGCTCCTTGGGCTGTGCTGGGAAAGAGCCTTGGGGTCCCATGGACACAAAGCATTCTTAACGTGTACAAAGATCCAGAGGGTGGAGATGCAAGGCAAAGCTCCAATTGTGGGGCTAGTTTGTGTGGACAAAGTCTATGCGATGGGAAGTCACACGAAACAAGGGGAAAAATGCAGATGAGATGTATTCCAAAACACACATGAAGAAGAATTACTCTATGGATGTTCCTTAGCTCTGATGGATCCTATTGGCTGGGAACGCTGGGACAATTCAGGAATGGGACAGATTTCTGCTGACAATAGGGTAGGGAGCCTTTTAAGGTAGTGAGCTCCTCGTCCCTGGATGTGTGCAAGCAAAGACTAAACTTCCTCCTTGGAAGGGATGTCATTAGCACAGGACTAGGAGATCTTGGGATTCCTCCTGCCCTTGTGATTTTCTGATTCGGTCTTTACCTGAACTGTCCAGTTAATAAATCACGCATCCCCGTGGCTACCTTGGGAATCCACCCAGAAGACTAGATGACAATGATAATAATTCATATTCAAAATAAAGTTTGCAAAATACTTTCCCCCCGAAGGCTCCAGTAAGACAGAGTGTTGCTACAATAAGTATAATCTCTGATTGGTTCTGCTAAACTCATTACTCTGATAATAGTATACCCATTTTACAGATGAGAACCTTGTTAATGCAAGTGGCAAATGCATAAAATCTCATTAATTGTCACAAGGGACATGGTGGGCCTGTCAGATCCAGACCTCTCCCCGAAAGACCTGTTTTCCTGCTAAATATTCTTTGGTTTCCATCTTTGTTTAAGTTTCTTGGAGATAACTCCCTACTTACTAGGTGATTGGGAATCACAGAAAATGGATACAGGAAGATCCGTCTAATCAGGCTCCATTTTACAGATGAAGAAACTGAGACCCTCAGTGGGGTCAGGAAGGTAACGAGTAGCAAAGTTGGGATTTGTTTGGGAGAGGGGGTGGGATATTTGTCAAGCCTCCCCCAGTCAGGGTGGTGGGTTCCCCAGTCCCAGGAAGAGCAAGGCTTTGGACACCAGGTACTGGTCAGTAAGGAGCAGCAGAAAGTCCTTTGGGTCAGGCAGTCGGACACCTGGGTTCTGGGGCAAGCTCTGGCACCCACTTCCTAGGCATTCTGGGCTCCTAGGCACATGAGGGCTTTTCTCTAGGGACGGGAAGCCAGAGCAAGCTCGAGTAGAGCAACTGCAAAGGACTCAAGATAGGATAGAATCCAGCTTGGAAGTCTCATAGGCACTTGCTCCCCCGTTTTAATTCAATAAACACCTATTAAGCACCTACTATATGCCAGGCCCTGTGCAAAGCACTGGGGCTACAAAAAGAGGCAAAAAATAGACTCTGCCTCCAAGAAGCTCCTAATCTAGTGGGGGAGATAATACACAAACATATATCTACAAAGACATTCTAATGTACACTAATAGGGAAGGGGGTGTCAGGGAGGTGCAGTCCAAGTTGCTAAACCATTCAGTAGTCATACAAGGGGAGCTCCCAGGGTCACACTTCATCCTCCAAAGAGATTTTCTTAAAGCCCAGATTTGATCTCAAACAGCCCCAGTGGCTCCCTCTTCCCTGTACTACAAACTATTCTCTTTGACGTGGAAGGCCCTTCCTGATTTTGTTTCACATTATCTCCTTTCATTCCCTCTGAGTTCTATTGAGCTAATGCAGAGACACAGGGAAGTTCTTGCAGAGTTTGAATTTTTACTCGGTCCTTGTTTACATCATTTTCTGGGTCATTTTTAATTGCTGGTTTATGTAGACTACATTATTTTGGTCCAGTTCACTCCTGTAGCCTACTACCACATACATACATGTTCTACATCCAGATGCCTACTCCCTAATGGGCACTCGCTTGAAGGTATCGCTTAAGCTACATGGCCACTGAAGTCCATCTTGATTAACCTCGGAAGTCAAAAGATTCTGAGATTCTAGCGGTCATTATGTCAGAGCAAACCATAAAGGAAACCCTCTCTGTTTTCCTTAATTTGCCTAAACAAGTGGAAGGAAAGGTAAGAGAAGCCAAAGAAAAATTAAGGCTACATGTGGAGAGACCCAAAAGGGGAGGGCAAAAAGGGGTGAGAAAACTGGGGAAACCCCCCCAAAATGACATGCAGAAGTCTGGTTTTTAGCATCCAAATCATAGTTGACATTTTCAAAGTGCATGAAAAACATTGATTTTTTTCCTCCCCTCTGAATGGTCCCATAAAACAGCCCCTCACCATGAAACCATTAGCATGTGCTGCCTCCTGGAAAGTGGCTTTAAACAGAATAGCTGGGGAATGGGAATTGGAAACCCGTGAATGTGTGTGGATGCTAGAAACTCTCCAATCACCAAAAAAAGGAGCCAGTATTGGGATTGTGTGTTTGCTCAGGATTCTCTGAAGCCGGAGAGAAGGCCGTTCCATCATGGGGTATTTACAATCATTTCAGCCACAGTCAGTGGATGCAACGAAATAGCCCCCCGGTGTATTGTGGGCAACAGTCCATTGGCTCCAGCCAAAGTCGAGAGCCTATGTTGAAAAATGGTAATGAGTTTTTGGAAATACTTTTCGGTCATCTGCATTTCAATGTCCATTGGCCCAAGTCTAGGGAACCTTCCCTTCCCTTTGAATTCAAAACCTCCCATTCTTGCCATTCACTACATTTAGAAAGTGCTAGAGGCAGCCCCACGGACAGAACCATGGGGCGGGAGTCTAGAAGAACCGAGTTCAAATCCTGCCTCAGACACCAGCCGTGTGACCCTGGATGGTCATTTAAATTCTACCTGCTTCATTTTCCTCGTCTGTAGAATGACTTTGCTTGCATTATATTGATTATTAGCAATAATAGCACCCACCTCCCGGTATTGTGATAATCAAATGAGATAATTGCTTAGCACAGTGCCAGGCACACAGTAAGTCCTATCTGCCAAAGCCCACTTTTGAAGGGTCTCTGATTACCTAATGGCTGTTTCCGATTCACTCGGAGCCTTTCAGAATTGCAGGACTGAAACAAGGGGATGTCTCCTCAACTCCTCTGAGCTTGCTTCCTTCCCACACCTGCCCCTCCAGCCCAACTTCTTCTGAACAGGTACTTTTGGGTTTTTTTTCTTAATCCACCTATGCTGAAGCAGACTGTAATCTTCCTGAGGGCAGGCTGCCCTTCTAGCCCTTATGTCCTCAGGACAACCCTAGCACCTTGAACACAGCCAGGAACTGAAGAGACTCCTGTTGTAATGAATAAAGTTGAATTCATCACATTATAGGAAGGGCACCAATGCGCTAGAGAATGATCTTGGGAAGACAGTAAGGGTACTTCTGAATTCTAAAACCTTCATCCTGCACTTCACACAAACACAAGGAAAATTAGGATTTTGTCAAGAATTCTTCTGCCCTTCCCCAGCACTGGCAGGTCTTCTCCCACTATCTTCTCCTACTTCTTTGATTCCGGTGTGAGGATTTAAGTGAGGCAGTTACACAGTCATTGTCTCATTCTCTCTTCCAGAATCATCACTGTCCACTGGCAGGATGGAGTCGAGATGGCCACTGAATGACCTTGACTTCTTCAGTGTCTAACTAAGCAGGTGCTTCTCTTTCCTTCGTGGCCACTGGAACAAATTGTTCCCCTCCACCCATTCCACCAAGGGAAGTCTTCACCTGCTTGGGGTAGACACCCCTTCAGCACTGTAGGGTCACCCTCAACCTGGGTTAGCTGTCTAATGAGACTGTGTGTGGCCACTGTGCAGGCAACAGCTTCTTGGAGCCACAGGTGAGAGTCAGGTGGATCAGGTGGATGCAAGAAGTGGAAGGCAGCCTGCCCCTGGGGTACCAGAATTCCCTGAACACACACTATACATTCTCACTCAAAGAGGTGACCCTTTGTCTTGAACAAGACCCAGCCTCCTATATCCACTCCTGCTCATTTTCTCCAGCAGATTGCCCTTCTATCATTCATCTCTCTCTCATTTCCACCTCCCCCATCCATTGTCCATTTGCTCACAGCCCCAAAATAGGTCATTGTCTCCATAAAATCCCTTACCAGACCTTTCCACACTCACCACCTACTTACCCATATTTCTTCTCCTCTTCTCCACTGAGCTCCTTGAGGAAGTCCTCTATAATCAGCATCTCCACTTCCTGACTTTTTTCTAAACCCTCTAAAATTTAACTTTTGACTTCATCATTTGACTTAAACATGTTCTCCAAAGTTACCAATGATCTTGCCATTTCTGACTACTGGCATTTTCCTCGATCTTCATGCTTCTTGACTTCTCTTCAGAATTCAATATTATTATTGCTTCTCCTTCTGAGTACAGGTTTTGAAACCTCTTCTGGTCCTCCTCTTTCCTGCCTGCCTGTTTCTCTCAGTTTCTGTTGCTAGATCTTCATCTAAGTCATCACCACTAGCCATGGGCTCTGTTCTGGACCTTCACCTCTCTTCTGAGCTTCCGTCTTTCAGCACCAACTGCCTATTGATTTGAATGCCAGATGAGCATCTCAAATTCCCCATGCCCCAAACTGAATTCTTCTAAAGTTGCCTTTTATTGTTGCGGTCACTACCACCATCTAGAGGGACATGAAGACTCAACTCTCCATCCATACAAAAAGATGGGGAGTTACATTACATTACATGGATGTAATTCATGTTCAGATCTTGTCACTTCCTTCTCATAATCTCTCACTATTTATCCTTCTCCTTCCTCACCCAGTTAGCCTTTTGCCTTGGGACCACCACTTTTGTTGAAAGCAAACATTCAGCTTGGAGAGGATAAGTCTGTGATCAGTCCATCACTCTGCCCCGCACACATTGCATGCACAAATGTCTGATTTTTTTGTTTGTCCACAATTGTGCACTCAAGGCAGCATACAACAAAGAGATACAACAAAGTATAGAGCAATTCTCTGCTGCTTGTGCTCATTTTGCTCTAAAAATTAACACTAAGAAAACACAGATGCTCCACCAGCCAGTGCCATGCCATCCAAATGTAGAACCATCAGTTACAGCAAATGGTAAAGGTTTGGATGCTGTTTTAAGGCGCTTCCCTTGGCAGTCTACTTCCAGGGATGTCCACATTGATACACAATTGACACAGGCATTGCCAAAGCTAGCTCAGTGTTTGGGAGGCTTCAAAATGAAGTGTGGAAGAGGAAAGATATTAGACTGACTCCCAAACTGGCTCTATGGAGCTGACCTCATTGTGTATGTCTGTGCCATGCCAGGAAACTGGATCACTTCCATTAGAATCATTTAGAATCATCTCGGGGAGATTCTGAAGATCCCCTGGCAGGATGGGACACCAGACCCTGAGGTCCTTTCTCCAACTAAACTGTCCAGAATTCTGACTCCACTGCAAAGAGCACAGCTCCACTGGGCCAGCCACGTTGTTTGAATGCCATACTTTATACTTGCCAAACAGATTATTTTATGGAGAACTCACAATGGGAAAGTGCTCAAAAGGTAGCTGGAAAAAGAAACACAAGGACATCCTCAAGTTCTCGCTTAAGAACTATAGAATTCACATGAAAGATACTGGCACAGGACCACCCAGGATGATGTGCCCTCCTTAGGGAAGGTACTGGTCTCTATGAGCAAAACAGAATTGAATTAGCTCAGAAGAAACGTGAGATGTGCAAAGTTAGAGAGTCTGCCCCAAAGATTCATAGGGACTGTTTGTGTCTGACGTGTCCCAGCTCTCCAAGCTCATACTGATCCGATTAGTTGTACCTCAACTCTCACATAATAATGTCATTTTGGTCCATTTCAAGAATGAAGGACAAAAGCCAGCCTATCTGTCTTCCACACTAAAGCTGAGGTTTGAGTGTGTCACTCGCTCTATCCCAATTGATTCAATAAACTCCAGTGACTCCCTATTCCTTCTAGGAGCAAGTTGAAATGTTTTGCTGTTTTTACAACCTGACCCTTCCCAATCTTTTAGAAGAAATGAACCCTAAATAACCAGTTATTGGGTAGATTATAATGAGAAATAGATCTTTTCTAATAAGAGATCTTCTCTAATAATCCCCTAAAAAAGGGAGTGACTTTGATCATTGTTGCTCCCAGACCATCCCCAGCCTGGGCAATCTAGACAAAGGCTCCCTCCCCCTCTCACTCAACCAAACCTAAGTAGAACAAAAGGGGTTTCCTCACTTGGGTGGGGCCTGGACAAGATTGAGAAGAAAGTTAATCCAATGTCATTATCAGCAAAGTTTTTTTTAGAAGTTGGCTAGACCTGACAGAGAATGAAAATATAAGAAAAGAAAAAAAAATCTTGGAGATTTTTACTTGTGATGTCCACCTTCAGGAACCCTCGTTCTTCCAAGGGCATGTCAGCATTGAGTGGGTTCCATGAGGGTTTTTTGGCATTCTAGAGTGTCACTGAGTCTTTTTTATTAATAATCTGCTAACAGAATTGATAAAATGATCAATCACCCAGATACTATTTCTCTCAAACCTTTTATACATCATCCCTTCTGGTACTCTTACATATTATTCTACTCCATTAAGTGCAGGTCTGCCATTCTGACCTGTTCCTATCTTCGGTTCCTCAAACACGATGGGTCATTCCTTGTCTCTGTTCCTTTTCTTTGGCTGTTCCTGGTACCTGGAATGCTCTCCATCCCAACTCTAGCCTCTGAGAATTTTTGAGTGCCTTCAAGATTTAACTTAATTCCTACCTTCTGCTCCAGGTCTTTTCCAGCTCCTAGATAGTAGATGTTCCCCCTTTAGGATTTTCTCTCACCTATGATGAATGTGTCCATATGTACCTAGTTCCATGCAGGCTGTTTTCCCCTTGAAGTAAAAGTTCCCTGGGGGTAGGGGTTGTTTTTGTTCTTTCTTTATTTCCTGAGCTCTTAGCAGAGTGTCTGATGCATAGTCAGGGTTTAATAGACACTTGTTTATTGATTAGTTGATTGATTGACCACTTGCCATATAAGAATGGGTTGAATAAATGGACAGAAGATATCTGTGGGGAAAATGACTTTGTTGTCAGTATTTGCTCAATAACAAAGACATAAAATTTCTTAAGAGGTAGTAAATGTGCAGACTTGCCTCAGATGTGTCCCAGGTTCTGAAATGAACCCCAACCTTCCCTGGAGCCATCACATCAGAAATGTTCATTGTCAAGCACTTGCTCCTTCCCTAAAAAGCATGACCCAACCCACATGCCCCAAGACCTTCATTTTTCTATAGTCTACATGTCTTTGTTAACCAATCTTAGTTGATTCCCACCCTTCAAGAATACTTCTTCTTCAAAGATCATAGAAACTGTGACCCCACTGCCAGTGGGGATCTTTGGTCTAAGAGAGACAGCCAAATGACCATCCTTTTATTAATAACCTATTGGTCTTATTAATAAAATAATTAAATTATCTAGAAAAAAATAAAAAGCTTTATCACTTTTGCATAATCTTCTTCCCTATAAAATATGAGCTTTTCTCAACTGGTGCAAACTAGATATTAGTAAGTAAGAAAGAGGGGTGTGGGGGGAGAGAGAGAGAGAGAGAGAGAGAGAGGAAAGCACAACTAAAAGAAAGAAAGAAAAGAGGAAGGAAGGAAGGAAGGAAGGAAGGAAGGAAGGAAGGAAGGAAGGAAGGAAGGAAGGAAGGAAAAGAAAAAAGAAAGAAAGAAAGAAAGAAAGAAAGAAAGAAAGAAAGAAAGAAAGAAAGAAAGAAAGAAAGAGGAGGCAGAAGAAAAAAAGTCAATATGAAATACCATAAATACTACTGTCAAATACAATGGTAAATGTCAGAACCATCCTGTCAGAGCTCAAGAATATAACCCCCCCCCACTTCTGTTCAATAAACTAAGCATCTTTACAAACCATACTCTTTAGAGGGAGGATTGTGGGAGCATTTGTTGGGAGGCATCTGTTGTATCAACACAATATGTATCAAATTTTTTTTAATGTCATCTTGAGGAAACTGCCCTTGTAAATAGCTGTGGGACTTTGTTCAATTCCAGAATTCCTCATCAACTCCCAGGAAAGGGTTTCTTTTTGCCAAGAAATCCCTCCAATATATTCATGTGTGAATTCCTCTGTGCTTTGCCCATTTGTTTCCCACTGACTGATACACTCTCCAGCTACCATAGATGAGCTTTAAAAAAAAAAACCACTCTGACATTCCCCAACTTCTCCAGGTCTCCCAAGTGAAGAATGTTCCAAATAATGGATTAGGAATGGTTGAGAGCACTACCCACCCAAACCACATTAAGATGGAGCTGGAAACAATACAGCTTATGGTCAGAGTTGAAATGAAATAAATCTGTTCTCCCAAGAGTCGGGATGAAACCTTTGGAATCATCTGGATGCAATAACAACAAATGGAGACAGAATTCAGGCTGCTTTTGCATGGGACTTGAGGGGGGTGTTGTTAGAAGTCCCATTTTTTTTTTTAAGGAACTCACATTAAGAAGAACTTTTAGGTTTAGAAAGTCTACACTGCCCATTAATCCTGTGAAGAGAATAGCACAAGTACAAGACTCCCATTGCACAGAAGAAAAAACTGAGGCTCAGAGAGAGGGAGTCATGTGTTTGGGGACACATACCTAATTAAGTCAGTAGTAAAGTGTGGACTAAGCCAGATTTAAAATCAACTTTCCTATTCAGCACCAAGGTAAATGATATTTTCCAATTCGCCACATCCATCACCTCTCAAAAAGACTCAAGACTATATCCATTTATATCAAAGGAAGATTTGGAAAGGATACCTACTGTACACACAGTTATTGGAGAGTGGGTTTCAGAGTCATATTAAAACTATATTGACAACAAATAACAGAAGATCTGGAAAGTCCTTGGGACTTCTGTGCCTTTGATTAAAATCACAAATTTTGCCATTTAAACTCTTTAAGGGGTTGTTTAAACATTTGGCTGGTTTCTTAAAGAAAAAAACAATTCTTGCACATGTTCAACCTATCTTGGATTATTTGCTATCTAGAGTGAAGTGGGAGGGAAAAAAATTGGGAACACAAGGTTTTGCGAGGTGAATGTTGAAAACCATCTCTTAATGTATTCTGAAAAATAAAAAGCTATTGTTATTTAAAAAAAAAAGAAAAAGAAAAACTGAAGTTAGGAGAACCTGAGTCCAAATCTGGTCTCAGAGACTTAACACTTCCTAGCTGTGTGATTCTAGGTAACTCACTTAACCCCAATTACCTCAGCAAAGGAAGGAAGGAAGGGAGGAAGGAAGGAAGGGAGGGATGAAGGAAAGTAGGGAGGGCGGAGGGAGGAAGGAAGGAAGGAAGGAGGGAGTGAAGAAAGAAAAAAAAATTCATTATGACTTAACAGGCATTTTTAAGTGCCTACAGTATGCCAGATGCAGTGCTAAGGTTACAACGGTAAGGTGACAAGGGCACAAAGGCAAAAGCGATTCCCCTCAAGGAGCTTCTGTTGTCGGGCAGATGGACTCACACAGGCTGTGAGTCAGAATGAAAGATTTACAAAGTGATTTCCAGAGGGAGTGATCATTGACTCCTGCTTTGGTCCCAATGGGAGATAGGACATATCCCCCAGCTGAGAGTAACCCTCCCGGAGCCTCCGCCCTCCCCTTCCAAGCACAAGGTAGTTATATTAGTGGAGGGAAGGGAGCCCATCTGAGACCAGATGAGTCCAAAATCTCTCACAGCTCTGATTGGTTGATCCCAACTGGCAATATTAGCATAAACCGCGACTTCCAACAGACATACACGTGTCCCTGGAAATACGAATATCCTGGAACACACACAGACAACACAGATAATTTCATGTCACACGTAAAGTCTTCACATCATGTCAGAAATGTTCCCTTAGATTTAGGAGAGTTCCCCAAACGGCCTGATATAGAGAGAAAACGCTGATTTGGGTTCAGAATCTGGGTCTGAATGCCAGGGATGCGTGGCCTGGGTGAGCTCAAGGGCTTCCTCCAAGCCTTAGTCCATTAGCTAGTTTAGGAGGGTCGTGACTAGATGGCCATAATGGCTCTAGCCTTAGTTTCCTCTGCTCTCCAATGAAGGAGTCGCCCCTTCCAGCTCAGATCCACAGTTTAAGGCCCTTGGAGATCATGGTAAAGGTGGCAAAATCAAAATGGCCCCATGACCTTGGACTTGGAAGGAACAGGATGGGTCTAGGGAGCCAAATGAAGACTCTGAAAAGGAAGTCGCTTCCTTCCCCAGCCAACTTCACAGGGTTTTGGGATAGGTCAAGAACAATAATGGCTTTGGGAGCACCATAGAAAGGGGACTTTCTGTCCTGCAACTCAAGACTTCCTTCTCTATCAGCCTTTCATGAACTCGGGTGCTTATTTTCACAATGCATGTGCAAGGCCCTAGAAGCAGTGACCCCTTCCTTTAAGAGGAAGCTAGGTGGCCCAATAGGTAGAGTGCCAGGCCTGGAGCCAGGAAAAGCTGAGTTCAAATCCAAATTCAGACACTTTCTATGTGACCTTGGGTGAATCACTTCACTTGGCCCAGTTTGCTCAACCCTCACCACTCAGGATCATTGGGAGAATCAAACATTGTGAAAAGTGTCCAGCTCACAGTAGTTACCATGTAAATATTTACTCCCTTCTTCCTCCCCTCTCCCATCTGGCTCCATCTACCAAACACTATAATATTGGGAGGATGGAAATCCTGATTCTCAAGACATTCTCATTGTCGAGTGTGTCTCTGCAGCCAGTGGCAAGGTGGGGACCCCGTCTGGGCTGGCCTTGACTAACTTTTCTCAGGATCCATCCTGTCTTGTGGGAGACAAAGTTATAAGACTAGTTTTCTGGAAAGCAATATAGAAACAGATTTATTTTATTTTATTTTATTTTTATTGCAAACAGCTAAATAAAAGCTGGAGAAACAATAGCTTCATTTTTTACAGCTTGTCTTCAAATTATGGGAAACTTGTCTCTTCTCCAGCCAGATTGGGTTGGCCTGGGGCCAGGGGGGATGGCTCCGTTCTCATCCTCACCCTTACACTTTTGGTGGGTAAAATAAAAACCCTTAATTTAAAAAATGTGAGCCAAGCCCGGAGAAGGGGCCGGCGCGGCTCCCTAACCTCGGCCAGCCCCAGACAGAGCTTATTGCTTCTTTTGCTTCAGCCTCTAAAACTCAAATCCTAAGAACATGAAACTTTAACAAAGGACATCTCAAGTATTTGGATGAGCTCCATTAAATCCGGTTTTAATAACTGGAACAGCAGACAAGAACATCGGGCTGATCCCCACATCCCCATCAGAGCCTCCCAGCTCCCTTTGGTCTGCTTGTCCCCCAACAACTTGACCAGCCACCTCTCCACTAGGAGCCACGAACAGTCACCCCACCTGCCTCCGGGACTCCGACCAGCCCAGCCTCCTCATC
The DNA here is from genome assembly GCF_902635505.1 of Sarcophilus harrisii. Classification (NCBI taxonomy): domain Eukaryota; kingdom Metazoa; phylum Chordata; class Mammalia; order Dasyuromorphia; family Dasyuridae; genus Sarcophilus; species Sarcophilus harrisii. Next base: position 657,148,742 of record NC_045427.1, read on the forward strand.
TAATTACTCCAATTTGAGATGATTTGGCATAATACAGTCATAAAAGCCAACATCAGGACTGGATGATGTTTTATCACTTGAAAAATAAATCTCTCAGCTTCCCTCCATTTATACTTCGTAAATGTTTAGTTTCATCTCAGCATTTATCTTGCATTTAAAATCCATTATGCAGTTGTCATTTCATTGAAATTGAATGCTGTCTCTTAATTTCACATGAATGGATTTTAAATCCAGCCTTACTTTTTTTTTTTTTAAATATATGTTCATTTTCAACAATTACTGCTAAAAGCCCATTGTTGTGTACATAAAGCATCAAAGGAGCAGTTCCTGGGGAAAATTAAACGTGCAGTAAGTTCTGCTATCAGTAACAAGGAAGAGGCAACATAGGAAAGTTGACTGAAATCTGGTGGGAGGATAAACAAGGCAGAAATTGTCAAGATTTTCATGAGTTACCAACGGGGACCCCTTGATGCCTTAGATTATGAGGCATGGTGTAAACCATACTTTGAGAAGGAATCTACCCCTTTGAGGGCCTTTCTTGTTCTGCTGCCTGCCCCTCCCACCCCCAGTGCCCAGGAACCTCAGAAACTGCTTTCATTTCCTATTCATTCATTCATTCATTTACTTATTTATTCTTCCATTTATTCATTCATTTTTTCATTCATTCCCTTGTTTATTCTTCCATTTATTTATTCATTTTTTATTCATTCATTTACTTATTTATTTATTCTTCCATTTATTCATTCATTTACTTATTTATTCTTCCATTTATTCATTGATTTACTTATTTATACAGGCCTGTTGTTTTCCCTCAATACAATATCATGGTATTTGAAGTTCTTGTCTTTGTATCTCCAGTGAATGAGGCAGGATCTTGCTGGAGCAGAGTGTTTGACCATGGGTGTGAAAGGGGTCCCTCCCACCTAGAATCAGGTGTGATTCCTGAAGTCACTCCCCCTGCTCAGCAGAAAACCCCACTGGTACCTCTAGGAACAAAGCCAACTGCCTCATAATCTGGTCTTCTGTTGAGACAGGGAAAACAATGCTAATCTTAAATTTGAATCTTCTGTCAGACATTGAACTAGCTGTGTGATCTTATCTGCCTCAGCTTCCTCAATTGTTAAATGGGGATAATAATAGCACCTTCCTCCAGGGTTGTTGTGAGGATCAAAAGTGATTGTATTTGTAAAGGGCTTAGCATAGTACAGGATGGGTGCTCATTAAATGCGGGTTTCTTTATTCCAACTAAATTAAACTCATTTTCTGCCTGTTCTTCCCCACTACAACGCATCTTCCATCTCCATTCCTTTGCCCTGGCCCCTTTAAAAGACCTCAAGTCCTTCAGACTTGTGAGACCTTGCTGGACTCCCCAGTAGAGGCCCCTTTAGCCTCTAGAGTCCTGGGCTGGTACCCAGTTTTGTGCTAATTTGCTCTGTGTACTAAAACACTCCAATTTCCTTCCTAAGAAAAGCGACTCAAAGGCCCTTTCTGACTGTAAACCCTTGCCCATCTGACCATCCTAGATCTCCATTTTCTGTTGGTGGCTGCCCAGGACCTCGCTCTCCTGGACCTGGACCAAGTCTTGTGGTTCTATTCTCCTCCCTCTCCCTTCCTTCTCTACTTTGGTCCATGAATCCCCATCCTGATTTTGCAGCCTCAGGCCCCCCCTTTCTACCTACTGAGACAACTGAGTAAGGAAGCAGAAGCTCTCTGGAAACACCCCCTTATACAAGATAATAGCTTCCTGCTTGTTCCCGGGTCATAGCCAGATCTTGCATACAAAACTCTCCAGAAAAGCAAGCCAAGTTAACATTTCCCCCTTCTTACATATTTGCATTATTGATTTGCCTAAAGCTAGCAATTTCCCCATAGTCCCATTCAGACCAAACTTTGTCTTTAACCAACTTAGCTTTCCGGAGTCCACGAGGAATAGTTTGTGGATGCAAAAAGTGAAGGAGAAAACGACATGACTGATCAGGTTGGGTATTTGTAACCACTGAAAGGAAGAAGGCCCGATTTCTCATCCTCCCCAATCTTTTGGGAGAAAGTGCCAACTGTGCTTTCCCATAGGGTTATGTGAGATGAGTAACAGGTCCCAGGTGATTTATTTAAAAGTGTCTTGTTGTCTATAATGGGGTTCAGATTAAGTTTTTAGTGTTTATTGCTGCTGTTGTTCCACAGACTAATTAGGTCTATGGTTGACTTGGTAATATTGGCCATGATGGGAGATATTTCTAGTGGTTATTTTTTCAGCTTTTGTTTCCCTTTTCACAATGGTACCGGCGGGTATTCTGTGGCTCTGTAGAAAAGGAATGATTAATTCAAAGTTCAGGTGCAAGACAGGGTCAGGAAAGAAATGTTACTGGATACCGAGCATTTCCAGATGAATTTGTGGTTCGAAACATCATTTTATGATGCATTTTCCATTTTGTTATCAGGGGAAGTATGATGGGTGACATGTGACTGATCACAGTGTTTTGGTGCAATGCTGTGTGATGGGCTTTTCATAAAAATTAGCTGACATTGTCATGAGTCTACAAGTAAATTTATGGCTTTCATACTGGACTGCCATTCCCAGAGCAATTTCCAATCACTTGGGCTTTTTATTAAGTTTATTGTTCTTTTATTGTTCAGTGGAGTGTAAGCAGCGAGATTACAAATAAATGTAAGTTTCGCTAGATAGGAAGTCAAGCTTGTAGAATTAGAAAAGAAGCGAGGGGAAGGAGAGCAAAAATTAATTTGAATCATTGGCGATATGAAACACCACAAGCTGACGGTCCTTGTCAACTGCCTCCATGCAGCCGTCAGAAGCTTCCTCCCCCCCCCCCCCCCCCCCCCCCCGCCCCGCCCATCCACTCTCAGGTTCGCACAGAATGGTCTTGGGAATGGGGACTTTCACTGCAAACTAAGGGCTGGGGCCTGGGTACATCCCTCAAAGACTGCTGGTCTGAGCCCCCTGATCCTCCCACCCCTCACAGCTCCCTTTGCTTTCTACCTGATGATGGAGTGAGAGGAGGTGGACAACTTCCTCCTGGAGGCTCCATTAAATATAGTCCCACCCAGTCAACCCAACACCATGTTCCCCTTGTTCCTCCCCAGTGAAAGGACACTTACCAGTGCTTTTAAACTCTGAACTAAGGGAGAAAACAATCAGTCTCATATGGGGGGACACGATGGACACTTAAGGTTAAAGAAAAGCAAACTACATGTTTCTTGGGTGAAGGGAATGTAGAAATCTGCAATTGAGGGGTAGGAGTCAGGGAGAAGAAGGGAGATAGAACAGAGGAGGGAGGGGCTGCCTTCCAAATACATCACCCACTCCCCCCTTCTCACCGACAAATATGGAAGACAAGGCCCAGGACAGGGAGGTGAATAGCCGAGGTAAAACAGGTAGGAAATGACAGACCTGAGACAGGCCCTAGGACCTCATTCCACTGGTCCACAGCTTTGACCTCCGAAGGACTCAGTTCTTCAGCTGTAAATGGCCAGCATCTCCAAGATCCTAGCCAGCTCTAAGACCAGAAGGTGACAGCACTGCAAATCTTATGGATAACGGCCCCAAACTGAAGATCTGAGCCCCAGAGACAAGTGACTGCAAAGACAGCACATGTCAGAGCTGGGGAGTGGGAGCCATGGCTGAAAAGCCCATCACCCAGCATTGCCCCAAAACGCTGTGACCAGTCGCATGTCACCCATCATCCTTCCCCGATAACAAAATGGAAAATGCATCATAAAATGATGTTTCAAACCACAAACTCATCTGGAAATGCTCAGTATCCAGGAACACAAAAGAGCATCTTATTGACACACAAGATAAACTAAGAGAGGGGAGAGAGTCTTGGACATTAAGAAGATATGTTCATGTAGGAAAATCCAGGAGGCAGAACAGGAGCAAAGTGTTCCAAAATGCAACTGAATAAAGAAAAAGGGAGGCACGGCATGAGATATGATCATTATATTGGACTAGAAACCACCTGGGCAGAAGGAGGAAATGGATGTTTATCCACTTCCAATTATTTAATTTGTAAAACACAACAGCCTGGCTCAGAGTAGGAGATTGGGTATTCTTGATTCTCCAGGCAGCTAGGAAGGCTGCTCACTCTGACCAAAGCCAAGTACTCCACAATTTCTTGGCATCTTCCAGTGATCATTTCATCCTCCAAAAGGTGGAGGAACCAACAAAAGGAAAGTTTTATTATTCATTTTTATTATTATTATGTAGCTTCTGTTCTCCCATAAGGAGAAAAGGATTGCTGAGATAAAAATCCTGGCAACCTTGGGGCAAGTAAATCCTCCAACTCCGATAAATGTTCGATAAATGGAATTTGTGAAAGGGAAGAAAGCAGCCTGGTGCACATTTGAGGAAAACAGATTCTAAAGGGTTAAGGAAAAAAAAATACGTTAGATCCAATGGCCTGAAAGGTTACAAGGGAAGGGGAAAAAGAGCTAAAGAATGACATTCTGAAGACAAAAAAGAGAAAGAGTTCTTAGGAGAAAAAGGAGTCCCCAAAAGATTCTAATGTGGATCTGAAGAGAGTTCAGTGAGCAACCCTGCCTGAAAATAAATTCTTTGGAGGATGAATACAAAAGCATTGGGTCCTAGAATAGGATTAGGCATCCTAAGGCTGAGATAAACTGAGGAGGGTGAGGAAAACTAAAGCCAACAACAAAGAGCCGGACTCTGGAAAGTGTACTGGGGGAAAGGGCAGGCTCCCAGAGCCAGGGCCACAGCTACCAGTGCCTGCCATAAGCCTTGGCACCTGATGACAGAAAGAAAGCAGAGCTGCTCAGTTCACTTTTGCTCCTGTTTTCTCTACACAGGAGAATTGATCTCCGAGTTGGAGACGATGGAATAGATTGATTCATGGGAAGTTCAAAGCCAAGAGCGGAAGTTAGGTAGAATACCTAACTTCCCCAACGCATGCAAGTCACCGGGCCCAAGCCAGCTTCCTGAGTAGTGGCTAAATTACTCTCCCTGATTTTGAAAGATTAGCGGAGGGAGAGATATTCTAGGACTGGGGAAGGGCAAAGGTCCTGATTTTAAAGACAGGGAAGCTCAGGTGGTCTGTGAACGATAAGCCAGTGAGCTTAATGATCCCTGCGAAACTTCTCAGTTCTGTTACTGAAAGGAGTGCAGAGTGAACATTTGGGAAAGGAAGGAAGCAGCTAGAACAGCTCTGGCTCAGTCGAGTACACATCGCACCAGCCTCGCTCCGTTTCCCATTTTTGTCAGAGTTGTTTGACTGAGACTGCCGAAAGTACAAATTACCTAAATTTGGCTGAGCTTTGGGCCCAGGTTCTCTTGAGCCCCTCATGGCAAGCATGGTGGGATGCGGCCTGGGGACAAGGAGACTTGATCTAGAATTGGCTGAGGGTAAATCAATGGCTCCGTGTCACCCTGGAAGGAGGTCACCGATGGGGTTGGCCAGAAGCCTGCGCTTGGCTCTGGGCTGCTTGGACTTTTCTTCACTGACCTGGACAAAGGCCCAGATGGCTCTGCATGTCATTTGCAGAAGACTCGAAGCTGCAAGGAATTGATCACAAACATCCTTGCTGTCAGTCCCAGGATCCAATAAAGTCAATAAGGTGAAATGATCAGCTCAGAAGTCAGCGACCAACCCAGGCTGGGCACGAGGAAGACAAAGATCTGGGACGATCAATATCTCAGAAAGGGATCGGAGTTGGGCTCTGACCCTGGGTAGTTGGCTTGGTTTGGGGGTCCTGGTCTCCTCCCCTCCCCAAGGCCCCTGTCCAAGTCACCAGGATCCTGATACCATCTTCTGGCCAAGGGACGTGCTCCCCGAAGCCTCCCGCTCCCCTCAGAAGGTAGATCAAGGCCTAGAAAGGAGCCCAGAAGTCCTCGTCCACTGCCCGGTTGGAGGAGACGGGGCTCCAGAGGAGGAGACTTACCCACAATCTTGCAGGTAGGTCGGGCAGGACAAGCCAGGATTCCAGGGTCTCCCTGTGGCCCACTTTGCACCAAGCCCTGCCCCTCCCCATTCTCACAGTCAGCTGTCACAAGAGGAAGAACAGCTGATAAAGCCCTGACACTGAGGTGTGAGGCAAGTGACAGAGTCACATTTTCCCTCCCAGAGGTTCATAGGAAGGTCTGGGGATGAGAACGAGGGACCTGCAGCATGTGGAGGGACATGGGAGAGGCCGGCTCCCATAGGTGGGGGAGAAGGCCAGGAAATAAGAACCAGAGGCAATGGGGTCAGAGCCGACCTCTCACCGCACCCAGAACCAAGACTTGGAGAGAAAGATGGCGGCAGGAGAAACGGGCCCGTTCTCCCAGAGCTACGGGACATGGAAAGAAAATGGTGGCTGCCCAGAATGATCTGGTCCCTAAATCTGGTCCTTGACAAGCCATGGAATCTCAGAACAGGGGCAGCCATTTCCAAGGACCACCGAGGCAGATCGGGCTTGTTTGGCTTGGCTCGGCCACTTGTGACAAAAGGAGCCTCCTCCCAGCATGATGGGGATGAGGCAGGGAGGATGCTGGGAGGGGATCAGGGGTCGGTGGATAATTATGAGGAAGCAACATTAAGAAGTCCCAAAAGACGTCAGGCTGTGGGTAAAGTTGAGGGAGAAAATCCACTCTGTCTTTACTTAGGCTAAGCTTTGGGACCCTTTGAAATGTTGCTTATTATGTTTTATGCATTTAAAACCTCAATTCTGAGAAGGGCCGGGAGTTTCACACAGTCCAGGGTCCCACCTTTACTGCAGGCTCCAGGGGAAGCCAGCTCCTGATTGGGCACCTGGCCAGCTTTCTCTTTCTCAAGCATTAAATCCAACAGTGGTCAGGGCTCCCACCTAGGACTCCGGAGCTGCAACTTCAAACACTGCCTCCCATGTCCTACTGAAACCGTCCAGCATATATCTGTACTTTATCACTTTAAATTTATGCTACATATACATCCCCAGGAGCTGTGTGAGCCTGACAAGTCACTTCACTTCTCTGCCTCAGTTTTCTCATCTATCAAATAGGAATGATCATGGCACCTACCTCTCAGAGCCACTATGAGGGGAAAAATAAGGAAATTTTTGTAAAGCAATTTACAGACCTTAAAGTGCTAGATGACACTATCGTTATTTTTGTTGTTGGTCCGTTGTAGAGAACCAGAGAAAGAGCCAGTCCCTTCCCACCATTATCCTTATTCTGGATCCAGAACAAAAATGGCTAAGAGATCACCCAGCCCAACCTCCTCATTGGGAAGATGAGAAAGGAGGCTCTGGAAGGCCCAGGGAGGAAGGACCCACCCAAGATGGCCCAGGAAAATGGCAGCAGATCTGGGCAAGGCTGCTGAGTTTAAGTTGCTTCACCCACCGGAGCAGGGTCTAGAGCCCTTCCTAGCATCTTCCTGCTCCTTCCGGTGTTTCCCCTAGAGATAACCCCCAGCTTTGCCCACACACACCTGTTTTCTCCGTGGTTGTCTGCATATTGTTCCCCATTGGATCAAGAGCTTCCCAAGGCCAAGAACTCAGTTTTTATCTTTCTTGTCTCATTGGCACTTAGCACAGCGTCAGCACATAGTAGGCACTTAATAAACGCTTGTTGACTGATTGACAATGGAATGTATTTTTCTTCCAAACTAAGATGATCCTTTACAATGATTATTTGTAACTAATTCTATGGAGTCCTGTAAGTTCAAGACCCTTTTCATGGGCTCCTTACCCTTGTCAAAATACTCCTGCCTCCAAGTCTTTGCATGGACTATGTTTCTAGGACTGTCCCACCCTACCCTTGGTATCAGGTTCCTGTCTTCCTTTAAAATAAGCTTAGATTTTCCCTCACTACTTACCCCTTCCCCTCCCCAGACTACCTGGTGTTTAACCACTTCTATATATATGTATCTGTCCCCTTTAGAATTCTCTTGATAAATAGCTATAGATCTATACCTATATGCTCATAGGTATGTTCTAGTCTACTCTCCCACTGGAATGGGGACTCTTTTTCTCTGAGGCAGTTGGGGTTAAGTGACTTGCCCAGGGTCACACAGCCAAGAAGTATTAAGTGTCTGAGGCAGATTTGAACTCAAGATTCTCTCGACTTCAGGGCTGGTGTTCTATCCACTGCGCCACCTAGCCCCAAATGGGAGCCGCGTGTGGTTCATTCTTTGCATTTGGGTCCCCATTACCCCTCACAGGGTGGGGAGATGCGAGGTACCTAAATACTAGGTGGTGGATTGACCGATCTCATCTGACTCTCACAACAACTGCTGCAGGGCTATAATTCACATTTTACAGGTCAGGAAATTGAGGTTGGAGATCTTCTCACCCTTGGTCCTGCAGGTAGGAAGCTTAAGAGCCGAGGTTCCAACCCAGGTCTTCTCGACCCCAAGTCTTGCCCCTCCCCAGCTACTATTCCACTATGATTCAAGGGGCATAAATATAGAGAAGACACAATTTTAACCATTCCCCTCTTTTAAAAATCCACTTTATTGATCTTTTTGTCTTTATATCACATTTTAGCATCATCTTCCAGACTGAATTCTCCATTGTGATGGAAAAAATAAACCCCCCCCAATCTGTAATACGGGATTATTCCTTACAGGGTATACAGTATTCCACCCACGTCGGCTCACATCTCTCCTGGTCGTGTGGTGAGCCATCTATCATTACCTGTTCTCCGAGACCTCCACTGGTTTTTTACTTACAGGGAGTTCAATTTCCTTTTAGTGTATTTTTCTGTGCACATTTATTCAGTGTCTAGCATACTGGCTGGCACATAATGGGCACTAGATAAGTGTTAGCTATTTATTATTATTAGTCATTGGGTATATTTTTTCTCTCGATTCTCTTTATTGCCCTCAAATACAAATCTTTCTGTTTCTTTGAATTCCTCGTATTCATTGTTATAATAATGGCTATTACTTACATAACATTTTCAGGTTTGCAAAGTGCTTTACAGTTACTAATCTCGGCTCTCATAACAATCCTGGGAGGGAGACGCTGTTATGATTCCCATTTTATAGATGAGGAAACCAAGACACACAAGAAGTTAAGTGATTTGTTCAGGGTCACTTAGCTGGTAATTTTTTGGAGATTTAAATTTGAACTCAGATTCATTTGTGAAATCGTTTTTCATTTATTTCAATCAATGAGTACCTATTTTGTTTTTTGTTCCTTTGTTCTTGGAGGGGTGGGGGGCAGCTAAGTGGGGCCGTGGATCAGAGCACCAGCCCTGAAGTCAGGAAGACCTGAGTTCAAATCTGGATTCAGACACTTAATACTTCCCAGCTGTGTGACCCTGGGCAAGTCATTTAACCCCAATTGCCTCAGAAAAAAAAAAGAAGAGTGTTCTTAGGAGTATTTTGGTACAGGTTGGACCTTGTTGGGTACAGGTAGTGCTCAGTCAGAGGGTAGAAATGATCACATGAATTGCTTTTCCTATAGAATTCTAAATTACACTCCAGGATGGTGGAACCAGGTCGTAGCTGCAGGAAGAGCCCTTTAGTGATGTGTCTGCCCCAGTCCCTCCTTCGAAGATTGATGTTTCTCATCTTTTATAATCTCCGTCAATTTGCTTTCCATGAGGTCAGTGGTCTCTTTTTGCATTTCTCTAACCAATAGTGACCTGGAGTATAATCTCCCGTGATTGCTTAGACTTCTCCTCTGGAATTCTGTTCCAATCCTGCTTTCCCTCTTTCCTTGAATTCTACAAGATGCAAAATCACCAAGTTTCCTAGGGAGAAATGGATTAATTCTACTATCATCTCAATAATCTGTCTTTTCATTTAGGAGCTGATCACTTTCAGGCATGTTTGAGAACAAAATTGGTGCTGGCAAAGTGAGTCACGTGCAGTTTCCCAAACACCGGGAACCCTCTCACCTCCTACCTCCGTCAACTCACTCTCCATCAGCAGCTCCTGCCTAAGATACAGACTGGTAACTCTATAGGCTGCTAGGCCAGTTGCACAATAAAGCATCAGCAATAGGAGATTTTCATCCACTTTCTGTGTTGAGTGTGGATTGTGAGATTAATCTGCTTTGTGATGCTGTGAGTTTCACTGAAGAGGTTTCCTAGTATTCTGAGATACAATGGCATTAATACACTTTAATGGGCATCTCGCTAATACAGCAGATAGAGGATTGGGCCTAGAGTCAGGAGGATTCATTTTCCTGAGTTCAAATCCAGCCTCAGACACTTATTAGCTGTGTGACCCTGGGTAAATCCCTTTACATCAGTTTCTTCATTTGTAAAATGAGCTGGAGGAGAAAATGGCCAACCACTCCAGCAGCTGTGTCATGAAAATCCTAGATGGGGATATAAAGTCAGACACAGTGACTGAACAACAAGGCAGACAAGTTCGCTGGTGAAGAGGAATATTTAAAGACTCTTCCCTCTTAGAAGGGACTCATCTTCCACTTCACTGGTAAACATCTTAGGGCTTTTTTTATTTTTCAAAACATAGGCATGGGTAACTTTTCAGCATTCACCCTTGTAAAATCTTGTGTTCCAATCTCCCCCTTTCCCCACCCTCTCCTCTAGATGGCAAGTAGTCCAATATTTGTTAAACATGGTAGAAATATATATATATATATATATATATATATATATATATATATGTATACAGACATATTTCTACAATTCTCTTGCTGCACAAGAAAAATCAAATCAAACAGGAAAAAAAACTAGAAAAAATAAAATGCAAAAAAAAAAAACAAAACAAGAAAAGAAGTGAAAAAGCTCTATTGTGAACTACCCTCAGTCCCCACAGTCTCTCTCTGGGGGAAGAAGGCTCTCTCCAGCACAAGAGCATTGGAACTCATCTCACTGTTGACAAGAGCCCCGGCCATCAGGATTCGATCTCGGCTTTTGATCCAATTCCAGGATTAATTCCCAAATGAACAAACCAGTTTGATATTGCACTACTCATGTTTCAGTTCCTAGCTCCCTCCCCATCCTGCTCACCTGGCTTCATATCCAGAGCTCTATGGCTTTGCTCCTACAGGTAAACCGGGATCCTTCTCCTTGGAAGACTTCAAGCAAAGACTGGATGACCCCGAGGGTTCATGGGATGCTGCTGAGGAGCTCTTTGCTCCTCATGCTCTGAGGGCCTTCCCAATGATAAAATGCCCAGCTGGACCATTAGTGACTTCCCAGGACTGTTCACGGAATCACAGCCTCCATTAGCTGAGTCACCAACTCCAGTCTCCTGGCAGTAAACAACTGACCACGGTCTGTCCTCCAGCTGCTCCAGACACCTGGAAGCCTTTCAGATAAAAAGCTCTACGGTCCCAAACCCTTCCAGGCACAGGGTGAGCGGGTTGGAATCATCATGTTATCGCTCTCTCCGCCTCCCATTTCAGAGCTGATCCCCAGAGCTACTGGGAAGCCCCCAGTGACATTCCTCTTCTCCCTAGTCCCTCAGCTGCCACTTCCCCCCAGAAAACTCCATGAAGTCGTGTCATTAAATACGCTGGAGATGCCTTCATGTGACCAGGCCACATGCTCCCAGAGGTGTCCCAGGCCAGGGTCACTCAGAGCTCCTTGGGCCAGTGATCCGAGGCCCCTGGGGATCTCAGGCCACGTTTTGTCCCCCAGCAGGCTCCAGGCAGAATGGATGTCGGTGAGCCCAGAAGACAGAGGATAAGGGAGCCGGAGAGCCATGGGGGCCCCACCAGAGTGAGACAAGAGTTCCAAGCATAAGGAGGAGATGGGGGCATGGAGGCCCATCTGTTCAACGTGCAGAATTCAGGTAAAATGGGGCAGGGGCGTCTGGGAAGGGAGTGGGGGTGTCTGGGAAGGGAGTGGAGCGGCTCTCCCCAGCTTGGGAGAAGCCCTTGTTCCCCGCAGCTCATCACTAGGCCGCTGTCATAGCCTCCAGGCCTGGGCCAGCCTGGCTCCCGAGCCCCTGGGGCTAGCTTCTGCGGCCCCTCCAGGTGCTTTTCTGCCTCGGGGTGTGAGGCTGGGCCTGCCGGCAGCAGAGGGAAGCCCACCCGTTTGGCGTCTGGGAAAACCACAGGCTGGCAGCAGGGCTCAGCTTCATTTTCTCCAGAAACACTTGAGCTGCCTCCCAGCTCCCCCACGCCGGAGACAGACGGACGCCTCCCATAAATCAGAGTTGGGGCCCGATGCACTAAACACCTTTATTTAACGATGGGATTGCTCCTTATCTGCAAAATAATGTCACTTCTGCCTCTCCGTTCTATGGGGCTGGTCCAGCCGAAGGCTTTGGGTGGGACGATGGGCCCACTGGGGACGCAGCCGGGGAGACGGGGACCCCAGAAGGAATCTGTTGGATGTCCCCGGGCCCTTGTCTCCAGAGAGCCGCTGCCTTTCTGACCTCAAGGAGCCAGACTGGACTGGAGTTCCAGCCACGGACACCTGGGACCCGTGACATCATCCAGGAGAGACCCCTGCCATCCACCCGGATCCCAACCCCGCCTGGGGGCCAAGCTGGGGATGGGCCCCTAACATGTTTACGCCGCTTGGTCCCGGGGCAGTCGCTCCCCAGGCTGAGAACTGCTCCCGCCTTGGTTGGCTAAGCTGGAGTCAGCATTCTGGTGGGGCCCAGAGAGGACGGGTCACTGGCCCACCACGCTGCCCTGGGCAGCCTCAGGAGTCCCAGGGAGTGCAGGGGGCCCTGTGATTCCCCCACTGGTTCGCACACACTCATATCCCAAATCTTCCTTTGTTTTATCATTGAAAGCTTCACATCCGTCACACGGCTGAGGGAGATGCGGCAAAAGGACACATCAGTCCTTAAAGTTTAGCTTTTTAAGAAAAATAAGCATGGATTTCTCTGGGCTCAGGATCCCACCTCATGGCCCTGGTTTTCACCCGGGGCCAACAAAATTTCTTCTGTATTTGAAGGAAACTCTTTAATGCCCCCGGAAGCAGTTGTAGCCACCAGTGTCTGCCTCCTTGGGGTGCAGAGGTGACCCCGGACTCAGCAAGGCAGTTGAGCCGGGACACCTTCAAGCACAGCCTGCTGCCAGTCCGGGTTCTTGCTGCCCAAAGACCCGGCCAGCAGAGGAGACCCGCATCCCTGCACCTCAAGGTTGGGCCATTTCTATCTGCAGACATTCTGGAAGTCAAGGTGCTGAATTATGGAGGAGTCAGAACAACCCTAAGGGAAGCCCCTGATGCCTGCAGTTCTGAGCCACTAGAAACAAAAGCTGGCAATGTGTCTTCCCTCCCTCCCTCCCTCATTTCCTTCCTTCATTCAGTTCTCCCTCCCTCCCTGGCTTTGCCTCTTTTCCCTTCCTACCTTCCTGCCTTGCATCCTTCCTTCCTTTCTTCCTTCTCCCTTCCTTATTTCCTTCCTTCTTCCTTTCTTCCCTCTTTCCCTCCTTCCCTTCTTCCTTCTTTCCTTCCTTCCTTCCTTTCTTCCTTCTTTCCTTCCTTCCCTCCTTCCTTCCTCCCTCTCTCCCTCCCTTCCTTCCTTGCTTCCCTCTTCCTTTTTCAGTTCCAAATTTCTTTCATTCTTTCCTTTTCCTTACCTTTACTTAAATCTTTCTTTCATTTTTATCCTTCTTATTCCTTCCATCCTTTCTTTTCTCTTTTTCTTGTCTTTCCCTCTTATTCTTTATTCTTTTTTCCTTTCTTTAAATTTTCTTCATTACTTTTCCTTAATCTTTATTTTTTTCTTTCATGTCTTTTTCCTTTCACCATTCTTTTCTTCCTTCCTTCTTTTTTCTTATTCCTTCCTTCCTTTGTTTTTTCTTTTTCCTGCTTACTTTTTATCCTTCTTCCTTCTCTTCCTTTCTTTTTTGTTTTCTTCCTTCTTTCCTTTTTTCTTCTTTCTTTTTCTCCTCTCTTCCCTTCTCTCCTTTTTTTCCTTCTTCCATCCTTCCTGACTCTCTCCTTTATTTCCTCCCTCTCTTCTTCCTTCCTTCCCTCCCTCCTTCCCTTGCTTCTTTTCTTCTCTCCATCTCTCTTTCCTTTCCTCTTCCTCTCTCCTTATTTTCTTCCTTTCTTCCTTATTTCCTCCCTTTCTCCCTAATACCAGCCAAGGATGAAAAATCCATAGAATTCAAGGATGGAAAATGCTGTGTTCTTTGGTGGCCACAGCAGAAGCCATTTCAACTTCTAGGCCAGCTCCCAGCACAGACACTGGGCAAAGGTACAGGGACGGGGGCGTAGCCTGCACTGGGTCTCCTTCTCCCTCCCATCCCCATCCCATCTTGATGCTTTCTGACCACGGGCTGTGCCTCACATGGCAGAGCATTAGTGTCCACCTGCTGTCGAGAAGGTGAAAAAGCCCTGTGCTGCAAGAGGAAGCGGGTACCAGGGAGGAGGCCGGAGCCCGGCGGCTCCGAATGCCTGAGCTGCAGGTACCCTATTTTTAATTCCCTTACAAAAATCACAACTGGCACCAGTGATTGCACTTTTCAATGAAGTGCTACATTTCCCCAGCTCTGACACAAACATGAAAATTTTAATTACAAAGTAAGCCTGTCAGAGAGCTTGTAACAATTCTGGGAGGTAAAAGAATGTTTTAAACATGTGGGGACCCTTTGGGGTTTCGAAGGGAAAAAAAGGATTTCACGGTGGTAATAGCTCTATTCCATTAGAATATTTTTGAATGTTGAGGTGCTCTTTAATCCTGTTCCCATGAAAGTTAAGATTGATCGCCGATTACTTGGAGCTAACAAATGGTTAAGGAAACGTTCCCCCCCATTCCTCCAGCCTGCATTCTATTTTTTGGTGCTCACTTTCCTCTTCTTGTTGAAAATGAGAATAAATTAAATCCGACTGTACGGGAATGTTTTATGCCTGCCGGAGAGAACTCACAGCTCCCGGGGATCATGTGGGAAAAGAGATTTGGGTTTTTTCTGGGGTGCATCTTTGCTGAGCATCTTCAATATCTGGATTAGCCCAAAATACTTTTTTTTTTTGCAATTGGGGAAGAAACGAATTAAATTAATTTCACGTTAATGAAAGAGTTTGCGTTGTTTGTTGAGGGAAATTGGTCCCTTTAGGATGACTACTCTCTATTCAACCTCTCAATGTCACTTATCATTTTAAAAACAGCTTGACCTGGAAGCGAACGCAGCTAAAATTGTGGTGACTGTTAATGACAGTTTTATTGGCCACAGCTCTTGGAGTTCACATGCTGGGGTCTGAATGTCATTGATCTTTCTCCCCTACATGAGAAACACAGCAATCAGTTGGTTGCAGCCCCACATTATAGATAGAGAGAAATAATAATGATGTCACCTTGAGATTCAAAGATCATGGAATAGTAATAGTCTCCTAGCTCATTTCTCCCAACTGTGATGACCTCTCCAGTACTAAATCTTAACAGTCTCAGCATTATTTTTGAATTATTCATGCTAGCCTTTTCCCTCACTACAAAATCAAGGAAAATGAATGCATCATGCTCTGTCAGCTCCACAGGTATTTTGGAAAAAATATAAAACGTTATCAGATATTGGGGGAGGGGTGCAGGGGGGCGATCCGGCCCAGCACGGGTTCCGAGCCCTACCAAAAATCCCCTCTGCGATGAAAAGGGGATGTGCACGTTGGCCATAAACTCTGAATTACACATCGGCTAATCACGGCGGCGGATTTGGAAAATGAAACCGTCCGTACCGTTAGGCGAGGAATACCTATTAGGACGTGATTCTGCACTACCTCCTTGAAATGACAGTCGAAAGTTGAGCCGGCAAGGACATGGGACTTGCTGGGCTTGTTTTCAGGTTGCCCGAGCCTATGCGCATTTCATATTTTGATTAAAAAATGGGTTCCGACTTCTCCTAGAAAGAAAGCCACCTGACAACTCTCCTAGTTGATTAGACCTGGATAATAAGGGACTGCTACAGTTTTATTCCAATGATGGATCTCATAAAAAGTGCATGGGGGAATAAAATAAAATGCATGTAAATGTAAACTCGAGCAGGTATCCTGATTCATCTGTAGCCGGTGACCTTTCCGTTCGTGATGAAAAACAAATGTCAAGTTTGCCGAAGACGGGAGGATCCCGGGCTTTGCGGGGGATTTGGAATGTTATCACACAGACTGTATTAATTTAGCCGGGCATCAATAACCTTGAAATCGGGATTTTGCACGAAAAATCCAGTTTCATGTTTATTCAGAAACCAAAAATCAAAGGTAACTTCATTTAACCAAGCTGGTGGACCCGGGTACCAACCCCGGCGAAAGGAACCGGCCGCAGCTCGCTTCGGTCTGGCTGCAGCCTTCCATTGGCTCCCATGGCAACAGATTTCTGTGCTATCTGCATATAGAATCTCGAGGTTCCCATTAAAGAATCTCTGTGTTTTGCATATGATTCTAGTGCGGGTATGGTTCTGTGGTCCTTATCTGGGGGGAGCAGGGTAGATCACTGCCATGAAGGAAAGCCCCAGGCACCCACCCACTCAACATATGAAGACATGAAATGGGAAGGATTCTTTATTTTATTCATTTTCTCAGGCCTTCCGATATCACTGAATTATAAGATCTCCCATATAAAAGGGGTCTCGGAGGCTACTTCAACCTAAGGTCTCTGAACATAAATCTTTTCTTAGCAACAAACCCAACAAGTGGCCACCCAACTTTTGCTTGAAGGCTTTGGAGGATTTGGAGATGATTACCTCCAAAAAGCAGCCTCCAATTTCCCCACCATCATTTCATCCAACCATGAGGATATGTAGACTGTGTTTATCATCTCATGGTAAAAACCCATTCTATGCACTCTCTTTGGGGGAATTTTCTATGAATTAATACTTATCTCAAAGAATCAAAAAAATAAAATAAAACTAGACAAGATTTCCAAAATTAGCTATTTTAGCTGTCTAAGAGGCGCGAATTTGAAAGCTCTCTTGTAATAATGATTAAGATTCAGGGTAATAAGATCTAAAAGTACCTCTAAATGATAAAAGATTCAATTTTGTCCAGTGCGATTTTAGATTTCTATGTGGTCACTATCTATTATGCAAAAAAGTGGATTGACCAACCATGACGGGAGCCAACTTTTAATTTATAGCTTATATAGCAATTGGAGGGATGGGATTGTTACAAAACCCAGCAGTTAAAAAAAATTCATTATGATAATAGTTAACATTGATATAGCACTTACTATAGCCTAGGTACATGAGAAACTCTTCCCAGTTTTTCCTTATTCGATTCTTCCAATCACACTGGGAAGTAGACGTTAAACTTATGCCCATTTTCTAGATGAAGTTAAGTGACTTGCACAGGGTCACACAGTTAGAAAGCGTCTGAAGCCAGATTTGAATCCATGTTCTCCTAGACCCAGCATTTCCTCCCCTGCATCACTCAGCTGCCTGTCAGAGACTGCAGTGACACCATGAAAATGGACAATGGCCTTTTAAGTTCTGATGGATCTTTGAAATCATCTTTATAGTCTGATTAGAAAAATGTTCCTTGAGCCCAGAATAATTGAATTTTCTTTTTTATATGGGGGGGTGTAGAGATAAGGGGAATATCCTTGTTTTCAGAAACAAAATGGCCACATTAAAGGGAGGGTTCTTAGAAGGTGTTTGATCTTGACCTTAACAGCTCCGCTGCACCCAAATCTAATTCAAGAAGCTCCATTTGGAAGCAATTTTGACAACATATTTCAAATTAACCCTATCTAATTTGGAACCAAATACCAAACTTAGCCAACTAGAAAGCAGGCTGAGAAGATCCCTGGATCAGGGTTAAATGTCTGTTTCCTGGAGGAAGGATAAGCTTTAATTTCAGTAAGATTATGTGCTGTTAAAATGATGGAAATCCCCATCCTGGGGCCGCTGACAGGGCATCCTCTCAGATGGGGAAAGCGAGTATTTTAGCCTGAGAGGGCCAACTGTTCCCCCAAATCCAAAGTTCTTCTTCTGGAGATCTCCAGCTTATGGGGCTTTCTGGCATTCACAACCCGACCATCACCCGTCATTACATCTTGTGCCCTCAAAGAGCTGGCCCGATTGGCCACCCTCCCCCTTATGTCTTTGCACAAATTGTCTGCCATCTTTAGAGCACTCTCTCTCTTCTTAACCCCACCACTTTGAACACTTCAAGTCCCCACTCAGATATCACTCGTTACCAAAGTCTTCTCTGATCTATCCAGCTGCTGACATCTCCTCTCAGTGTGATGCTCCCAAAATGGCTTTGAGTTAGTTTGGTCTATGTGGGTAAACAGCTAGTCTGCTCTATCCCTGACACCCGGCTGTGTGACTCTGGGAAAGTCCCTCACCTTGTCTGTGCTCCTGGCAGCTCTGTAAATCATAGGGCAGGTGCTGGGCCCCACTGGGAGAGGGTTTCCCTTCTCAGAAGCCAGAGTTAATCACTAGCCATTACATCCCATCATATCCCGTCTCATCTCATCTATATTATATTGTATCATGTTACATATCATGTTAACATAGGTGTGCACACATATACAGCCATGGTAATATTTATGGGTGACCATGTTGTCTCTCCTCTAGCTTCTGGAGGCCATTGTCCCCACGTTCCAGCACCTGGAATAGTCCCGGCACACAGTGGGTACTTAATAAATGCTCGCTAATGGATTCTCTCCTGCATGTTCACAAATATGCTTGCTCTCCAATTCCTTCCCAGCTTTCCTGGACTGCACCAGAAGGATCTCCCACTTTATCTCTCCCCCACCAGGTTCTGTTTATCCAAGGAGTTCCCCATGTAGCTTAAAGACCGACTACCTTCCTCCATTACTTCTTTGTTCAAAATCTGTAGCTTCTCAGAGCCCAGTCAATTGCATCTCACCTACTCAGGGGAGGTAGAAGGGGAGACCTGGCCTGAATGGCTTAAATCCCCAATGCTGCCACTGAAGATCCAGTGAACCTGGGGCAGGACCACTTTCCTGGGCTTTGGGCTCTTCCTCTGCAAAATCGGGGGATTCACTGGCAGATCTCTGAGCTTCATTTCTTCAATCTCATCTTATTCAGCTCGGTGTAAAAGGCACGCTAAAATGTCAGAAAGGAAAAAAAAAACCCAGAATGCAAATCAGCAGGCCTGCCCTTTTGTGTAGCCTCCTTGGGTCTCAGTCTTTTCACCTGAACAATGGAAATTCAATCCTCTTCTAGCAGTAATGTTCATATTTTAGGAGGGGAAATGCAGCTTGGCGCCATAGGGACAGCACAGAATTTGGACTTGGGCTCTCAATTCTGATCTCAACTCTGACACCTGCTGCCTGTATACATTTGGATGGTTACTAAAGTCCCTGGCCCTCAGTTTCCTCTTCTGTAATACCAGGGGCTGCTTTCTAGCTCCAGATCTATCATCTCTTCATCGTCCTTGGAAAGTTTTGATCCTGCTGCCACTACAAATGACCTTGG
Source organism: Sarcophilus harrisii (assembly GCF_902635505.1). Lineage (NCBI taxonomy): Eukaryota > Metazoa > Chordata > Mammalia > Dasyuromorphia > Dasyuridae > Sarcophilus > Sarcophilus harrisii. The sequence continues at coordinate 657,167,990 of NC_045427.1, forward strand.
GATCTCATTGACCAAAGAGGACATGTGATGCTCCAAGCACTGGTTCGAGTCTTTGTTCTCAGCTAGGGTTGCCAGAAGCTCGAGAGAATGCATCTCTTGTCTGTCTGGTGGCCGGAGCATCACCAGGATCTCGAAAACCTCCATCCCTCTAGCGCCCGTTCTTCGCATATTTTAAAGTAAATACTTGCCCAGCCACGTGATGTTAGGTGCCGGTGGATGTGTGCACTGCCCAGGGACTAACATCCAATTTAGACAAGGTGTTGTTGGCAGAACACAGATAAATCCTCCCTGCTTGACTTTCAAGTGTGAAATCTCGCAGTCATATTTGGAACTTGCCCTTCTTAGCAATTGTCTGGCTCACAAACTCCTGGAAAGGTGAGAATGATTGAAGGTTGAAAGGGAGTATTGTAGGTTAATCACAAGAACAGAGCCACTGGGAAGGCTTCTGGGGGCACCATGCTCTAGTTAAGTTTTTTTTTCCCTTTTGCCAAGCATGCTTTTTGTAAAATTAGATCTGCCTTCGTTCCTTTCCTATTTCTGACCTCCTCTTGGGAGCCTGGGTATTAGCAATGGGAATGACTGTGGGGCAGGGCCATATTCTGGAAAAGGACTTACTGCTAACTTCTCTTTTGGGAAGACGGCAGAAGATTCTTTAGCCTTCTCCAGAATACCCAAGAACCGAGAAGGTGAACCCCCAAGCTCTGGACACACAAGGCAAAATTAACCTCCTTAAACAATGCAGGAACCACCTACCTGCAAAACCAATTTGTCTTCTTCCCTGGCAGGTTTCACCGTTGGATATGGTGTTAATGATGGAAGCTCTCTATTACTTAGATGGAACCTAGACCAAAGGCAGACTACATGGCTACTTCTAGGGTAAATTTACTAAAAAGAATAAAAAATGAGACACGGATATGGAAAATTATTTTGTTTCTTGAGTGATGTAATGGATGTAGCTAGAATGTGTTTTATTAAGAAGGCTCTGTTTGACCAGTTCCAATGGTCTTGTGATGAAGAGAGCCAGCTACACTCAGAGAGGACTGTGGGAACTGAGGGTGGTTCACAACATAGCATTTTCACTCTTTTTGTTGTTGTTTGCTTGCATTTTATTTTCTTTCTCATTTTTTTCCTGTTTGATCTGATTTTTCTTGTGCAGCAAGAGAATTGTGTAAATATATATGCATATATCGAATTTAACATATATTTCTACCATGCTTAACAAATATTGAACTACTTGCCATCTAGGGGAGGGGGTGGGGGAAGAGGAGGAAAATTGGAACCCAAGATTTTGCAAGGGTTAATGTTGAAGAATTATCTATGCATATGTTTTGAAAAATAAAAAGCTTTAATAAAAAAAAAAGTTTGTGTGTCCACTCTTTTTATAAATCCTAGAATTATCCATCAAAAAGAACAATGGATAAATCCTTTGGGAATGTTGTCCTTCCCCTTCCTCTCTATTAAGTTTGTTGTTTGGGGGGATTTTAGTGAGTAGAACATTTGCCCTTCTCTTGGGATCAGAGAGCAGTAGTCCTCCTAAAGTGAATGGATGTACAGTAGTATCCTCATTCTTCCAGGCTTCCAGAATGGAATCTTGAGGTAACTTGAACTCTTTTGAAATTTCTCTTCATTTCCTAAGTCCAATCCACCTTGAAAATCTGTTACTTTCCTTCCCTGAAAATGTCTCTTAGGTTCATTCCTTCCTTTTTATCTCAATAGCCATTATCCTTAACAAGACCACTCTACTATGTTTTTAACTGGTCCTTCTTCTTGCCTCCATTTCCTTTTCTTCTCTATTCTCCCCTACACACTAGGCCATCAGCTTCTAGTTGAATCCAACCGTACTTCAATGGAGCCTGAATATCCTTGGGCATGGGCACGGCTGCATTTTCTTGCCTTTCCTCTAACCTACAAAGCTCCTGACTGGTTCTCCCTGCAATGGGTCTCTTCTTGCTCCAATCCCCCAGCTGTTATATTCCAGTTATATTCTTAAGGCATGGCTATGATCATGTCAATGCCTTGCCCAATTATGTCCAGAGGTTCCTTTAGACCTCTATAATCAAATCCAAGCTCCTCTCTTTGCTGTTTCAAAGTCCTTCCCAGGTGGATCTAGGTGATTTTTAGATATCACTTCACCTCCTATATTCCCCTTCCCTTCCTCTTTTCTAGCCTCAATGGTCTCCTCACTACTTTGAGCATTTGTCACTTTGTCACTTTGTCACTTCTCACAGCCTTTCTCCCATTCCTAGCAAGCCCTGGCCTGCATTCTCTTCCACCTTTCAAATCGCAGGTGAAGTGATGCCTCCTACACAGTCGGAGCCCTATATCCTCAACCCCCAAAGCCACCAAATCACCTTGTATCTTTTTGTTCTTTCTTACTAGATCTGTTAATGTGTGGAAACCCTTTTACCCATGCAGGTAAGTCCAGGGTCTGCAGTGTAGAATTGTAGAGAATCCTCTGAGAAGCTGGAGAGTTTTAAGAGATTTGCCCAGACTCACAAGCTAGAATGTGTAAAAGGCAAGACTTGAGGAGCCCCAGTTCTCCTGATACCTAACCCTTTCTAGTGCTACACTGCTTCTAACTTTGTATATGTTTCCTACCCACCTGTGTACATATCGCTTCTCAAATATACAGCAAGTCTCAGGAGACAGCAATTTAACTTTTTGTCCTTGGGTCTCCATTACACGGCACTCACGCAATTAACGCTTCTTATATTGAACTGAGTTGAATCCGTGTCTTCTCACCTTACATGATTTTCACTTATGTTTTTCTATGAAGTCTCCGTGGAAGTTCTAACCAAGGCGCTGTTTGAAAAGGTCTCTTAATAGTTGACGTGTCAGCAGCACGACATTCTGGCTACCCTTGTATTATCCTTTGGTCCCTCAATGTGACCAGCCCCATTCCCTTTGCCATTCATTCGTCTTCTGAACATCATCTCACATTCAACTTTTGGGCCAAGACAATCTTGTGAAAATTCCACTTTTGCCTTGCTATTCCCTTCATCAAAAGGCTGTAGGGATGGAGCCCGATGCATCATCATCCATCAAGTCCAAATTTCTCTTCCTGGCCTTCAGGGCCCTCCTCCCTCCTCCACTAATAATTTGAGGACATAAATGTGCCCTATTTAATGTAAGTGAGGCTCTTGTCCTCCCAACTGGAGTGTGATCTAGCGACTGCCTTTTTCCTCCACAGTAGTCCTTCTAGAGATGAGCCCAAGACAACATAATGCTCATTTCATACAACGTTAGACTGAAGAACAGCTACAAAACTTGATGCTTTTTGTAAAATTAGATCTGCCTTCGTTCCTTTCCTATTTCTGACTTCCACTTAGGAGCTCTATGATTCTATGACTAAAGGAGTAAGGCTGATGACTTTGCACACCCCTGTCTCACTTAAACCCAATCTCTTTATCAGTCAAAATATCGCCCTTGTAACATCTCTGGTCCTCTGCAAGAATGAAGGATGGGCAACAATTCAGAAAGGCAGACTCAGGATTCATTAGTCTGCACAGCTACATGTAAATAGATGTGAACTCATTGAATCCTTTGAATTGTGTTTGTAACAGACATGAGTCTCATCCCAGAGAGGAGGGACCAGCAGCTTGTCTTTACAGGTGCAGGTGAGAGATGCTACAGCAAGGGTAAGAATAAGAAGAGGCCCCTAAGGATAGCTATGTACTCCTTACTGAGCAGCATGAAGGTCACTGGTTATGGATTGATGTTATTGGTCCTGTATTCAGGATATGACAGAAACTTCCAAGACTTGTCAAAATTCTCAAATATCTTCAGGTGATTTCCACAAACACATGGTACTTGATACTTGAAGAAACTGATGAAATCTTGGCTAAAAGGTTATAGCTGTGGCCAGAGATGGTATTCTTATCACCAGGGACAAGTGGTGGCAAAGACTTCAGAAGGGAAAGATTATTTTGACAAATGAACATCTGCTTGAGAAAAGAGTATCTTTCCCTTTCCTACTTTGTCAAAATAAGATGGGGGTTCCACAGGCACAGAAAATTATATTATCAGATTATTCAATATTTTGATTGATTTTGCTGATTTTTCCTCACTTTGTCTTTTTTAATTGCTTATTATAAGAAACAGGCTAGCCCTGATATCAGGAGGACCTGAGTTCAAAGCTTAACTTCTTCCTGGCTATGTAACCCTGGGCAAGTCACTTAACCCCAATTGCCTCAGCAAAAACAAAGAAAGAAAGGAAAAAAAAGAAAGAAACTTTCCTGATTCCTATAATTTTATAAGTTATACTTTATGCTACATTGGTATTATAGCCTGCCGGAACAGAGAAAGCAATGGACTCACTCAAGAGACTTGGGTTCAAATCATAGTGGAAACATTTACTATCTCTCTGGCCAAGTACAAATTGATTCCAGTTCTCTGTACCTCACCTTCCTCCCCTATAAAATCCTCTTCCTCTTCATCATCATCATCATCAAATTTATATAGACTTTATGCTTGACAAAACATCTTATAAATAGTATCTCATTTGATCTTCACACAACTACCTTGGAAAGTAGACGCTGTTATTATCTCCATCTTTCAGTTGAGGAACCTGAGATAGACAGTTGTTGAACTGACTTGCCTAGGATCATATAGCTAAGCAGTGTCTGAGGCAGGATTTGAACTCAGAATTCTCCAGGTCTAGCATTTTATGTATTATAGCACCGTCCAGCTGACTCAGCTAGAGATAAGGGTACTCATTCTCCTTCATCCCTGGGTTGTTGTTAGGAATTGGATTTGAGTAAGGGAGGGCTGTGAAAGGTCCCCGGCCTCACTGTCCCCTCCAGAGGATCTAGGTCCAGTAGCCGAATAGAGATTAGGACGACTGCAGATGGTCCTGTACATGGCCGGAGCCTTGGGCCTTTCTAAGTTCAGGTCTTCCATAGGTCTGTTTTACTGAGGCTGCACCCAGTCACTGATTAAGGCTAGGGAATTATGGAGGCAAAGAATCTCCTCTTTTACCTAGTAAAAAAAAATCAAAATAAATGAATGAATGAATCTGGAAGAAGACTCTCAGAATTTCTCCAATTCACTTGCGTGTTACAGCATCACCTTCCTGATGTCATGGTCCTTTTCAAGAAGAACAAACAACAACCTCTGTGAGTAAAGATGGCCCACAAATTGGAACTGGTCAGTTGAAAGATCCTTTCTCCCTTCTCCCTTCTCCTTCCTCCCTCCTCCCTCCCTCCCTCCCTCCCTTCTTCTTTCCTTCCTTCCCTTCCCTCCCTCCTTCCTTCCTTCCCTCCCTCCCTCCCTCCTTCCTTCCTTCCTTCCTTCCCTCCCTCCTTCCTTCCTTTCTTCCTTCCTTCCTTCCTTTTTTCTTTCCTTCCTTCCTTCCTTCCTTTTTTCCTTCCTTCCTTCCTTCCTTTTTTCCTTCCTTCCTTCCTTCCTTCTTTCCCTTCTCACTTCCTTTCTTTCTTACTTCCTTTCCTTCCTTCCTTCCTTTTTTCTTTCCTTCCTTCCCTCCTTCCTTCCTTCCTTCTTTCCCTTCTCATTTCCTTTCCTTCCTTCCTTTCTTCCTTTCTTCCTTCCTTCCTTCCTTCCTTCCTTCCTTCCTTCCTTCCTTCCTTCCTTTCTTCTTTCCTTCCCTCCTTTCCTTCCTTCTTTTCTTCCTTCCTCCCTCCCTCCTTCCTTCCTTTCCTTCTTCATTCCCTCCTTCCTTTCCTCTCTCCTTTTCTCTTCTTAGCTTACTGGCTACATTTCTTTGTTGAGGAGGAAGCCTTAAACCAAAACCAATCTGCTTCTAATCGGCCTCCAAGAGAATCTAGGCCAAGCCCCATTTGGTCATTGTTTGGGAACTGATTGACTCAAATGAAATGAAAATAGCAGTTATTTCTGCTTTGGTCAGAAACCCTGAGAGCCTTCCCCTCCCAGATTTATTTATTTAGATTTTTTCGACTAATTTTAATCACTGAATAGGTTCAGCCTCTGTCAAACTGAGACTCTGTCAACTAAGGTTGAAGACCTTAGCTTACAAAAGGCTCAGGTCTCCCACTGCATCCAGGGCCATCTCCAGTCATCCTGATCTATCTGGCCATAGGACCCAGGTGGCTCCGGAGGGGAAACTGAGACAGGTGACCTCACACAGCCCTCCCTCACTTCAATCCAATTCACTTCATGTCCTGGCACCCACTTCCCGAGGTCATGGTCCTCTTTGAGAACAAAGTTCAAACAGTAACAACCTCTCTGTTGTTAGGAAAGAGACTTCTGAAACATAAATGTGTTTGTGGCTATTCCACCTGACTGCAAAAATTTTAGAGTCTTTTTTGAAGCTGTAGCCCAACTTTGTTTTGATAATTTACTCATTTGTGTTTATTGCAAACATTATTATTACTGAATAATAACATTAACAACTACTCGTATGCAGCATTATTGATCCCAGTTGCCTGAACATAACACTGTTCCATAAAAAACTTTTAAGAACAGTGATTTTAATCGACATTATCCTACTGACTGATCTCCAAGCTGCAGAGTAGGAAAAGTTTCACCAAATTAGACCTAGCAAAAGAAATCCAAATTATAGGGGGACAGGAGGCGATCCTTGCGATCCCTACTGTCCTGTCAGTTGCTAGAGGAAGCTCAAAGATGCTTCCAAGGACTATGGACAGATACTTTCATCTTCAAATATTTTCTTCAAAAACCCACTATTTTAACCACCTGTGCAACAGTTCCCAGAACATTAAATAAATTTTTAAAAAGAAACTTGTCTTAGGATTATTTTTACCTAAATTCAACTGGAAAAGATGAAATAAATGGTATAACACCAACCCAGATATTACTTCATCTAGCAAAGGTGAAGATACATACTACTTGGCTTAACAAATGGGTTCAAAAGTCTTTTACTTGGATAGAGACCATGGAAGAGTGAATATCCAAAAAAAGAAATTCAAAGGCTCTCCAAGGGCAATGGCTACGTGTATTCAACCAACAATGGATGAACAATGAAGCATAAACAAGTGACTGGGTTGGACAGATTCACAGATGAGACATTGTGGAGCTAATAATATTGTTTGTTTAAAGGAACGTAAATAAAAAATTGGGGTGGAAAGAGAGGAAAGGGAAGTTTCTTTAGTTTATTTGTAAACTCAGATGGGTTAGAGTTAAAATTAATAAAATAATTAGTGAGCATGCTTATTTCTCTTAATTTATTAGGAAATATCACAATATTCCCCTCAACTGATTTAGAGCTCATCTAAAGTATTAGTAGTGGAGAGCTGTGAGTGCCATAGTGCCCAGTACACCAGGCCTATAGTCAGGAAGTCTCATCTTGCGAGTTCAAATCTGGCCTCAGATATTTACTAGCGGTGTGATCCTAGGTTAGTCACTATACCCTGTTTGCCTCAGTCTCCTTATCTGTAACATGAGCGAAGGAAATGGCCAACTGCTCCAGAATCTTTGCCAGGAAAACCCCAAATGGGGTCACAAAGACTCAGACACAACTGAAAAATAAGTGAACAACAACAAATTGAGCATTAATATGGAAATAAGTATTAGCAGTTAAAGGGAGAGATGACCTCCTCACCTACACTGCACATGGAAGATAAAAGGTCATATTAAAAGGATAACAATCATAACAGTAACGATAATAACTACCATGTAGAGAGCATTTTAGGATTTGCAAAATGCTGTACAAAAATTGCATCACTTTATCCTTACACAATATAAGATGGGCTTGCCAGAACTGGAAGTGCTTGCACCGCAGGGTTAGTACGAGGATAACTCTGTGAACCACTGAGACTTAAGATAAAGGAGCTACTGAGGTCACAAGTCACAATTAGGATCAAGAAGGCCTGGGCTTATTCTCCAACTGATAAATGGTCAAAGGATGTGAACAGACAATTTTCAGATAAAGAAATTAAAACCATTTCTACTCATATGAAAAGATACCCTAAATCACTATTGATTGGAGAGATCAAATTAAGACAACTCTGAGATACCAGTACACACCTCTCAGATGGCCTAAGATGGCTGGAAAACACAATGATAAATGTTAGAAAAGTGGGAAAATTAGGACACTAATATATTGTTGGTGGAGTTATGAACTGATCCAATCATTCTGGAGAGCGATGTGGAATTACGCCCAAAGGGTCATCAAACTGCAAACCCTTTGACCCAGCAGTGTCTCACTGGGCTTATATCGCAAAGAGACCTTAAAGGAGGGAAAGGGACCCACATGTACAAACATGTTTGTGGCAGCCCTTTTGTAGTGGCAAGAAACTGGAAACTGAGAGAATGCCCATCAGCTGGAGAATGGCTGAATAAGTTATGGGATATGAATGTAATGGAATATTATTATTCTGTGAGAAATGACAGGCAGGAGGATTTCAAAAAGGCCTGGAGAGACTTGCATGAACTGATGCTGAGTGAAATGAGCAGAACCAGGAGATCAGTGAACAGAGCAACAACAAGATGATGCAATGATCAATTCTGATGGACTCTTTTAACAGTGAGATGATTTAGGCCAGTTCCAATGATCTTGTGATGAGAAGAGCCATCTGTACCCAGATAGAGGATTGTGGGAACTGAGCATAGATCAAAATGTACTATTTTTACCTTTTGGTTGTTTTTTGCTTTCTCATTTTTCCCCTTTTTGATCTCATTTTTCTTGTGCTGCATGATATTTGTGGAAATATGGATAGAAGAATTGCACATGGTTCACATATTGGATTACTTATTGTTTAGGGGAGGGAGTGTGGGAAGGGAGAAAGAAAATTTTGGAACACGAGGTTTTGCGAGGGTAAATGTTGAAAACTGCATATATTTTGAAAATAAAAAGCTATTATTTAAAAAAAAATAAAAGTACTAATCACATAAAAAGAAGGTAGGTTTTATTCCCACAACAATTGCACAATAGATGCAGATGAAAAAGACAGAAGTTAACTGACTAGGCTAGGGTCACATAGCCAGGAAATGTTTGAGATTAAATTTGAACTCAATTCTTCCTGATTCTAGATAGAGCCCTTCATGCATTGTCCCACCCGGCTGCTTCAAGTTAGGAAATCAGGAAGGAGATTTCAATCCCTTTGCACTACATACATATATGCAAACACATACATACACAGATTATTATTATTATTATTATTATTATTATTACTGCCTTTTTGTCTCAGGATCAAATGAGGCAGTGAGTCTTGCCAATTGGGTGGGTGTGTAAAAGTGACGTCCGTCAGATTCTGTTGACAGGTCCTGGAAGTGATTTGCCACAGAAGGCTGTGCACATGGCTAGGCCCGGCTATGAGAGAGCAATCGACCCCGAATCCCATGTCCTGCCATTGAGATTTCGAAGTTCTCCTTTGGTGTCTATGCGGCTGCTGATTAGATCGTCCTGATTTCTGGGGACATCCTTTAAAAATACTGCATCTGTTGAAGCGACAAGTTTGACCGCCTTTGTGCATTGAGGGTCTCCTCATCTTTCTTCATTTTCCCAGCTCTCTTGTCTTTGCTCTTATTTTTCATCAAGCCCCCGTAGTCCGGGAACCCTGAGCAACTTCCTGTCACTCTGAAGGTATTTTCATCTTCCCCTAAGTGCCCACTTTTTCTTCGGCAAGCCACGGCGTCGTCCATCACCCTTCCGAACGGCTTCCTCACTTGGCCTTCCGATGCCGTTCCCTCTGCTCGATTTTCTCGGCAGCCCAAGTATTAGAGAACAATTAATGATGTCGGCCTGCTGCTCACATTTTGAACAATTTCTATTACAGCGAATCAGCTTGCTGAAAACAGGAATGGCAGACAAGAGACTTCTCCCCAAGAAAGGACCCTGCAGGCGTCCTTGTTTTAAGGGACACAAGAGGGGATCCCAATGTCCTAAAGGTCTGTGATCAAAAAATAAGGAGCAGAATTGTTGAAAGACATGTTTTGCCCTCTCAGAACTAGAAAGAACTTCTAGATCAATTTATCGAACTATCTTATTTGACAGATGGGGAAACTGAGACCCAAGGCATTAAGCGACTTTAGCTATTTTTGGTAGAAGGAGCCCTGCTTTTGGAGTGGGATAGTATCCTCTTCCCTGGCCCACTTGCTAACTGTGTGACTGTGAACAAGTCGTTTTAGAGTTCCAACCCTTACTTTCCTCTTCTATAAATAAAAAAATAAATAAATAAAGATAAATAGATAAAAAATAAAAATAAAAATAAAAATCTAAAAATCTATAAATAAATAAAAATAAATAAACCATATGTTGTTTATTTGGGGACTATTTTGGAGACTCCATACAATATCACAAATAAAGCCCGTGGTATATAAACAATAAGGTACTAAGGATGTGGAACCTATTGTTATGATTTCTCAGTGCCGGGACTGATCGTTCCTCCCTTGGATTAGCAATAGAAGCATTTTGGTTTGGATGATTGAGTTATTTTTGAATTCTACTTATGAATACTAAATTGAATCCTGCATTATGAAATCCATTTTAACTTTTATGGACATCTCTGCCTTCTCTAGGGGCTTCTTTCAGCGTTAGGTTTATTGGGAAAACAGCATTTACTCCTCACAATGAGGCCCACGGCACTGGCGCATGATAACCAAGAAAATAAGCAACCGAATTCAAGTTTATTTTGTAAAAATAGGATCAACTTCCTTGATTTCCTTCAAATAATCGAAAAGCGCCAGAGTGGGCGACGTCCTGGGGGAAGCTGGAAGGAGCCTGAGAATCTCATCACAATGTTCCCATCCTCGAAAGCTCTTCATCGTCTGACCTTTGCTTGATATTTCCTACCCAAGAAATCCTTTCTGAAAAGGCAAAAGTTTCAAATGGGACATTACGGGTCTGGAGGAATTCTGGGATGGAAAATTGCATTTCCAGCAAGAGAGCTTGGCTGGCTAAGGTGGCACTGGGGAGTCTCCATGACCCTCTCGGTTTGTGCTTCAATCGTCCAAGTTTGACTCCATTTGGTTCTTGGAACAATTCAAAAAAGGCTACTTTCATAAACAGTTTCATAAACGACAGCATATCTAATTCTTTGCCTTTTGAGCACTGAGCTGAATACGGTGCTAGTGGTCTACTGAGAATTTCTCTAAGACATAAAACAATCTAGTAGGTAAGTTACCAAGCTGTTGACATAGGGAATGAAAATGGAAATTCTGTAGTCGTCTCTTAGATCCCCCGTTTTATACCATACTTTGCCTGATGTGGGCTGATTGGTGCAGTATATCTTGATGTTAGTATCCCATTTCAGAAATGTTCTGACATTATCTATTTGGCAGTTTGAAAAATAGTATCAAACTCCCAATGCATTTGAGCCGGCGTTCCAACGCGGCAATCGCAATCTCCATTTCCACTGATGCAAGGCGCAGGTCTGAACTGAATTCCAGAAGCCTCGGTCCCGAGTCGATAGGAGACTGAAAGTCTTTCTGTGTCTAACAAGGTTAGGAAAAACTGGCTTTTTTCCCCGTCTCTGTTCTGAAATGAGTTGGCAGTGGATTCAGAAGCCCTCTGAAGGAACAAACGCATCAGCACAAAACGGGTCAGAAAGCCAATTTTTTTCCATGGTGGCGTGAACGGAGAAAAAGGAAATGAAACACCAAGGAGCTGGAAGGTACGATTTAATAAATGTTTGAGCATCAGCACGAGAGGCAGGTCACTAGAGAACTGACCTGGAAGCTGGGAAGCCCCGGATTCCGGTCCTGACGCTGACGTGCATCGACTGTGTGATCCTGGGCAAGTCATTTGACCTTTAAGGGCAGTGAGAAAGTCTACAAGTTTTAAGTGGTAGAGAATATGCAACCTGGACACTGAGGGAAGGTTCTTCCCCCCAGAGTTTCCCATTTTAATGAAAGTACAGGACGGTGCCCTATCCCCTGGCCGTTAGAAATGAATCGTGCAGATGGCTGGGAGGGAGGTCAAACCCATGGCTATGAGGAATTGAGAGGGAGGTGGCAGGGTCTGCGAGAGCCCCAGCCCCAGGGAAGAGGAACCCCACAGGCAGCTCGGCTCTGGTGAGACGTCCCGAGAGGCAGACGGGGCGCCAGGGGAGCCCTGGTCTCCACCGAGAGCTGGAGATCGCAGGGGCCGAATGGCACCCGTCAGGTCCATGTTTCATTGTTTCTGTGAAAGGTATCAATAAACAAAAGGGAGCCAGCCTGTTCTGGGTGGACCATCACACTCCTAGGTCTTAGCCAGAACCCTCAAACATGAAAGCATTGACCCTAACGAGCTCTTGAATTGATATCACATGGTTCATATTGATTAAGCATCTACTATGTGCAAAGCCCAGTGGGAAACAAGAGCCTCTGTCCTTGTGGAGTTCACCATCAATAAATGGAGGCCTTACATGGGCCCACAGAGCAGTCTGGGTCAGAACTGGGTCTCAGAGTCAACCTTGACTCCATAGCCAGTGAGGAAACATCCAAATGGAGACGATAGGACTGTACGTTTCTCTTCAGAGCCCGACTGGCTGGTGAGCTGCTCCTCTCTGGGGTTTGTCTTCCTCATCCATAAAATGGGGGACATTCCATGCTCTCGGAGGCCCCTCATGGCCCTAAATCCGTGACCCTCCGAGACCACAGAAGACATAGTGCTACGCAGAGATCCTGGGCATTACAATGGCGACCACGGAGCCTGGGGCTTGTTTGGGGGCAGGCAGAAGGGAGCCACGGGGAGAGGGACTGTCCAAAGATGCTGCAGGAGGGGATGGAGGGTCCAGGGAGGAGGAGGAACCTCCATGAACGCCTTCTCAGAGGCAGGAGCTGAAGGGAGGAGGTGACTGTCTTAAGGGCTGAGCTGGGGCAGCTCCCTTGGAGTGGCCCAGGGCATGGATGGGAGTTGGAAGCAGGGAGAAGCTGCTGGGGGCTGGAGCAGAAAATCTGCAGCCTCCATTGTCTAGAAGGAACAAACCAGGGAATGAGAGCAAAGAGATGGTTGGAGAAGGCAGCAAGCCTTGGAAGAATCTTCAAAGCTCCATACCCCCAAATCCATCCCAAAGTAGACTTCCACACTTGTTTCCATCATTTAAGTGCAGTGAACCAGAAGAAGCATCCAGTGTCTTCCATTCCGTAATCACAGGCTTAGGAGTGGGAGAGAACTCGAGATCCCCCAGCCTTGTCCCTCATTTTATAGGGAAGGAAGCAGTCTAAGGCCCAGGGAGAGGACGAGGCCTGGAGGAAGGGACAAGGCGAGATTTGAATCTAGGCCCCTTGACTGCACATCCAGCCCCGACACCCTCTGCCCTGTTCATAAATAGGACACATTTTTCCAATCCTCAACATTGTCAAGTGGCACAAATAAAATTGAATTTCACAAGATCTAACAAATTCCAGGGAAGCCATCGCTGTTCTTACTTCCCCAGACCACAAAGACAAGTGTTTAATCAGCAGCCGACTCTGCAATCTCCGGAGTTGGTTTAAACAAAGTCAGCAACTCTGATTCTCTTATTTGAAGAATAAATAGCAGGATAAAACACCTAAGCTCTAAAAACACACTATCATAAAACCTGACCAAAAGATTTTAAATTCAGCAGTTCAAAATTCTGACATTCAACACCCTAGTCGGTCTCATCTTTCTTTCTTTTCTCTCTCTCTCTCTCTTTCTCTCTCTCTCTCTCTCTCTCTCTCTCTCTCTCTCTCTCTCTCTCTCTCTCTCTCTCTCTCTCTTTCTCCCTCTTTTCCTTCCCCCCTTTCTTTCTGTCTCTGTCTCCATCTCTCTTTGTCTCTGTCTCTCTCATTCTCTCTCTCTCTCTTTCTGCCTTCTCTCCCCACCTCTCACCCTCCTTTCCTGCCTCTTTCTGTTACTCTTCTCTTCTCTTGCCCAGACTTTCTAAAAGACTTCCCTGTTACGATCGAGTGCTATTCACTTGATCTTATTACTTTTCCCTGCATTTCTGAATCTCTGTATTTATTACAAGTGCTGTAACTTCATTTAGCTTCCAATTCTTAACATTAAAAATAATTCACAGTTGCCATACATCCACTAACCATCAGCTCGATGCAGGTAACTTTGCTCTGCAGCCCAGCTACAATTTTTTTTTAAATTTAGTCCTTGCCTTCAGGGCTCTTAAAGTCCATTAGAATTAATCAATAAGCATTTCGTAAGCACCCACTGTGTTCCAGAAACTGTTCCAGGGACTGAGGACACAATGGCACCTAAAATAGCTCCTGCCCTCCAGAAGTTAACATTCACTTGGGGAGAGAGTAGAGACACAAATAAGGACTTAGCAAAATAGATATAAAAGGGAATGGCAGGTGGGGAGGGGTCAGGAAGGCTTCAGGAAGAAGGCCATAATGGAGCCAAGCCTCGAGGGGCTCAAAAGAGCTTGAAGGCCCAGAGGTGAGGAGGATGTGTGTCAGCAGTAGGGGACAGTGGAATCACAGGTGAGCGGGAAGATGGAAATCTGTGTGTGAGGAACAGCAAGAACACCATGTGACTGGATTGTAGGGGACAGGAAGGGGAGCCCTCTTAGAGAGCTGCAGGAGTGGGTTGGAGCCACTTTGGGGAGGGCTGTAAGTGTAAATCAGAAGAATCTGCATGTGAGCCAATAGACAATAAGAAGCTACTAGAGTTTATTGAGAATGGAAATGACATTATTAGTCCTTAATTGGAAAGAAAGGGAAGGAAGGGAAGAAAGAAAAGAAGAAAGGGAGGAAAGAAGGAAGGAAGGAAGGGAGAAAGAAAGAGAGAAAGAGAAAGAAAGAAAGGAGGAAAGAAAGAGAAAGAAAGAAGGAAAGAAAGAAAGAAAGAAGGAAGGAAGGAAGGAAGGAAGGAAGGAAGGAAGGAAGGAAGGAAGGAAGGAAGGAAGGAAAAAAAGAAAGAAGGAAAAAAAGAAAGAAAGAAAGGGGGAAAGAAAAAAGAAAGGAAAGAAAGAGAAAGGAAGACAGAAAGAAAGAAGGAAAGAAAGAAAGAAAGAAAGAAAGAAAGAAAGAAAGAAAGAAAGGAAAGAAATAAAGAAGGAAGGAAGGAAAAAAGAAAGAAGGAAAAAAAGAAAGAAAGAAAGGGGGAAAGAAAAAAGAAAGGAAAGAAAGAGAAAGAAAGAAAAAAGAAAGAAAGAAAGAAAGAAAGAAAGAAAGAAAGAAAGAAAGAAAGAAAGAAAGAAAGAAAGAAAGAAAGAAAGAAAGAAAGAAAGAAAGAAAGAAAGAAAAAGGAAGGAAGGAAGGAAGAAAAAAGGGAGGGAAGGAGAGAAGGCACAAAGGAGACAGATGCAAGGATGAGGATAAGCCAGATAAATACAAATTAGAAACTGAGTAGGGGTAAATCCAACAGAAAATTGCTCTAGATTCAAGGCAAGAAGGTAATTTCCCAAGAGATGATTCTTCTGCTAAGTTGAACTAAGGGCTCATAAGGGAGAGGCTCCCTGGACCTTGAACAAAAGGATGGGTTTCAGGAAGAGAAAATGGCAGAAAGACCATTTGTCCCAGGCCTGAGGAACGGCACCTGCAGAGTCATGGAGGGGAGAGGGCAGAACAAGAATGGTGGAGCAGGGACCTGTCCAGCCGGTGCCATGAGGATGGAGCAGGGTGGCTGAGACGCACCCACTAGGCTAACTCCTGACCTTGGGGACGCCCCTTCCTACAACCTGCCGCCTCTGCTCTTGCTCTTCACTGGAGCCAGAAGGTTTGCATTAAATCCCCGAGATTGCCTTGAATTCCTAGAATTGCTTTTCCCCTTCTCTCTCCAAGGGTGGCCTGCAAGGGCGAGACTCCGGCCAGAAGATGCCCGAGGAACGTGGCCACCCTGAGATGCAGAAGGCTCTCCCCAGTTTATCACACTGGTGGTGTCTAATCCATACTTCCTAAAAAAGGGCCCTTTGCACAAAGTTTTGGGGCCCAGGAGTCCAAGAAAGGAAGGTGGGACAAGGCCACGGTTTGTGACAAGCTGTATGAGGAACAGATCCTATTCCCAGATAAATAACGACCAGGAAAGAGGATGTAGCAAGGGAGGGCGGGCATTGGGCTGATTGAGGGCTGCCTCTCTGTGATTCTGATTGCTCACAAAAGATCACGTACAAACTGGCTCCTCCTGGGACAGTTACCACCTCATAAGTGTCCCATTCTACTTGGGCGCCTTTCTACTGGGCCAGTAAGAGGAGTCACCTCGCCATCCTGCCCTGCACAGGAAGCCGAGCCACGTGGGCTCTAAGAGGTCCCAGAGCTGGGGAATTGCCAAAGAAATCGGGTGGGTCTGAAGCAGGACCCAAGTGCACAAGAACCCGAGACCCGGCTGAGCCAGATTCCTGGAGACTCCACTGGCTCCAGGGCATTGGGGACAGGAGTATCTTAGAGAGCTTCTCCATCTGCTTCTCCAGCATCTTGCCCTTGGACTTGCTCTTCAGACGCGCTCTGGACCGGTCAGCCTGCCCGGAGTTGGCTTCACCCTGCTCCCTCTGGACTCAGTCCCACTGCTAAGGCTGAGAGTTGGGCATCTGCCTCCCCATATGTGTGTTTACGTGTATATATTATGTATACAGTCACCATATGTCTCCGATTTGCTGGCATAATTCTGGTTTAAAATATTCTGCCCCATCCATAAGTCAGAAAACAAAAGGCATCCTCAGACCATATGTTCTGATTGGGAAGTTGGGAGACTCGGTCACTGGGAGAATCCTGGGCTCCGAACACTTACGTGAAGGAAATAGTGCTGGGTTCAGGCAAGAAGGAACTGCCTGGTGGGCTGCCAGTCAGCCATCTGTGATCTCTACCTGGAGACGGGCTCCTCATTGGGAGCCAACTCTTCTAGTGACTTGTCTCTGTCCCCTCGACCTCCTCTGCTGGGGCCAGACGTAAGCTCCCATTGCCCTTGGAGGATTGAAAGCCCTTTTCCTCTGTCCAGTGATTATTTTGGTGACTCCAAGGACATAGTCAGCAGGGCTACACCCAACAACCGTGTCTTAATTCTCATTTGAGATCTCCTGGGCAGAAGTTTAAAAAAATGAAAAATCAATCTCAACATCAAAATCCTCACCCCTAAAAACATTTCCAAATCACAAGAACCTGTGCAGCTCCCAGCATGCCCTGCCCTGCAGATTCCCAGGAGGAGGATGCCCAAGGCTTTCCATTACTCAGCCAAGGACCCACAAGGCGCTTCTACCCAGGCTTCTGTGATAAAGAGATCAGAAACACGTGCTTCAAAACATACCCTCAGTCCTAACACGACCCATTAAAATCTCTCCTGACACGCGCATTGTTCCCCCCCACACACAGGCCGGTGTTTACTTCTGCAGATATGACCTTTCTCTGATTAGGTGTGAAGCTTGAAGGCTGCCCTTCCTTTCCCAGTTCCTGTTTTACATCTGCTGGTGCTCTGCATCATTCCCCACTTTGGGAAGGAATATTTTCATGAGGAAGGCCCAGAAGAAACTTTATTTACATTCAGGAGTGGCATTCAATTCAATAAAGCTTTAATTGGGGGGCTTAAATTTGGGGCTTTCCCCTGTTGTCATCCTGTGAATTGTATCCATTTGTAATAGGTCCATTTTAATATTCCTGGAAAAAAAAAGATTCTGGTATCCTTGCCAGCTCTGTGGAAGTCAGACTCTTTTTTCCTCACCCTTAGGAAGATATGAGTTATTAGTGATTCTCAAATTTTCTTTACATTCTCCTTGTTCTCTCCTCCAGCTCTAGCCCCTTTTTTCAACATAATCAGAATGTTTTTTCCAGTTGTACAATTTTCTGGGTTCATTTTTCCATTTCCTTTGTAGTCTCTGGAATTCTAATGTCTAGTGAAATCATCCTATTTTTCACTGCATTAGGTGTTTTATTTGCATTTTTTCCTGGCTATTTCTGAACTTCTCTGTTTCATTTCTATTCTCATGTTTTGAGATTTCATAGTCATACTCAGCGCCCCATCCATTGTAGCTCATCATTTTCATTTTTTTTCATTTTCCCCCCTTTTCTGCGTGCTCATTAGCATGTTAATATATTTAGGGGGGAACCCTAACTTCCTTGTTTATAACTGGGGTAACCGTGGCCTAGGACAGGCAGCACCAAGTGGGGCAAACTACCCCAATTCGTCTTTGTATTTTATGATGTCAAAAATGATACCAGACGTAGTCAACTTTAGACAATGACCATGGAGGGTTGAGATTGGGGATGAAAACCCAATATTCTAGTGACTCCGAAGATGAACTAATACTTTGGAGGTCATCTGGGCTGGTCCGGGGATCTCTTGATGTTTGTTCTCTACCAGAGATCCCTGTGATGTTCCCTTCCATGGAGTATGGGGGAAGGGAGGTCACAATAGAGTTATTTCCCTCCCCCAAGGAACATGAGAGAGGTTGAACAAGGGGAAGAGGAAGGGGAAGATGGGCTGAAGCCCATTGGCCCCACTAGCACTTAAACCCCAGTCTTGCTCCCCCTTCTCAACTAGGGTCTGAGCTCCTGTTTGCTGCTCCTGCCACCAGTCTGCTAGGGAGCCCAGGGGCTGAAGTTCCCATCCTCTGAATTTCTGGCCCCGGGACAAAGCCACCTTCATCCTTCACTGGAGATACTTCTGATGCTGAGGATTTACTCTGGGATTCCTTTTGGCAGTTGATGTTTGAATACTTTTTTTGACGCTTTGTCTCTCTTTTGTTTTTCTCTGTGATGCTTTTTCATCACCAAGAACATTCTCTTTTATTTATCCATTTATTTCTTGAGACTTTTTTACTTAAATTTTTTTTCTTTTGAAAGTTTCTATTAATTTTATCCTTTGAGATTTGGGGGTTTTTAGACTGTTTTTTGAGGACCTTGCTTAGTTATCTCCCAAGAAGTCTCTCAACGCAATACTTTCCTTTCCCGAGTGCCTACTATGTGCCCCACATTGTTTGGGGACTTGCAGAAAATAAAAGCAAAGCAAACAAGACAGTCTCTCCTTTCCAGGAACTGGAGACAGATTGGACTAGATAACATTTCGTCGGGTTGGAAGGGATGTTAGCAGCACAGAAGCTGTTAAAAAAGATTTATGTGGTTGCAAACTATCAAATGACATTCATTTACTTACCAGATTCTATTATAATCAACATGGGGGAAACAAGACTTAAATACATGCAACAAATTTGGAACAACAAAAGACAGATCCAAAATTAAATTCTAAGATGTGCCGTGTTAGCAATATACAGCTCTGAGGGAGGCAGCAAAGTGTGGGGGCAAAAACTTGCCTGGGAGGGTGAGAACACCCGAACCTGGATTGGAAGCTAGAAGAGGCCTTCCCTGGGGCCCCTGGGAGCCATGGAGTCCGTTTCTTTTATTTGGCAGGTGAGGAAACTGAGTCTCTCAGAAGTGATTTAGCCAAAGACTCACAGCCGGCTCGGTGTCTGAGGCCAGATGGCTCCATGTTGGACTCTACCCAGTAGGTCAGTCTTAGTTTGGCCACTAAATTACCAATTACCCCATTTTAAAATTTTTACTCTCTAACCCTGACTTTAACCCTAACCCAACTCCTGATTCTAACCCTAACCTTAAAGGTCTCCCAACTCTACCCTGAGGGTCCTGGAGGGGAAAGTGAGGCCGGTGACCTTGCACAGCCTCTCTCACTTCGATCCAATTCGATCCAATGCATGTCACAGCATCGCCTCCCTGATGTCGAGGTCCTTTTTGAGAATGGACAAGCAACAACAACAGCTTTCTATCCATTGGTGCTCTTTTTTTTTTAAATAAAAGTAGGAGGAGTTCCTCTCCAGCTGCAACATCCTGTGGTTCTAAGTCAGACAAGGAAAGCTAAAGCAAGGTTTAAGCTATTAATGGTGGTTCATGAAGAAATTGGGACTTCAGATGGTTTTTAAAGAACATCCATCTATCCAGCCAACTACCCATCTATCCATCCATCCATCCATCCCCCCATTCATCCATCTACGCAACCATTTATCCATCCACCCATCCATCCATTTAGCCACCCATCCACTCTCCTAACTATCCACCGATCCATCCACCAACAAAAATGTAGGGTGGCCGAGAAGAAAGAGCTCTCAGTCAGAATTGAGTCCTGGTTCTAAAACTCTGCAGCATTGTGATTGGCCCAGAATTGTCTCATCTATAAAAATAGTGGATCAAATTAGATGATCTCTAAAGTACCTATTGTAGAAATCCTATGATAATTTAGGCAAATAAATAAAATTTGTGATCAGAATGTATCATAAAAGTCAACAATTTTATTCTTAGAAAATATACGGAACAAAGGTAAGAAGATAGGTCCTTTTGTTCTTGCCCCAGGTTCATTTTTATGTTGATCAGGGAGCATCATGGGAACTTAGGTGAACCTTGTTACCTCCCCTCCCCACATAGTTCTTATTATTCTTTTTGGAGGGGGAGGGCAGGGGGAAGGAGATCCCTGAAACAGATTTGGGAGATACAGATGGTAATCAAAAGAAATTATTTAAATCCAAGTCAGATAAATGTTTGGGAACAGGGATGGACAGTCAGAATCAAGAGAAAGAACAGGCTCTCTATTAGCTTTGGTAGTTTGGTGGTTCATGGTTCTGGGCTGTGCATTAAGAAGATACAGACTCCTCAGGGAGACTCCAGCCACTGAACCTTAGCATGTGGCAGAAGCAGGTAACCATGGCTACCAGATGGGAGTCCAGAGTCCCATCAGAGACGAACCTGATGCTAGGTATTCCCGCCTGGCCCTCTCTCCCCAAACTTTGCCTCTTCAAATTTCCCTCAGTGCCCGGGAGGGTGCCAGCTCCTTTGCCATCACCATGGCTGGAACCTCAGAGTCGTTCTTGATTTTTTGCTCACAATCCAACCTTGTCATTGTAGAGGAGACAGCATCCCCTCCCTCCTCTCCACTCAATCAGCCTAACCCTGCTCCAGGTCCTTATCACCTCTCACTTGGGCTACAGTCTCCCCAAGTCCCTCTCTCTTCCACTTAACTGACATGGTGAGTGAGCTTCGGGGTGTCCTGTAACTACCAGGATCCTCTGAGCCCCCTGGGCTCTGCCCTCCCCTCTGGTCCCAGAGGTTCCAGGGACTGTCCGGATCCTAAAGCTTCTTCCCCTCCAAGTTCCCCTAGGGCGTATATTCTGATGGAAGTCACCTCCAAACCTTATCACTGTGGTCAGAAACCTTGTCCCCTGTGGGTTGCTCTTGTCCTGACACCGGCCTATGCTTGAGTTTTCTCCCAGGGACAGGTGATCCCCAGGGTGACAATGACCAGGGAGTCCACAGGGCCCATGAAGTCTTCCGAGGGAGAAATGTCCTTCGTGAATGATGGTTAGGCAGTGGAAGGAAGCAAGCGGTGACTCCTGGGACCTGGGAGCATCCCTGACACATCCCAACCAGGGGAGACTTCTAACCCATGGGTAACCCTCTGAGGCCTAATAGAAGGGGAGCACGAACTGGGCAGGATCAAGGGCACTGGGACTTGTGCAGCAGGGAATGCAGATGCCCTTCCCCCTAGCTCAGAGTCTTGGAGCTCCTCTGGGCCAAGGAATGCCCCTGGGCTGCTCTCTACGCGTGTGAGAGCAGGAAATGGGGTGTGACGGGGCATGAAAGCAGATCAACTCATCTCTAGCCTGCTGTGCCCCCTCCTCTTCATCAATATTTCCCTATTAGGAAGCAGCAGAGTGAGTGGTGAGCTTGGGGTCAGAAAGATCTGAGTTCAAATTCTCCTCAGACATTGTATGATCTTCTGCCTCAGTTTCCCCACCTGTAAAATGGGGATCATAGAAGTTCCTACTTCACAGAGTTGTTGTAAGAATAAAGTGCTTTGCAAACCTTAAAGTAGAATAAATGTTAGCTGTTGTAATTATTATTGAGATGAACATGATGATGATATTGTAAAGTCCTTCAGGCCCAAGGTCGTGTCATTTCTGCTTTGTATCACTGACCCAAGCTGGCACAAGACTTCACACAGAGTGTGCGCTTAATAAATACTTCTGTGTTGAGATGAATAAATGTTTGCTGAGCTGAATTTGCCAGTTCCCTCCTTGACCACTTTCCCTCAGTCTCCCCACCCCCTCCCCACAGCTGGGGACCGCAGAGGGTAAGGAGGGCTGATTTCCAAACAGCCCTCTCCAATCTACATTAATCCACTTCCAGCGCCCTCCCAGCAGGGATCCGATGCTGCTGTGTTCCAGGCTCATTTTCTGATTTGACCCTTCAAGAAGCCCAGAGTTGAGGCACAGTGCATTGCATACAGTAGGTACTTAATGCTTGTTGAATTCAATTAAGTATTGGTATCCCAACTTACAGTTGAGGAAATTGAAGTTGGGTTTACTTGGTGACTTCACAGAGCACAGAGCCAGAGCCAGAAGGACCTCCAAGAGTGTTGAGCTCAATATCTTGGTTGGGGGTGGGGGGGAGAAAAAGGCCTAGGAGAAGTCACTGGCCCAGGATCACGTGGCTCGTACATGTACGAACTCATCATCTGAACCCCGGCCTGCCTCCGAGGCCCCATGATGCCCCTCAGATCCTGTGTGGCTCAAGCCAGGAAGTTCTTGGCCCTGAAGCTGCTGGGTCATGGCCTCTCCAAGCCCAGGCAGGCTGGTGCTCCCGAGGGAGACAGGCTGTACTCCGCCTAAAGCTTGTCCACTAGGAGGGACTGGCCAGGACTCACTCCCCAGCATGGGGGAGCCTCCAAGCACAACACGAGTAGAGGCATGGTCAAAAACGGTCCCTTCAGCTCTGGATTAGAGGGCTGCTCCCCCAAAAGAAATCACCAGGAGCCCCGAGAACCTGGAGGGAGGGAGGTCGGCGGTGGCTCATTCTGTCCAAGACCATCCCTCGCTTGTCCGGAGGCTGGGGCTTCCAAACCACATGTGTTCTCATTGGATCACAATGATACCCTCCATTTCCCCAAGGTGCTGTGGGAAGGAGAAGGCTCCACTCCTGGGTAGTGGGTCTTGGTCAATGCTCTAAGTTCCCAACAGTAGCAGGAGAAAAGGGCTTATTGCACCCGGTTCTTTGGTTACAAACTATTGGAAATAATCAGAAGCTGTAAAATTCGAAGCTCTCAGACAGCTCTTAATCTCCAAAGAGACTAGGGAGTTCAGTGAGCTTGGTTGGGGCCAGTCCCTTAAAGGGGTTCCGGCAAGTCCAGAGGAAATTCAGTTGGGGTCCCGAGGAAATGAGGGGTCCAGCATGGAGAGCTGGAGGGAACCGGGCAATAAGAGACCCCAGCCTGGGCAGCCTGTGCCCCAAAGTGTGCCCCACTGCAGCACAGTCACTGAGTGACCGCCAAGCCCTTGCTTGGTCACCTCCTGTTTAGAGACACCCAAAGCTATGAACCAGGCGGCTCCTTCCACCCAATGTCAGGCGCATCTCCTGACATCCTGAGCAACCACCCTCCCCACTGGAGTCAGGCCTTCTGGGTTCTGCCCTTTGGGCTAAATGAGGGAGTCCAGCTCTCTCACATTACGAAAGCTCTCTCTTTTTACAAATGAGGAAACAAAGGCCCCAAACAAGAGACTTGTTGAAGGTCACAGAGGCTGTAAATGACCAAATTAGTATTTGATTCCCAAGGACCTTTTCCCTTCAACTAGTGCCAGCTGAGGAAGCAACTGGAAGATTTTATTTCCTTCCTTCCTTTTTCCTTCCCTCCTTCATTCTCTCCTCCCTCCCTCCCTTCTTTCCTTTCTTCCTTCTTTTTTCTTTGTGTGGATGGAGCTTTCTCTACACACAGAGGTGAATGCAGGAATATGATTCAAGCTGACCCTTATATCCTGTTAACCTATGTGATGTGCAAAGCAGGAAGAGGGACTGGGTGCCATCCACGAGGGGGGAGCCGGTGAGCCTCGCTCTGATAGCAAAACAGATTCTTTTGTGGAAGTTAGGACTTTGAAAAAGGAGCTTGTCTCCAGTCCGGGTAACGGCCGCATTCACTACTTTAGGAGAGCCACGATGTGGAGAAATGGGTAGAAGAAAGCACTTAGTGAGGGTTGGCTGCGTACTTGGTGTGACTAAGCTCCGGATACAGCAAAACAAGCAAATGAAGACAGTCTGCCCTCAGGGGGCTGGTGCTTGGGACCTCCCTCCCTCGCCGGTGTCCCCCACAAATCCCAGGGAGCCGCAGCTCGGTGTCTGACTCCGAGCCGGGATGGAGGGCGCACCTGTGAGCTCCCACCCTCGGGCCTCATCCGGGTGGGGAGGAGATGGGGGTGTGATTATCACAGGGGGGAGGGGGGAAGGGAGGAAGAAAAGGGAGGAGGGGGTCCACAGTTCCCAGCCAATCCGCTCAGCAGGGCCATAGAAGGGGAAGGGTCTTTTAGGCTGGGATGGAAGGGGCCCTGGGGACAGGGGGGAGGATGGGGAGGGCCGGAGCGGTGGAAGAGAGGGCGTGGGCCCGAGGCCCTCCATTTCTGGGCCCTTGGCGATCTCCTCGAGGCTCCCGAGGAAGGCGCGCCATGTGCGGGGCCTGCAGCCGAGGGCGCTTGTACGGTTCATCCCGCCAGGTTTGCTCGTTTCAGTCTGCGGGCCCGGGAGCCCGCGGCGGCAGGTCCGGTTCTTCTGCCTCTGCCCAGGGCTTTTTCCCGGGCTTAGGGTTTCGCTTCTTGTTGGGTCTTTTCTGGCTGAACTCTTTGGGGGAGGAAACAGTGGTTTGGGGCTCCTTGGAAAATGCCGATTTTGGCTAATCTCGCGGGACATTTGCGGAGGTTCCAAAGCCGGGTTCTCCTTCCTTGTTTCTGGCAGGCAGCCTCCCTTTTCGTGGGGTCCGGCGGCCCTTGGTTCTGGTGGCTCCGTCCGGCGCCGCCTCCCACACGGCCTCCCAGATTTCTCTAGATCCTTCCTTGGGTTCCCGCTTGTTTCCTGTCTCCATTACATTGTTGCTTCAGCCTTTCACGTTTTCTTTCGTGTAGGCGTTTCCCCGAGTTTCCCGCTCCCAGCTCTCCTTGGAATTTAAACAGAACATAATCTGCAGAACAAAATGCAAGCGCATTTTAGCACTTTTCCGGGAAATTCTAGATTGTTTTCCAGAATGGTCCCCCACAGTGAATGGAGCAGCCAATCAAAACACTCCCCTCCTAGCAATCGTCCCTTTCGTCATTGATCATCTTTGCCGATGGGGTGATTATGGGATCATCTTAATTGATATTTCTCGTATCATTGGTGATTCTAAAACGTTTTTCTTCCGGTTGCTGCCTGCATTTTATCTCCCTTTACTCACTTGTCCTCTAGTCTCAGTTTCATGCATTTGTGTCAGTCCCCCTCAGGTTCTGGATATCAGACTTTATCGGAGACATTAAAAAAGCAAGTTTCCCCCAGTCCCTCCAATTGTAGCCATTGATTTTTTCGGACAAGAGCTTATCGACTGGCTTCGTGCGCGTGGGTTTCTGGCCGGGCGGGCGTCTCGCTTGAGATTCTTCCCCTTGGGAGCGTGAAGGAGAAGACCTCGCATTCGCCAGGGACCTCCAAACTGCGCTTGTTGCTCCATTTGGGGCTTATGGCAGCGCGCGGTGTAAGGGGCTCATTTCTCGCGCTTTCCCGTTTGGTCCCGCCTGAGTCGGCCGGGGACCCCGGGAGGGCGAGTGTCTGAGGCAGGCGGGACTCGAAGTCAAGCCCCCCCTGACTCCAGCCCCGGGCCGTGGAGCTGTCCTGGTGGGCGGACTCCCCTTTAGTTCCCGGGGAAGCGGAACCGCGCTCCCGGGCTTTCTCCGGATCTTGGGGGGGGACGCGCGAAAACGCAGCGGAGCCGTGACCAGGGTGTTTCAGCCGCCATTGCCCAGGACCGGTGGCTCGCCTCCTTTCATTTCCTGTTTCCCCCCCAGAGCTTGTGAGCGTTTCAGGCTCCGGGACGGACGTCGCCGTCCTCCCCCCTTGCAGACTGCGCCCCTTCTGCCCAGGCTGTTGGCGCTTTTCCCGCCACCGCTTGCGGCGATGGGCGGAGTCACCTTTCCTGCCCCAGAAGCACTTGCGCGTTTGACGGAGCCTCTTTTGGCGCCCCTTCTATCAGATGGTCGGTCCACGTGGACAGGGACCAATGGGGTGTGTCTGGCGCAAGGCGCCGGCCGCGGCCCCCGGCCCTTCCCTCGGGAGTTTGGGGCTCAGCTTTGCAGCATCTCTCTCCTCATTCTCCCCCCTCCCTCCCTCCCCCCAAGGGCTGGGGACCGAAAAGGCCAGAGCCAGTCCCTGCCCTCAGGGAGCTTTCCCACTAACGGGGCGACCGCGGGAGCAGGGCCCGGCCAGAGGGGGCGCCAGAATCTAGAGGCGCTGGGGGGGGGGGTGGGGCTTCGGTCCTTACTCAGAAAGGAGGAGGGGAGAGCACTCCAGGCTTGGGAGGAGCCGGAGGTGCCCTTCTCCTCCCTGGGAGTGGTTGGTTCCTGGGACAGCCCGGGGCCACTAATGGAAGGGAAGAGCCCAGAGGCCCCAAAAGGCCGGGCTGGGAAGGGCTTTGGGTCAGTGAGCATCTTTGTATTTGCCCGAGTCACCGGTGGAGTTTGGGGAGTAGGGGGTGACAGACTAGGTCCGGCCCTTTAGGCAAGTCTCTGGGGATTTAAGGGAGGAGTTAAAATGGGGGACTGGAGGCGGGCACCCCCAGGCCGCTGTGGGAAGCCCGGCTGCCGGGGGGAGGGGCCGCCATCTGCACCCGCGTTGCCGAGGCGACAGCCCCGCCCCTTTGGCAGCAGCTTGGCCTGGTTGGGGTGAGGCCCAGGATGCTCCTGGGTGGGGCACCTGAGCCCCAGGGAAGACGGAGGGCGACGCCGGAAAGGAAGGGGCATTTCTGGGGAAAGCCGGGCTGTCTTGCACACGTTAGGCTCGAGGGACTAGGGCAGAAGCAGGTCTGGGGGTCTCCGGGGGGCTCAGGGCAGTTCCGTCCCAGAGAGGATCCGGCCAAGGAGGCAGGGAGCACTCTGAGAGGGGGGAGGAGAGCGGGGGAGGGGTCCTGAAGCCCCAGGGAGAGTGTTTCCTTGGCGGGCCTGAGCCCAGGCCCAGGGGGGATGTCCCCGGAGGGGCGGGCCGGGCCGTGGGCGCTCTAGTGTGGCGCTTAAGGCGTTCATACCGCCTGGCGCCCCTACACCTACCCCCCGCCGCCCCCTTCCTGCCGCCCCCTCTGGTCAGGCGGACCCAGCTCCAGGCTTGCTCCTTCCTCCCTGGGCATCTGGGAAGCTCCCCAGACCAAGGCCTGTCTGTGGCCTATTTAATCTACAGTCTGGTTAATAGCTCACTTTAAGGTCCCATATCTGCGGGCGGGGGCGGCGGGCGAGGGCGGGACTGGGGCGGGGGTGTCCGGGCTCCCCTCCACGGGGACCTCCACCTCCGCTGCCCGCACAGCATGCGCATATCGAAAATGAAAGTGACCTAGGGTCCCCGGCCCTGCCCCCGCGGCCTCTGCCCCCGCTCCCGCCCCGCCCCCGCGGCCCCACGGGACCTGCCCGGGCTTGTTCCCGCGCCGCTGACTCCCGGGAGAAGGACCGGAGCAGAGCATCGCTGGGTCCTGGGCCGGGGCGGGCGGCGAGCGGTGAGTGCGGGGCCGGAGAGCCCGAGACCCCTCCCCGCGGCGGCGGATGGAGCCGGGGCGGAGCCCCTGCGACCCCGGCCGGGAGGAAGTCCCCGCACCCCCCCTCCCGCCAGGGCCCCACAAATGATCCCCTCACCGTCAGAGGAGCCCCTAGAACAGGACCCCCTCCTCTTAGCCCGAGGCGGAGGGCCGCGGCACATGGCCCTTCTTTGCAGAAAAGCCCTAACGCCCCCCCAGCCAGAGGAGGAAGCCCAGGATGTGACCCCCCAGCCTGTGACCCCCGCTAGGGGGGACATGGGTGTAGGTGCAGGTGGACAGCCCTGGGGCCTGAGATCCGTGCCACACAGAGGCCGGTAGGGGGCCCTGTGTGGAGGTGTAGGTGCAGGTGTGGGCGTGGCTCTGCAGGGGCATCGGGACGGACAGCAGAGGGACAGAGGCGCCTGGGGGCCCATGGCCCGGAATGGGGGCGGAGGGGCCCGGCCGTTTCGGGAGGGGGCGGCTGGGCCCCAGAGGGGCAGCGGATGAGCCGAAGCGGAGGGGAGGGCCGGCCCTGGGCAGGGGCCTGTGCAGCCCTGGGTCCCGGTGCCCCCCAGGCCCCCGCTCTCCCCCGGGAGCATTTTTGCTCTCCGGACTGGTACGGCTCCCGGGGCTGGGTTGTGCGGGGCACCTTTTCCGCCCCCCTCCGGGCCCCGCCGCCTCCCCGCCTCCCCCTCCTGGCACCTGTGCCCCCTCCCGGCGCCCTGCCCCCTTCCTGCATCTGCACCACCTCCCGGTGCCCTGCCTCCTCCTGGGCCCCCCCTCCCACCCTTCCCCCCCCCCCTGCCCTTCCTGATCTGCACCACCTCCGGCCCTCCTCCCTCTGGCCCCCTGCCCCCTCCGGACCTGGCCCCCTCCAGGCCCTGCCCCCCCCTTCCTGATCTACCACCTCCGGGTCCCTCCTCCTCCCTGGCCCTGCCCCCTCCACTCCCCCTCCCGGCCCCTGCCCCCTTCCTGATCTGCACCCCTCCCGGGCCACCCTCCCTCCTGGCCCCTGCCCCTCCACCTTTCCCCCCTCCCAGCCCCTGCCCCCTTCCTGCAGACCCCTCCCGATTCCCCCCCGGCAGCCGGGCCCCCCCCCGCCCCTCCCGTTCCCGCCCCCCAACCTCCCCGCCCCGGGAAACCCATCTTGCCCACGGGCCCTTTTGGGTGCGAAGGGAAGGCAGGGTTGGGCCCGGGAAAACTGCCCCCCAAACATCCCCCCCTCCTTTCCCAAGGAAACAACCCCTCAACCCTTTCCCCCCAACAGAAACCCGAAAGGGCTTCTTTCCCCACCCCGAACTTCTACCCCTTTGGGAGCTGCAAAGAAAAACCCTTTTCCCCCCCCCCAAACCCTTTGAAATCCCCCCTCCCCCCACCCCCCCTCCAAACCCCAAACCCCACCAAAAGACCCCCAAACCAAACTTAACCCTCCCCCCCCGTAAAACCCCTCACAAAAAAAACAATTTTAAAGTAAAACAACCTTTTAAAACAACCCCTTTGCCTCCCTTTCTCCCCAGGTTTCGTAAAGGGAGAACGAAATTTTAATTTCTGTTTCGAAATCCCCGGGTTTGTTAAATTTCCCCTTTCTCCTTTCATTTGTCCGAAAGGCGCCATGGCCTCTACCCTGGCTCCCAAGGTGGGTTGGGGGACAGGGGCGACCCCCCAGGGACAGCCCCGGGGTTTGGCTCCAGTTTTCCCTAAAGGGCTTTCCTCCCAAGGAAATTTTGGGGAAATTTTCCGGCCAGAGGCCCCGGGGGGGCCAAAAAAAAATTGTTTCGGGGCTCCCTTTTCCCTTTTTCCCCGGGGCCCCCCTCCCCCCTGCTCATTGAGAGTTAGTAGGGCTTCTTTCCGAGGAAATCCCTAGGGAGATGATTTCCCTTTTCCAGAAATTTAAGTAGACCAAGAGAAACTTGATTTCCTTGCTGGGAATACTTTCTCCTAAAGCAGAATTACCATGAAAAAAGTCTTTCCCCCCCCAATTGTTCTTCTTTTCCCCTTGGCGCCAATTAGTATTTTGTAAGCTCAAGCCACATTAATTAATAGGATATTTAGATTTATGAGTATATCAGTAATCTGCTGAAATTGTGATGTGACTAAGATCTGACTGAGGCACGGGGGAAGGGCAGTGAAGAGATTGCAGTTTGACGTCCTCAGTGGGCCTCCCTTTGCTTCTCCCTACAATGGGCTGACCAGTTGGCGCCTGTCCCCCCGCTTGTTCAGTGAGCGATTCACCGGCAGGGCTCCTTCTGTGGGGCCTCCCCGAGCTAGGCCGGGCAGAGACCCTGGGGGGCGGCTGGGCCATTTTCCAGATGAGCACCTTAAGTAAGGCTAGAAACTTGGGGGGCTTATTTCAGGGCTGTGGGGCATAGGGGGCAGCGCTCTCCCTCTCCCTCCACACTGGAGGAGCTGCCAGGACTCTTCAAGGCTCCATCAGCTTATGAGAGGCCAGTTTAAGGGCCCAGAGGGGTCCAGGGCCTTAGCCCCGCTCACAGAGCTAGTAAGTTGTGATCTCCTTCCTTCAGGCCAGTGTCCTTTGCACAGATAGGCTGCAGAGGAGAAAGCTGAGGCCCGTAACAGCCAATATTTATGCTGAGGGCTTGATAAATACGATCTCATGTGTGCCTTCGGCAGTCCTGGGAAGTAGGGACTGTTAATACCCTCATTTTACAGATGGGGAAACTGAGGCAGGTGGCAGGTCAGTGACTTGACTCCTGGCGAGGCGCTCTGTGCCCCATGGTACCTCCTAGCTGCTGCTGGACTATCTGAGGCCTGGCCTTCAGCGGCCACAGAGGGTCTTCTGGCCTCTGAGACCGCGTCCTTCCCATGACGGGAAAGCCCCCAGTGCAAAGCAAGATAGACCTGGCCCTTGAGGGAGGGGCCGGGCAGATAGTGACGGCCTCCGAGTGGGGCTGACCTTGATAGTTGCACAAGGGACAGAATCCTCCTTTGTCCCTGAAGACTTGTGATTGGGGGCAGAGGGAAGGGCACAGAGCCGGGAGAACGGGTCATGTGGTGGTGGGGACCTCGACCCAGTGCGCCATCAGCCATGATGAAGCCTTGCCGCCCACCTCCTGACGTGGGCAGGGCGGTGCCGTGAGGTGGCGGCGATGTGCCCGGGGGGCAGAAAGAGACATTGTTGGACGGGGCCAGCGTGGGGGGTGCTGATGTGGGGATGATATGGCCAGTAGGAGTGTGGTACTCGACTCTGTTGGTTAAAATGGGTATTTTGCAGGCCAGGAGAGGGAAGAGGAGTGACCAGGAAGGAAAGATTGTGATTGTAATGTAAAAAAAAAAAAGAGAAAAGTGGCCATGGCGGATTTAAAAATGCCGGAAACGAGGAATGAGCCACCATCTTTAGAGCTGACAAATTTCTCAGGGATGAAACCCGGGCGGTGTGGGACAGAGATTCGTTCTCGTTTGTTCTTTTCATGTGGCAATATTCGTCTTTATGTGTATTTGTCAAGTTCAGAATAATAAAAAATCAGTTTAAAGAAGGGGGAAATGTTTTCAGGTGGAGTCATGTTTTTGTTCCATTCATCTGGCAATGAGCTCTCCCTCCTCTGTTCCCATCCATCCTCACAGTTTAGTTTGTTATCTTTTTGCCTGTGCACTGTAAGTTTCTGTATGGAAATGGCGGCATGGATGGAGTCTCACACTTGGAGTCTTCCCAACCTGAAAGCAGTCTTGCCTCCCCTCCCTGCCTCAGTTTCCTCATCTATCGCCTCCTGGCTGGTCAGCTCTCTTAATGGCACAGAGCTCCGTGGCAGCCCCAGATGGGGCAGTCCCGCCCCATCATGGGTCCCCACAAACGCTCCCCCTCCTCGCCCCTCCGGGCACCCGCCTCCAGGATGAGCTGCAGGCAGATGCCTGCTGGTGACTGGGAGCGGCGCGAGCCAGAGAAAGCCAGGGTGTGGACAAGAGAATAAGCCTCATGTCCCGGTTCACCCCGACCTGGGAGTTATGGTCAAATCAGTGCAGTTGGAGGAGGGGCTGTGGGGGCCGGACTGAGGTTTTTGGGGCTGCCGAGCCCTTTGTTTTAAATAGGACAGGCCCAGAACCTGTGCAGAAAAGTTAGTGAAACATGATTTTTTTTTTTTTTTTAAGAAGCCACTACTGGTGGTCCCAGGTATCCTGTGGCCAATTGCTTTTTACCCTCATTGAGATTGCTTTTAGGCCCTGCTGGAGCTGTGGCTTCTCCTGGGCCCTGGGGAGGGGTTGGAGGTGGGGCAGAGCCTTCCCTCTCACCTCTCACTTTTCCCTTGTTCCAGAAGGCCCCATGTGGGGCATTGTTTGGTCATCAGGATTTTGCTTTAAAAAATCAAGGGTTTTTTTGTTTGCCTTTTGGACTCACTATTTTACTTGTAAATTCTTTTGATTTTCCTGAAACTGGGGAATTATGTTAAAAACATGATAATCAGACCCAGCTTGTACGTTAGCACCCTGGGAAGGAAACCCCCGGATTCAGTGTTCTGGCCCGGCGGCCCTTTCCCCTTGCAGCAGCTTCTCTCACTGTGCCTTGTCTCTGAGCCACCGGTGTGACCCAATTCCCCATGGTGCTCCTTGGCAGGGTTTGCTTCTGCCAAGGCGGAACAGCAGTGCCTGCCGGAGGGCCCCCGGGAGCACTGGCGGGTGACTGGGCCTCCCCGGGCACTTGGTCCCCAGTGGCCCTCTGCTGACCATACATGGCTCACACAGAGCTGATGGCATTGCACACTTGTCTGTCCTTACAGCCCTTTTGTTTGTTTGTATGTAAAGTTATGGACCCTATAGAACAGGTGAGAAATCCCTGCAAGGGGGGCCTCCCAATACTGTCTTTATTTCTCTTCTCCACTGGACTAGCGAGCAAACAGTGGGGCGAAGTGTTCACAGGTTTGGAGCTGACAGAAGGGCCCCACACACTCCAATCTGGACTCCGCATTGAGAGCCAAAGGCCCAGAAAGATCCCGTTTTTGCCAAGGGCTCATTAGCAGAACTGGGACCAGAAGCAGCATTTGTGTTCCCAGATCCAAAGCTCTTACTCATAGCTGATCTTAAGTGTCGGCTCTTTCCATAGATCCCTTCATTTGAGGCTCATGAAAACCCCGGAACAAAGTTTTGTCGTGTCGCCCCCATTCAACAAGTGAGGAAACAGGCGTGAGAAGCCGTGTGTTGTGGGATTTTTGCCAGATCTTGATCCAGGGGATCTGCAAGCCTTGGGCACCATGCTTCTTGCTGGGGATACCAAGAAGGGGTGGGACCATCCCTACCTTCCAGTGGCGTTTAGTCTGCAGATCCTGTGATGTCCTTATTGATGTTCTGGGTGAGGGTTGAGATGATAATGCTGGCTATAGACTACAGTGCCTTGAAGAACTTTTTGAGATCTTGGAGCTTGGTGCCAGGAGCCACAAAGACCTGTGTTCGAATTTCACCTCAGATACTCACTCACTGGCTGGGCCCTGGGCTAGAGACATTACCCATCTTGGGAAAGTGACGGCTTTGGATGGTTCCTTCCAGCTCTGGCTGTGCCCCTGGCATCCTAGCAAGGAGAGCCCCTGGTCTTGTTGTCTTTCCCAGGGAGCACCACATGGCCCCAGACTTCTCACCTAGCTTCTTCTGAGTCCTGCGATCTGCATCGATGCTCTTATTGGCTTTGTGGAAGCTGCCAGTGACCAGGGAAGCCCAGAATTCTCTTCTGGGTGCTCATTTGCCCCACAATCCTGGGCAGCGGAGGTCCCAGGAAGGGAGCGCTTCAAGTCTCTTGAGAAGCTTGGAACTTAGGATCAGCTGGAACAACAGGTCGTCTCATCTTCAAGCTTCTGGAAATGACATAGGTAACGTGCCATTTAAGTGTCCACTGTCATTTTTATTGCCAAGGCTCCCACTACAAGTGTCCCTATGGCATAGTCCTTGTTTCAAACTTCCCACTCATCCTCTGGAGGACTGGCTGAGTGCTCCTCTCTTTCCGTTGGAGGAATTCCATCTCCTTTTGGTGGGAATCATGGCGGCAGAACCCGGAAGGATGCAGTTGGTCTTCGGGCAGGTGCACTGCCGTGCTCTTGAAGGCGGCCTTCAGAACACCTCCCTGCTTCTTCTCGTGCTTTCATCAAGGATGCCTCCTAGCCACATGTAGATCGTTCTCATTAAATATGGGTTCCTGGTTCACAGAATTACTTTTCTGACCTGTTAGTTTTCTGGGATGCTCTTGTCATTTGGGACTGCCGTCTGTCCTTTCAGTGTCCTCCCTGAAGTGAAACATGCTGCGAACAGTTCCTCAGACGGCCACATCTCTTTGAGCCCGGATTTCCTCGAGGCCCTGTGGCTGTTCATTTGTTTGTTCATAACACACATTTATTAAGTGTGACCCAGAGCCTGGCTGGAGAACTGCTCCTGGAGCCAGGAATATCTGGAGTCAGGTCTCACCTGTGATCTCGGCAGCTAGGCCATGTGCTGGGTGAACTGCTGAGCTGGTGGCTGGGAAAACTTGGTTTAGAATCCTCCTAGGGCAGCTGCCTGCTGGATGATGCTGACCAAGTTACGGACGTCCTTTCACCCTCAGTTCCTTCATCTGTGAGTGGGGAGAGCAAGAGGCCTTGCTCACAGTTGCAAGGATCAAGTGAGATATACTGTGTTTTAAGTGGTTTACACACCTTAATGTGCTGTAGAAATGCTAACATTATGGCCAACCTTGTTGTTAGTAATGATATTAGAGCAATTGATCTGCATTGATAAAGGGAGCTTTTCCCCAAACGCTCAGAACACTGATGCAGTCCCAGTTTGGGGATTCTGCAGGTCTTAGACTCGATGCTGGGGATGCACCAACAAAGTTCCAGGACTTTACTATTCAGTGAGCAGAGACCTGCGCAGATAGAATTCGGAGGGAAACAGAGCCTTTGTCAGTACGTCCCGATACCGGGCCAAGTCCAAAGGATTCAGGCCCCAAAGGTCTCTGGTTTGGGGACCTGAAAAGCCAATGCTTGCAGCTCCAGGCTAGCACTGCAGGGCCACTAGTTCTTGTTTTGGGGTAGCAGACTAGTGTCCCTATTTGGCTGGGACCTCTGCCATTGATCTCTCCTGGTCCCTGCTTATCTCCTCCCCTTTGCCTTTTTGGGATTTCTCTATCTGCTATGATTTCTCCCCTCCCCCCCCCCAATCCCTCAGATATCTCTCTTAGAGTGTGAGCTTTTTGAGAGAAGTCAGGGCCTTTTACTCGTCCTCAGGCATGGGGACCCCATGGTAGCTCAAGCCCATTTCACTCCTTGCAGGAGGCTGAGGGCTTGGTGTCCAGCTCAGGTGTAGCTTTTTGCTTGCTGTATGACAGTGGGCAGGTCATTGAACTTGTCATTTTCCTCATCTCCCAGATGAGCCGTTTGAGCCAAGTGATCTATGAGATCCTTCCCAGTCCTTGGTCATGGCAACATTTTCCACTTTTCCTCAGGGGACGTCCTTCCTCTGCGCTGCTCAGGCTTTGTTGGCCTGAGTAGGGAAAGTAGAGGGAGAGATGGGAGCTAAGGCACCAGGGGGATGGGTGGGAGGTTTTAAAAACTTTCTCCCAAGCCACGGAGGGAAAGGGGGCTCCCAGACCTGAATGATGGGCCAAACAGGAAGGCATTTTTAAGGTTCTGGCAGAGAAAAATGTTAATGAAGCTGTTAACTTTTACTTCACGTCCCTCTTCAGTGCCGAAAAGGGCTCTCTGGCTCGGGCCTTACATGACAATGGGAGTCCAGGCTAAACTCCTAACCTTTAAAAAATAAGCCGTGTGCTCGTCCCCGCTGGGTTGGCACGTCTGTCACGGCAAGGAGAGGCCTGCTCTAATTAGTACAAATCAAGTCCCATGTTAGGGGGCTGCACTTGGTTTTATGTTGTGCTATTAATATTTAAAATGCGGATTTGAATTCTTTTCAGTTATCTTTTTTTTTTTCTTTTTTAGCACAGCTATGTTTGTTGTTAATTCCATAGTGAGAGACTCTAAGAATCTGATTAACCCTGAGGGTCATCTTATAATGTAATTATTAATGATTGATTCTGTTTATCCTGGAAATCAATAGAGGAGGCAAAACGGCCCGGTCTATATTTGGACTCGATTTCTTACATTGCGCAGACACGGTCCTGTGACAAAACGAATGTGCCTTTATTACCCCGAGCGCATTGGAGGAATCGGAGGTGTATGATTAGTTTCATATAATTATTGTGATAGGTAGCGTTTCTTACATGACTTATGTTAATATGGCAAATAGTGTTAACATCTCCTGCCACTAATAGTTAGGGTGGGGATGTATAGTAATTGATCTTCCTGGGAGTGCTGCGATGGAAAAACAATTCCGGCTGTTTGAAGTATATTTTACAAGTGTGCATGGGGCCTTTGGGATGTTGTATGGAAAAACCCAATTGTACAGTTGCCATGGGAACCCAATTAGAATAGATTGCTTGAATTTTTTTCTGTCTTTCATCTTGACCAAAAATCTAATGTACTTTAAATGTTTTCATATGGAATTGTATTCATATACTGACTTGATATAGTGATGGATCTTTCTCCTTCCTTCCTTCCTTCCTTCCTTCCTTCCTTCCTTCCTTCCTTCCTTCCTTCCTTCCCTCCCCTTCCTTCCCTTCCTTCCCTTCCTTCCCTTCCTTCTTCCTTCCCTTCTTTCCCTTCTTCTTTTCTTCCTCCTTCTTTCCCTCCTTTCCCTCTTCTTTCCCTCTTCTTTCCCTCCTTTTTCTCCCTCCCTCCTTCTTTCCCTCCTTCCTTCCCTTTTTCTTTCCTTCCTTCCTCCCTTCCTCTCTTCCTCCCAGCATGGACTAAGGCCATCTTTGATGATTGCATGGTTTAAAAACAAATAATTGGAAGGAGACTCTCATGAGGCGAAGAAGGTTTATTGTTGCTGCTCCTTCATTCTCCAGGAGGACCGTGACCTCGGGGTGGGAGCGCCAGGATTTGCCAGGGACCTGAGCCGAAGCAGGGTCTCTGCCCCGCTGTCTCCTCCAGTGGCCAGGTCCGGGTCAGGATCCCTGGAGAGGGCCTCTCATGCAGTGGGACTCCGTGGCCTTAGTGACTCAGGTCTCTCCCAGGGCTCACTCTGATCAAGGCCATGATGGAGGCTGGTGGCCATGCTGACAAAGGCTGGTTTAGGGCTGCGTGGCCGTGGTGGGGGCTGCTACACATTTGCTGGTGGCCTCCGTGCCTTCACCCTGACTCTCAGGCCTGGGGCTTCCATCCCCGGTTCTCCCACTGCGGCTCACCCCATGGGTATCCACGGCACTGATCAGGCTGGCCGGGGTTTCCACTGAGCTCTGGGGAGAGGGTACAAACCAAGGCGGGCCTTGCCTGCCTCCTGGCAGGCTCTTCCCTTCAGAACCTGCCATCCTGAGTCCCTTGGGACTCCCAGCCCTCTCTGCCTCAGGAGCCCCGGGCTCCAGCCTGGCCATGCGATTCTGTACAAGCCCCTCCCCATATCTCGCTTTCCACCTCTACCCTAGAGAGGGTTTGACCTTGCTGAGTGTGGAGATGGAGCCAGCAGAAACCCCAGAACATCTGTTTTCATGGGCCTGGGGTGGGCAAACCTGCGCCGAGAGTCCCCGAGAATGTGAGTTGGGCAATCAATGAGGACCCCGCTGTGGAGGGGGGGGAATCAAAGGACCGCCCCATTCAGGAGCAACAGGGTCAGGTGGGCTTGGGATCCAGGCCTCTCTCCACAGCCATTCTCTGGAGCCAGGCTGTCCGGACTGGGCCGGCCTGGGCCGGCCTGGCCATGGGTCTTAAAGAAGCCTGGAGCCTCCTCCGTGCCAGGCCTGCTTCCTGGGAAGAGACAAGAGTGGCTGTGGGTGATTCCTTGTTTACTCATAGGGCTGGCCGTCCTGAGGGAGAGCCGACAGAACTGAGGTGGTCCGAAGGCCCTGGCCGCTCTTACCTCTGTGGACCCCAGCTTGTAGAGCGCTGTGATGAGGGGAGACCTCGTTGCCGCCTCATTTGTTGCTTGTGACTCACTGAAGATGATCAATGGCCTCCTGAACTTTTAAGTTCCTGTTTGCCTGCCAAAGGAGGAGGGTCATTTCCGTGTCTTTGGATCCTCCTTCCCCAGAAATTCTGAGGCGAGTTTACAGCCTACAGCCCAGTCGGAGGGGGACTGATAACGGCAACATGGTTCCCTGTCAGCTGCTTATGAATTGGGGGCTTATCTCCTTCTGCCAGGGTCCTGGTCCCGCTCACCGCGGCAAAGCTGCTCCGTGGAGGACTCAGGACTGGATCACAGTGGGCGCTCCGGCCCAGCCGGGCCTGCCTCAGAGGGCGAAGGCCTGGGGCCCGGGGGGGCACCCGGAGAGAAGGGGGTGGCAATGGTGGCCAATCAGCCCAGTTGGGTCCCAGGGTTGAGTCTCCGCCCAGTGTCCGGCCCTGTAAAGGACAGTGACGACTGACATTGATAGGATTGATGCTTTCTCATGCGTTTCTGGGTCTCGGTCAGGGTCCGTAACGGCCTGTTATAGACCTCTGTCCATCATGTGGTAGAGCGGAGAGCAGAGGGACAGTGGCTCCTTCGGAGAGTCCCAATTGGAGGCCCAGCTCTAATTTTATGCCGTTTTTTCAGAGGCTGTCATTGCACTTCTTTGAAATCAACATGGTTAAATGTGGACATGTTCCTCTTGGAAGCATTGAAAGCAATGCAAACAAATGGTGTGTGTGTGTGTGTGTGTGTGTGTGTGTCCATGCTGTCTCTGTAAGGTCCTCTTCCAGTTCCATTTGCCCCCTCCCCAGAAGTCCCCCCAACATGGCAAGTGACAACTGTCAGCAAGCTCCCTGTTTGCTGCTTGACCGTTGTGTGGGAGCCAGTGACAAAAAGTACATTTAAAAATTTATGGAACTTTAATGAATGACCAGTGAGCTGAGAGACTACTTTTATGACAAGATTAATACCTTGGCTCAAGGGACGTAACATTTTAGTAAAATCAAAATTTGTATAGTAACCCTGGCCATGCTTTCAACTTCGGGCTCCCTTATAAAAATGTCTAAATAAAATACTGGCCGTCATCTCCTGCCATTATTTCCATCTGCTTTACATGACCTAACATAGAAATAGACTCAGTATTATTAAGTCTTTGCCACCTTCTAGCTCTGTCTTTGTGTAGTAAACCTATTTTTTACAGTTGAAGGAGCTGTTTTAATGTAACAAATATTCTCCAGGCTTTTATTGTCCAGATATTGCTCGGGAAAGAGGCCCTGGGAAAATCTGGAGAGCTCGACTTGGAGACATGAAAGAAAGAGAATTGCACAGCTCTAATACAGAAGATACAAAAATATGGAAAAGGCAATAGGGGTTCCTGTACTTTTCTTATATGCCCCCCCAATTACTTTGCCTGAAAGGATGTTAATGGCTTTTGTTTGTTTGTTTTCTGTTTTGTGGCAAAAAGGAGAGAGAATTCTGACCAGATTTAAATTTTCTGTGGATCTCCTTACTTAATTCAGAATTTGACCCAAAGGACTGGTCAGTCTTTGGGCACCAGTCTTCATTCACTTCTGTATATATCTTGCTTATTTCTGCCTTCCCTCACCCCCCTCAATCTCTCTCCCTTTGCAGCACCATGTTTGAATGGAAAACAGATGGATACCATTGGGTCTTTCTTTGTGGAGAACAGTGGGGGATTTTAGATGAAAATATTTCTTAGGGCATCTTGGATATAGGCTGTGGCTGTGTATTTTGCCAGCAGTCACAGGGAAGGAGGGGACCCCACTCCTCACCTGCTCTTGGCTTTCCCTCTCCGTCCAGAGGCGAAGGACTTTCCAACTGAGCTCGTTGGATCCCCTGTGCCAGGGCCCACGACAGCCAGTGGCGCTGAGGGGAGACTGGGCCACAAGCAGGAAGGGCCTGGGAGATCCGCGACCTCAGTGGAGGGGCTACCTTCCCAGGTGCAGATGGCAACCCCTCCTTGCTCTCTCGTGGAGTCTTCGTGCAGCACTCTGGCAGCCGCTTCCTTCCCTCTGTCTCTTTTAATATTTCATGGAGCCCAGTACTGCCTGAGAATAAACAGGAGCTCCATAAATCCGGGGTATTAGGAAAGCAAATACGTTATGCTCTTACTATGGACTGTTCAACACACGTTTTTTCACTTGAAGATTTCTTGATGTCTCATATGCATTTTTGTGCTAAATTAAAAATGCAAATGGGATGTCTTCATCACTCAACAGTCACCAGTAGTGACGGGTGAATTTTGCTGTGAATTATACAACGTAGAATAATTGGAAATAGACTGGGGGTATGGAGATCCGAGAAGAAAGCTGCCACCGGAGTGACCTTGGACCTCAGTTTGTTCATTGGTAACAGGACAGAGTTGTGCTAGATGACATGGGGTTCCTGGGGCCTTAGGCGGTACTTGTTGACTGGCTGACTGGCCCTACTGTGCGCAGAACAGAAACCTGGCAGATGGTTTAGTTTATCAGCTGCCGATGGGGTCTCCTGCAAGCGGGCACCAAGGCTGGCAGTGCCAGGAGGAGCGCAACCTGGAGGGGGGAGCCTTGGCATCCCTGTGGGGTTGTTTGGGGATGGGCCAGCGGGGATGGAGCAGAGCATGGACCCCAAGCAGACTGACCTCAAAGGGAAGAATTAATGTCCAGGAAGAAAATTGGGAAAGTTTTTTTAGCCTTACTGCTTGTGAAATGACAAATGTTGTCAGGGCAATGGAGGGGAAGAGTGCGGAAGAGTCTGTGAATGAGAACCTGTGAGGCTGGAGGGGAGATTTGAGGGCTTGGGCTGTTGCCTGCCTCCCAGGGCCCGACTCTGCTCCTGCTCCATGCCAGGAGGATGAAGTGGGTGCTCTGCCTGAGGCCCTGTGGCAGCATTAGGGCAAGGAGACTCTCGCCTTGTCTTCATAGCACCCCCAAAGCGGGGTAAGCTCCCCTGGTCCACTGATATGCCTCTGGTTCCTTCCGGGCCTTCCCCTTTGGAAGGACTCGGGTACTAGATCCTTTCGGCATTGTGTGCTCATTCTCAAGTATGCATTCGGCCATTACCTTTGGAAAGCACCTTATTTGTTTTCTCGTCAACAAGCAACAGCTTGTCGTGTGCCCGGTACCGCCATGTGCCTGGTACTGCCATGTGCCCGGTACCATCATGTGCCTGGTACCGTCATGTGCCTGGTACCATCATGTGCCTAGTACTGCTGTGTGCCAGGGAGCGCCCTGTGCCTGGTACTGCCGTGTGCCCAGTACCACTGTGTGCCCAATACCACCATGTGCCCGGTACTGTCATGTGCTTGGTACTACCATGTGCCCGGTACTGCTGTGTGCCC
Organism: Sarcophilus harrisii; assembly: GCF_902635505.1. Lineage (NCBI taxonomy): Eukaryota > Metazoa > Chordata > Mammalia > Dasyuromorphia > Dasyuridae > Sarcophilus > Sarcophilus harrisii. Next base: position 657,208,573 of record NC_045427.1, read on the forward strand.
AGTATTACCTACCATGTGCCTGGTACCGCCATGTGCCCAGTACTGCCGTGCTAAGTGCTGGGGATGCAGAGGAAGGCAAAAAGCAGCTCCTTCTTCCCAGAATGCCTAGTCTAAAGACTCTGATCTCGCCTGTCTTCTTTCTAAAATGGCTTTTTAATGAGCAGAGGCGTCAGAGATATGGCAAGGTAGCTGGAGCAGCTGCCTCCTGTGTCGCAGCAGACGGGGGAGCATTGGCTCCTGATGGCCAGCTAGTTCCTCAATTGGATCAACCGCCAGCATCTTATTGACTTAGGAGAAATCACATTGGGGGGGACTCGAGCGCGCCTCCTCCCTGCCTGCTTGTCCTAAAAATCAAGTTAGAGCCTTGTTCTAGCAATCCCCTTCTGGAGAAGATGAGGGTCAGAGACCCGGGACGCGGACCCAGGGCACATGCAGCCCGCGTGGCGCCCGCCCCGTTATCACTCGGCCTCCGGCTGGTCCAGGGGCAGCCATGGGGGTCTCACTTCCCCTGCTGGCCGGGGGGCCGGGTCACATCCCGCTTCAAATTAAATGGACGGATATGAACGGAGCTCTTCGGAGTTACTGTTAACTGTGTGGTCCTCCCCCCGCCTCGCCTGTCCCTCCCGCTGGGGCTGCGCTTATTATTCTCCAGCTCCTGCTCTTCAGGTGTGCAGCTATTTTCGTGTTATGAAGAATGATGGATGGTCTAGGAAAGTTTCTTTAGAAGCAGTTCTGATATTGTGCAATGCACTTGGGGGTCAGCAGCACTTGACTGATGCATGATTCATCCCCTGTCCCCGCCGCTCCACGAGATAAAGCTGCGATTTGATCAAAAATGCCAGCAACGGCGATTTAGAATTTATAAACCTCCCTTTTCAAATAATTGTTCTGATTACTTTCGGGCTTGGCGATGGGATGATAAAGGCAATCGTACACAAATGGGAGCTACCACCAGAATACAATAGAATTAACCTGAATTAGCTTGGCTTGTCGATGAAAAGTATTTATGAAATGGAGTTTTGCAATAAGGGAGACGGATATTATAGCTGGAAGGTGAGTTATTGCCTTAATGTAATACTCTTGGAAACTTCGAAAAGAGCCTGTTACTGTTCAGAAGGTCGGGCCTTGGAAATTAAGTTGAAGGGGTTCTTCTAATTGGCAACGCTAATGCACGGTGAAAGTAATGGCTTTGATTGACTGTGCTGAGTTGTGTTCCCTTTCATTTAGCAGAGCCATGGACTTGGGATTTGGGATCTGGAGGAATCCTCTTGGCTTCTTTTCCTCTTGGATTCTGCTGGAATGTTAGGTTTGTCCAATGTAGTCTGTCTGTTTTGTACTTTAGATTTATTGGTTTGCCCAACTTACTTAAACCATTTAAATGTAAATTGTTAAAATGATCATTTAAACAAGGGAGCGGCATTCTTGCAAACTTTTTTAATGTTGTCTTTCCTGGAGTAAGGCACCTTGTGGCCTTCTCTTTCTCAGAGGAAGACAAGCACTAATTAAATTGTAATCAGAATAGGAGGGGATGGCAGCAGGGACTAAACCTATTGGGGAGAGGGTGAGTAGTGGCCAGGAAGTCTGGCTGATCAAGATGTTGATCACACAGGACAGCTTTTTGAAAAGCCCCCGGAATTGGGAGCCACTGCTTGAGGGGATTCCCTGTGGTTGATTCCTGCTCCTAAGGAGATGTCAGCAGGAGTAGGGAGGGTGGCTATGGGTGTCCTACCGCTGTTGGAGCCATTGGCCCCCGGCCCGAAGGGCCCACGAGGAAACCTTTGTAGTGGCCAGAAACTGGAAACTGAGTGGATGCCCATCAATTGGAGAATGGCTGAATAAGTGATGTCTATGAATGTTATGGAAGATTATTGTTCTGTAAGAAATGACCAGAGGGAGAATTTCAGAGAGGCCTGAAGAGACTTACATGAACTGATGCTGAGTGAAGGGAGCAGAACAAAGAAATCATTGTGTACGGTAGCAAGGTTATACAATCAGTTCTGATGGCTGTGGCTCTTTTCAACAATGTGATGATTCAGACCAGTTCCAATGATCTTGTGATAAAGAGCCATTTATACCCAGAGAGAGACTGTGGGAACTGAGGGTGGTTCACAACATAGCATTCTCACTCTTTTTGTTGTTGCTTGCTTACATTTTATTTTGCTGCTTCTTTTTCTTTTCTTTTTATTTTATTGGTTTGCTTTGATTTTTCTTGTATGGCACAATTATTATATAAATATGTATGCATATATTGGATTTAACATATTTTACCATGTGGACAAAGCGCCAGGGGGGGGGAGCCACAGGGAAAATTGGAACACAAGGTTTTGCAAGGGCTAATGTTAAAGAATTGTCCACACATATGTTTTGAAAAAGAAAAATCTTTAATTAAAAAAAAAAAAAGAAAACCTCAAACGGGATCACTAAAAGTTGAACTTGACTGAAAAGAACTGAACAACTCCTTGTCCCAGGAATGTTTCCCTCTAAATTCTGTCAAATGAGAAAGAATTGTTAATAACGATGAGGAAGATTTAGAACCGGGCCAGCATCTCCCGACATTGTAAGATTTGATTAAGAAGCACATTTGATCCATGAAGTAAACAGTTGAGACTGCGTATCATAGCACCATAGCTGCAAACATTGAGCGCCCCTCAGATCCACTGCCCGAAGGTGGCCAGAATTCGTATTCGGAACTTGCCATCCTTCACTAACTTAGAGAGGACAAAGCTCTATTCTGCAGACACTGACCTGGCCATCTTTGAGAATTCAGCAAGTAAACTCCAGCAGCCCCAGGTTGTGAACACAACTAAAGTCATTGTCTGCCCTGTCATTTTAATCTCTAAAAATAAGTTGCTTTTGTGTCACTCACTCACTCATCACGACCCCACTTGGGTTTTCTTGGCAAAGATACCGGACTGGCTTGCCATTTACTGCTCCAATTCTTTTTACAGGTGAGGAAACAGAGGCAAGAATACTAAAGGGATTTTCCCAGAGTCACAGGTTAGTGTTGTGAGGGACGATGACTTTAGGCCCAGTGTTCTTATCTACTGGGCCACTTGGTTGCCCCCCTTTCCCTGACTGTTTCTTGTGATTTTTGTTTCACTTTTGCTTTGTCCGAAGTCGTGATTGGTCCCTCCCTCTTTTTATTGAAAAAATATATTTGAAAATATTTGAAAAAAATTAAAATACTATTGAGAAAAAATCAATATGCCCTCCTTCCCTCTAGCCTGCATTAGAAGGATTGTGTTGGATAAAAATTATCTGGTGAGAAAAAACAGTTTCCTAAGTCAGTTCTGCCAAAAGCCTGATGAATTTCGGTACAGTTTCAAATGATGTTCGTTCCCCAGATGGTTCTCATATGTGTCCTAGAGCAGAGACTCGGGAGGGGCAGGGGGTGAGTGCGCGTCAGGAGAAGGAGGCGGGCTGTCCTGGGATTCTGGAGAGCACGTGGGCCCTTGGGTCCCACCACACCCTCTCTGGGCCTGATGTGGGGAGCGGTCCCCTACACCATTACATTCAGGAGCCCGAGGATTGGGCGGCTGGGGCAGGGGAGCCTGCTTATGGCTGATGTCTAGCGTTGCGGCAAGAAATGGGTTGCCAGAGAACAGCACGTTCATAATGGAAATTACATTATCGGGACTTCTTCGTGGATGTGCAGGATCCCGTGGGAGCATCTTTTTCTGTCAAAGGCTGGTGGGTTAGCATAGGCCGCCCCAGCCTCTTGCGGGGAGACTGGAAGGATGGGAGCAGCCCCTCCTGGCCTTCCCCATCTCGGGGAGCGGTCCCTCTTGGCCTTCCCTATCCCGGGGTGGCTCCTGGTTCCCGCTGTCTCCCCAGAGAAGGCGGGTGTGATGGAGGCTGAGCGTGGCTGGGCCTGTGGCGAGTTCCTGCAGAAGCGCCTCACAAATGGCCCTGCTCCTCTCAATATCTGCAAAAATTCTGCTTCAATTGAAACCCACTATTTCAAACTTTCATTGAATTAATTTTAATATAAAGCTTGAATCAATACGAAGAGACTTGGGAAAACTCCCACCCTCCCCAAAATAGCGTTTTAAGAATTCAAGCTCCGTATTTCTTGCTTGTAATTAGAAGGAAGAAGCAGCTCCCTTGGCATTTATTGATTCTCCCCTTTTGGAAACTCAACTAAATTTTTATTCTTTTATTTTGACAGGTCACTAATATTATATGAGATCACAGAAAAAAAAATGGGGCCTGCTAAGAAATACAGTTATCAGAAAAAATAGGAGCCATGGAGAATGAAAGAACACAAGCTGTCAGGAAGCAAATCACAGTGAAGCTTAGTCTTGATTTGGACGTTAAATGAAAGGAGAAAGGTTTGAGGGGAGAGAGCCCCCAGTGACCCTGGATGAGTGGCCCTGGGACAAGTGGCCATGGGCGTTGTGCGCGTTGGGTGTGTGTGCGGCAGTCGGAGAAGGCGGAGGATCGGATTGAGGTGGCTGGGGTAGGGCCGGGCCAAGTGACTTTTCCAGTTAAGGACTCAGAATGGCCCCCAAGTGGAAGAGACTTTTAATATTGGTTCTACTCGATCCCAGAGGGCAGCCCCTGTTGCACGCAGGAGAGAGCGGCAGCTCCATGCTAGATGTAAAAGGGGACCGGGAGGGTGTCAGAGCCAAAGGAGACTTAAAGGGGTGGGGACCAGGGTGGCAAAGAATAATCCCGCATAGAACTTTCAGAGCCGTCCCATTTATATCTGTGGTTCCTCCTGGAGCTTCTGCTGTTCTCTTTTGTATGTTCCTAAAAACTGTTTCAAGGAGTACCCCCTCCTTCCTCTTCCCCTCTCCCTCCCTCCCTGACCCTCCTGCAGAAGGTGGTGTGGTGGCCCATCCACTCCCTGGGTCTCCCTCAGGTCTCCAAAGCTGCCTCTCTGCGATGTTCTAGGCTCCGCTCGCTTTGCTCCGGCTCTTGCTCCGGAACCTTGCCTTCTGTTATAGGCCATCACATATGTAAGTTGTGCTTTGTTCGGTCATTGCTTGGTCCAGTGCCCCTGGAGTTTGTAGGTGTTTTCTGTGACAAAAAAAAAAAAATCTGCTCTAAATACTCTCTTGCTTCAGGGTCTTTTTCTTACCTCTTTTGTCTTTTTGGGGGGAGATTTAGACGACTTGTGGTTTTGCCAGATCAGCTGACTTGGGGGGCACAATTTCCAGAGTGTTTGGGGCGACTGAGAGCATTCACGTTGCATCGGGGGCCTCCTTTTACAGGCCCTCTCCTCGGCTGCCATTTTCTCTCCCAGTTATCTTGACTAACGTTCAGATACAAGGCGAAGCTCTGGGGCGGTTTCAGTTTGCGTTCCTCCACTTGCTAGCAACTTGGAGCTTCTTCTTCATGTGATCTTTGGGTGTTTGTAGTCCAGTGAGAACTGCCAGTTTTTACCTTTGGCCCATTTTTCTATTGGGCAACGGCTCTTTGTTTTTTAGATTTGAATTGGTTCCTTTTATTTTGAATATCAGCTCTTGTTATAAAAACTTGCTGCGATTGTTTCCCTACTTAACCATTCCTCTTCTTACTTGACCTTGTTCACACGATGCTTAGTGCAGGTTTGTAACTTGCCCTCTCTTCTCCCTGTTTTCCACCTCTCATCTGACAGCGAGCTGGTCATTCCCTTCCCCGCAGTTGCCCCTTGGACGGGCCGGGGGAACAGCCTCTTGCAGCTGAGAGGCCGTGTGGGGGTTATGTTGGCAGGTGGTGTGAGAGCCCGGTCTAAATCTAACTGCTCGCAGGTCACTTTCCGTTTTCCCAAGTGGTTTTTACCAAACAGTCGAGTCTTCCCCAGGATGCATCTCTCAGAACTCCAAAGAGTACGATGCTTCATGTGCTTGCCTCTGTGTTACCTATAAGTGAGCTGCTTCCTTCTGTTTTCTTCATAGGTTGCTGAAGACAATGGGAAGCACCTGCAGAATGACATACACGGTTTTGGAAAGCCCTTTGGGAAAGATAGAGATCTCGGGATGTGAAGCCGGAGTACACAGAGTAAAGCTTCTGGGGAAAATGTCTCCAAGACCTGAGTGAGTAGACGTGCCATAATCACACGTCCAGAATGTGAAAGTCATTGACTGATGCTATAAAGGGAATGGGGTCACAAGTGGTTCACATGGCGATTTTCCTTAGGATCCCAGCAGGTAGGGAGGGATAGAGTGGAAGGAGAGTGAGTTCTCTGTTTGGTCTGAAAAGGTCAATTCTGCAAGGTGAAGATGGGGAAGACAGTTAGTTGGCCATTCAGCTGAGAACCACTTTGGGGTTTTAGGGGCCTGCAAGCTCAGGTTGGACCAGCAGGGCCACGGACGCCCCCAGAGGTAGTGTGAGCTGGAGCATGGTAGCAGAGGCCCAGGTCCTCAGCTGAAGGAGTGAGTAGGTCAGCTGGACCCTGCCCTCTGGCCCCTTTGGAGTACTGGTTCAATTCTGGGTGGTGAGCCCAGAAAAGAGCTATATTGGAAGGACAGGGCCTCCAAATCATGCTGTGTGGGATGAACCAAAGAGGTCTCAAGAAAGGAAAATGGCTGCTTGGCCCAAGATGGTGGGACTAGGGGCAATGGGACAGAAACGCTCGCTGGTAGAACTTCCCAGACCCGAAAATGGTCACTCAAGAAGGTGCCGAGGGCCTGTCCCTGGAGGGTTTCACGTGGACTCCGGGTGGGCCTTTGTCGGACCTTCCTGCTTCATCTGGGGCCGCCTGTGAGTTCTGATTTTGTGGCCCTCTTGAGTCCGTACCGATTTCTTCCCCCGTTAGCCGTCGACCGCATGTGCGGGCGGGCCAGAGTCAGGGGCTCGGGGAGGACGCCTCAGAGCTTCGGACAGAAGCTGCATTGGCAAGCAGGCTCAGCTCTCTCCCAGAAGGATGCCCGGGACCAGACTCCTTTTATTTTTCTTCTCTTTCCCATGAAAGCTTCTACCTTCCCTTAAACTCTGGGAAATAATCTATATTAAGCAGTCCCATGTCTTGTGGTGAAAGTCTGAATTTACAAAGAGTTTATTGATCGGCGGCATGTGACTGTATCAGGAGTCATGTGGTGGGTGTCTCCTCAGAAGATGGGTGTCCGGACCGTGCCTGCTCTGGGCAAGGAGGGAATGCAGACTGCCCGGGCTTCATTTAAGGTTTCTCGGTGCATTTTGAACCTGGCTAGCAGATCTCAGTGCTGAGAGGCTCCCGCCTTCCCCAAGGTGTTATTAAGCGTTCTCTGTGTTTCTGTTGGTTCCTGCTTCTCACGGGGGCTCTGGCAGGAGGAAAAGGATGAAATTTCATCTTCTGCATTACTTTAAAGAGACTTCCCCCCTGTAAGAGAGTACTTTCTGTGAGCGATTTCCACTATATTTTTCTAATAGGAAAGACCTAAAAATTTTAAGGCTGTCCGTAAATGTTTGTGCCGAAATGTAACATTTAATCTCCCCCATTCATTGATGGGGAATAGTTGTTAAAATCTTAGTTCTCATTATTTCTGACAGGAGGGGGAAAAAACCCCCGGCAAAAACAAGTCCACATCCGCTCTTGGTCGGTGTTTGCCTTAACCGGCTAATAAACGCAATGCCAAGGACATTAGATGAAGAAAATACAGAAGAAACATAAAAATTGATTTTAATGGACCCCTGTCAGAGAGAACCATAATGAACACAAGTGCAGTAATAAATATTGGTCTTCCACTCCGGTGTCGAGATTTTTCCTGTAGAGTTGCATGTTACAATCAATAGCCTATTTTTTTTACAGCAAAAATAAGCAAACCTTTGAAATATATGAATACACAGTTCTCAATTTCTATGAAAGCAATCTAGCTGCTGTGCTTAAAAAACACCACACGGAGCAAATCATCTGTCTGGGAAGCTCTTAACTTTGTCTCCTGGCAGGCGGTGGCACTCTGTGGTGAGTCAGGGAGGGGCCGAGCGTTCGCCCATGATGGGGCTTCCGGGAGGGTCGCAAGGGGCCCTTGCGCCTATGCTCCCGACAGACATGGCCCAGGAGAGCTCACCTGGCCGCGGCACACCCATTTTGTATCCAGTAGGAAGGAGGTGCAGCCATCTGCTTGCTGCACTCAGGGCAGGAAGGGAAGGTGTTTCTGAGCTTTCTAAAGTACCCGATTCAAAAAGAGAACGATTGATTCCGTCCAGTCCTCCGAGCACGGAGGGAGTGCCTTTTTTCAGTGGTTGCCCAATGCTGGAGACAAAGACAATCCAGTTAATGTTTATCAGGTACCTACTATATACCTGCCACACTCCATGTTAGCTAGCTTCTTCTGGTTCTGGTGTGCTTTTTATTAATTAATTTAGTGTTAATTAATTAATGCTCTGATTATGGAATATGTGAAGGGTACTGGGGGGGGATCTCTTCATCAGCCTCCGAGGCACTTGGCGCCAGTAATATTGTTTCCACTTGACAGATAAGGGAAGGGAATCATTGTTAATGAAGTACCTGAGATGAGATAGGATTTGAATCCACATCTCCTGCATCTGAATATCTAGCAGTGCTCTTTATGCCTTTGGATCCCTCAGGGACCCAGGGACTTGACACAAGCTGTGTCAGCTCAGTTTCGGCCACATGCTGGCTTATTCCGTCAGCATTTATTAAGTACCTACTGCATACCAAGTATGACAGTCATGGGGAGCTCAGCCGCTGGGCCCGAGATCCTGGCCCAGCAGAGAAGGCTTTATCTCCTGCAGATGAGGGCCTGACAGCTAACATGGCGTGGGGTTCGTCAGTGTACCTGGAACGAGCCAGACAGATGGGGGAGGTCAAAATGGTTTAAGCTGGGACTAGGGAAGCAGAGCGGCCCAAATTCAGGTCTTGCCGTGATCCAGATCACTCCCCATCTGGGAGCCCTCTCGGGCCTGAGTTTGCATCAGCCCATGTTGGTGGGAAGTGTTCCCCCACCTAGCAGATCCAGAATCATCTTGAGTCAGGGATGCTGGGGCCCAGGCGGAACTCCTTGCTGCCTTGGTTTCCCGAGGGTGGCAGGGAGGTACCAGCCCACCCCTTAGGAGCCCTTCAGCTCCTCTGCCAGTCTTGGGGAACCCGCCTTGGCCCTGCAGCAGTGGGTGCCATTTGTCCCTGCCTGCCAGTCTGCTCCCGAATGACTTCCGCCACCAGGCAGCAAAGCCGGTATTCAGGGCTCCCACCTCCTCCCGGCCTCACCATCTTTCTGCCGAAGTTCTCGGTACTCTGTCTGCTTCCTCCCATCTCGGGGCTTTTGTGAAGTAAGACTGCCATGGCGTGCTTCTCCTCCCACATTTGTCCATCCATTGCTAAGTACTCCAAGACAGAGCGCTTCATTGATTTCTCCTTGCACTGATTCTATTACCTGTTCACGTGCTGACTCGCAAAGGGGCTCGCTCAGAGACTGTCTCCTGGGCAAACTGGAGGACATCTTTGTAATTTAGAAACTTCCTGCCAGTATGAATTCCCAGGGATTGACAGTGGTGTTCTAGAAGGATGGGCTCTCATTGCCAATGGCGCTTGTCCGTAGGCCTTGGCTCTTGTTGCCAGTGGCACTTGTCCGGGGGCCTCGGCTCTCGTTGCTAATGGCAACTTGTCTGGGGGCCTTGGCTCTTGTTGCCAATGGCAGCTTATCCAGGGGCCTTGTCTCTGGTGGAGGAGCACTATTGTTTGTTGTTTTTAGGGTGGGATGGGTGGGGATGCTGGGCCCACTTGTGGGCACTATGGCCATTCCCAGAGTCTATGGTGGAGCTGGGCACTCTGGGGACACAGTCAGCAGCCTCTTGTCAATAGTCTGTATGCCATTGCTGCCATCCGGGGCCAGAAAGGCAAGTCTGGCACCCCAGAGCTCTCCAGGTCTTCCCCATGGGACGTGGAGTGTCCTCAGGTCTCGCCCTCTGTAGGCTCCTTTTTGTCTATGCCTGTCTCAAGATGGAGATTCACCCCTGGACAAAGTGTTGCGCCAGAACAGAACAGCCCAGGATCCGTTAACCTTTCTTGATCAACACAGAATTGATTGATGTTAAGGCTTTCACCTACTAATTCTCCTCAGATCTTTTCTAACAAAACTGCTCTCCAGCCAGACTTGGGGAATTGACTTGCTGGACTCTACCTGATATTTTTCTCTTTTCAGAGTTGGTCCAGCACTTGCGCCTGTCACACGTAGGCTGATGAGCCCGATGGTCTTGCCATCTCCCCGGGAGGGTGACCTCTCCAGAGAGATGTCCCTTGGCCTTGGCAGGGAAGAGATGGTTGTTTCATTGGTGACTGGTCAGAGTCATTCAGAACATCCTCCCTCCACCCATCCAAGCCTGTTGAGAAAAGTCAGCCCTCTGGAAGCATTTATTCAGCATCTTCCCCCTGCCAGCCATCGTGCCAGCTGCTCAGTTTGCACCTGCAAAGAGGGGAACCATTCTTTGGAGCCTTCCTCTGGAGGGACTCACTTCTAGTTTGACTCTGAACTTCTTGGAGGACAGGGGGACATGAGAACCGGGTCACTCGGATGCATCTGGGGGGACATGGGAGTCTAGGCCGTGTCAGACTATTGGAGGCATCCTGTACCACCCAAGCTGAGCTATGTATCAGGTTAGACTTCACATGTTCATAGGCAGAGATCCGTGGTCACTCAGGGAAGAAAGGTGGTCCCCAGGTGCTGATATAAGCACCTGATTCCAGGCACAGCTCATGATATTCTCCTGTCTTACCAAGAGAGGGGAGATTTGGGAATCGTTGGAAATGGAGTCCACTCAGGGGTTGTTTTTTCCTGATTTCCACTAGAGTTTGTGAACTCTACTATAAATATAATAATTGATTGTTTCCCCTGCATCCTGCAGATTCTGCTGTCTATTTTTAAGGGTCATCAGTACTCTACAGAGTATTTATTTCATGGATTTCAAAAACATAAATCAGGAATTCCAAAGGAGGAGTTTACAGGAGCTGTTGCATGGCTAGAGAAGGATGGAGCAGCCAAGGAGAATGGGGAGGATGGTCTGCTGATCCTCCTCTTGTTCTGTGATGTCTTAGCTTCATCAGGAGAATGGGAGGAGGGCTCCCAGTGTGCCGAGCACTCCCTCGGCTGGATTGGACGGACATGGCCTCTGGGATGAGCGCTTGTGCTCTGTTCCTGTGGGAGGAACAGTGAGATGAGACCCAGTGTAATAACTGTGGAGCAAACCTGAGTCTGCCTCCTTAGTGATGCTTTGTCCAGACTCGGTGTCCATTCCTCACTTAAAACAAGCATTTGGATCTCTGGGCCTGCCAGCGACCCCTAGAAGAGGATCACAACTTACATGACGAAATGCAGCCATCCCAAAGGAGACTGGTCCGACTGAGGTACAGTCAGCACAGCCAGCCCCCCAAACCAGATCAGCTCCCAGACCCCAGGTAAAGAAGCCCTGGTTTAAAGGAGGATGGAAATGTGTGGATTTGGAGGTTGGAAAGTGTCAGGTTTTTTCCTCTCCTCCACTGGGTCATGTTTCAAGCCATTTGTCTTTCTTGAATAGTTCTTCAAGTCATCTTGGCTCCTGCCATCATCTGAGGCACTTTTGTGCATCCTCTTGAATGTGGTGATGACTACAGTGGTCTTGGGTCTGCGTGCCTTTCCAGGTACAAGTTTGACCTTGCCCTTCAGTGACTCTTGGCCTCCCAGAAGGCGCTTGCCCTTTGTACACTTTGGGAGATGTCCTGGGGACCCCTTGGTCCAGCCTCTCTGAGTCCTTTCATCCCATTCCTTTCCACTAGCCTCTACTGTGTCATCCACAAAAGTAACAAGGAAGTTGGTTCCCTGTAGACCCCACTAGCAACAAGGCGTTATGTGGGTGAAACTTTGGCATCTGAAGTTGTCTGAGAAAAGAGCAGGTGCCAGAGAAGGCCTGAGCCTCTGTGGGGCAGCCTCCATGGTGCCTGAAGGCTTGGGCATCTTCTTTTCCTCAGCAGGTGTGGGACAGGTACAGGTACAGGGCAGTGTGATCCTCCGAGAGTCAGGAGAGAAGACTTTGTACAGCATAATCATGAGAAGTTATGTGGGCCTCTGCCCTGCCCCCTTTTCTTGGCCATTTTCGGGGGTCTCCTACTGTGGCCAGCTGTTACCACAGCACCATGTTATCGGGGAAGCTCTTAAATTAGTGCATTCTGACACCTCTCAGATTGACTAAGATGACAGGAAAAGACTATGACGAATGTTGGAGGGGATGTGGGAAGACTGGGACATTGATACATTGTTGGTGGAATTGTGAATACATCCAACCATTCTGGAGAGCGATTTGGAACTATGCTCAAAAAGTTATCAAACTGTGCATCCCCTTTGACCCAGCACTGTTACTACTAGGCTTATATCCCAAAGAGATACTAAAGAAGGGAAAGGGACCTGAATGTGCAAGAATGATTGTGGCAGCCCCCTTTGAAGTGGCCAGAAACTGGAAACTGAGTGGATGCCCATCAATTGGAGAATGACTGAGTAAATTATGGTTCATGGATGTTCTGGAATATTATTGTTCTGTAAGAAACAATCAACAGAATGATTTCAGAAAGGCCTGAAGAGACTTATATGAACTGATGCTGAGGAAAGTGAGCAGGACCAGGAGATCATTGTACATGGCAATAGCAAGATTATACGATGATCAATTCTGATGGACATGACTCTTTTCAACAATGAGATGATTCAAACCAGTTCCAATGATCTTGTGATGATGAGAGCCATCCACACCCAGAGAGAGGATGGTGGGAACTGAGTGTGGATTGCAACATAGCATTCTCACTCTTTTTGTTGTTGTTTGCTTACTTTTTATTTTCTTTCTCATATTTTCCTTTTTGATCTGATTTTTCTTGGGCAGCACAATAAATGTGAGAATATGTATAGAAGAACTGCACATGTTTAACCCATATTGGGTTACTTGCCATCTAGTGGAGGGGGGAAGAAGGAGGAAGAAAATTTGTAATACAAGGTTGGGCAAAAGTAAATATTGAAAAATATCTATGCATATATTTTAAAAATAAAAAGCTTTAAAAAGAAAAGAAAATCAGGGATATCTCCACAGAGAAAATAGTATTTTATATGTGTTTCAACATTTAGTGAGTTTCCTAAGATGATTAGGGGAAAAGGAAAAGAACTTCTACGTTCTAAGACTCTATTTGTGATGGCAGCGAAGGGCTGAGAATTATGGGAATGCCCATCATTTGGGGAATAGTTGAACAAGTTGGGCTATATGAATGTAAGGGAATGTTACAGTGCTAAAAGAAATAGGAGCATGATGATCTTGGAAAAACATGGATAGACCAAAAGAAGGAAGAAAGAAAGGAGCAGAGACAAAAAGCACATTGTATATAGTAGCAACAGGTTTGAACAAGACCGTTTAACATTTGGCTTTTTGTTTTACATAGTTAGTGAATATTAAGTATTTGAGGCTGAATTTGAATGTGGGTCCTCTGGACTCCAGCACTGGTGCTCTCTCTCCATGACCGCATCTACCTGCCTCAAAGTATATTGTTTTAAGAACAACTTTGAGGGATTAAATCATTTTGCCAGTTAAAAATTCCCAGATTCACTCCAAAGGACATAGGAAGGCTGGGGCTATCTGCACCCAGAGAAAGAGCTGATCCAAGGCTTGTACCTTTACACGTCTTTCTGTCTAAAGGTCATCCTCTCTAGTATGGGACGGGGGAGGGAAGGACAAAAAGAACCTATATTATGGGCTTAGAAGGAACAGTGAGCTGTAGAGATTCCCAGCTGCTTTTACAATTCCCTCCCTCCCCCATTCTGCTGTGTTGTGGAAATGCTTGTTTTATTTCTTCACTTCCCAATAAAATAAATGAAAATTTAAAATTATTAATGCATTAATGCCCTAATGCTCCTAAATGAATTAATGCATTCGGAAAGATTGGGGAAGCAGCATGTGGGCACTCTCAGGGCCTGTGTCTCTGAAGCTCATGTAAAAGGGCCGGACTACTGTTCTGAAGGACTGAGCACTGGGACAGAAAGCTTATTCTAGAAGAAAATAACGGCTCACAAGATGGGGACCTCGATGGGTGTGAGCTGCCAATGGGTTTGAGCTTCCAGTGAGTTCCTTTGGGGTTTATGGCTGTTCTGGACCTTCAAACAAGGGGATCTTTGCATCCAGGATCATCCTGGGAGAAAGTCCTTGGATGAATGGTCGATCCCTGACATGTGGCGCTTTGTCTTGGATCTCCCACCTGGGAGCTCAGTGATTGGTCAGCCCCGGCCCATCACGGGGAGCTCTTCTGGGATCTTCTGAGTTCCAGGACACTTCTATTTTGTGCTTGAGCCAATTGAGACTTACGGATGTTTAAGCTGGCTGTGATTAGTGTGGAATCTCCAGTTTTTTGTTTTGAACCCTTCAGTGTGTTTTTTCCACCTTTTAAACTGACAAAATTGACTTGGTTTGTGAAATTTATTTCATTTAAAATTGTATCTGTAATTAGATCGTTCTTCGATATTACTATTAATGTTGAAGCAGCTTCTGCATACAGATCAGGCTAGCATTTAAATTGAGTTAAAGGTTAAATGAGTTTAATTTTGGAATTGAGTGGAAGCTTTGTCTTCTTGCAGATTTTCCCAGAATTTGATCTCTGGTTGTTTCATCAAGTGAGAGAGACAGATTGGCTTTTGGGTACAAACTAAAAGGATTTTCTAAAATTTTTTTTTTTTTTTTTATTAGTGAGACAAAGTAAGCCAGCTGCCCCCTTCCCTCCATCCCTTTGTGAATGATTTCTCCCTCTTTTAAGGGAGGGGCCTTAAACCTCTGGGCCTGGCCGGACTCTATTGCCCTGGAGGCCGTAGACACCGCCTGCATGGCTGGGGTGGGAGTGGATCTGACTCTGACCTCAAGCACTCCACCTCTGGACCGGCTAGCTGCCTCAGCCACTGGACAGTGAGCCCCTGGATTTGATCCGGGAACCGCTTTCTCAATCTGGAGGCAAATTCTTTCTTGACTTTGCCCCAAGTTTGTTAGGAGTCCGTGTCACCCCCAGCAGGAACAGTCCCGGTGATTCCCTGGTCTGTTTTCACCGACAAGTCAGCTGAGGGGTTCAGGGCTGGCTCGAGGCTTTCTGGGCTTTCAGGTGGGTCCATCTGTCTCTTAACAACAAGGATGGCCCAGATTCTGCAATGCAGAAGCCTGGTGAGGTCCTGGGATGACCAAGCGCTCTCACCTCCACTGGAGACGTGCCTTCTGGAGGACACAGAAGCCATGAGCTGTTTGGAGTGTAGTAAAGAAGGGTTCCACCCTACCGGGAGGCCATGAGTGTGAATGTGGAAGGCGAGCGTGCTCCTGACCCAGGAGTGTCTCATAAGCATCTTAAGAGCGGGCCCAAGAGTGTCTCACGTCTCAAATACAGGCCCATGGGCTCAAGAGCATCTCACATTGTGCATGCAGGTCCAAGAATGCCTCATGTGACAAATGAGGACCCAAGAGCATCTCACATCACAATACAGGCCCGTGGGCCCAAGAGAGTCTTGCGTCATGCATGCGGGTCCAAAAGTGTCTCATGTAGCAAATGCAGCTATTTTCAGGGTTTTGGTTGTGATCGAGTCTTGGAACCCAAGGAGGCTGCTCCGAAGGAAGGGGGAGGGACGGCGTGATTTGGGGCAACTGGAATCCTCAGGTCATCTGTCTCCTGATCGCCTGTGAGGGGCCGGCGGGCCAGGAGCCAGGCTTTTGCCCGCAAATTGTTTATTCGGTCTGATCCTGTCCTCCTCTTGCTCCATCTTTCTTCCCGCTAACTGTTCTCTCTCCAGCCCCTGGACATGTCTCCTGTTAAAGGCTAACTAATCATTGGATATTTTCCTTGCGTTGCTTTCCTATTTTTCAAGAACTCGTCAGATCCTCGTGGCCCAAAGATCCATATGCCATAGAGATAACAGTATCAGCAGTAAATTGCCTTCTGCAGAAGACCCTGATAAACAACTTTGCAGTTGTATTTTTATCTTTAAAACTGGAGGCCAAAAACATGGCCCAGGATTTATAGTGTTTGCCAAACTGGAGCTGAGCGATCCAGCTGTCTGGGAGCAGGTCTCTGTCTGAAGACGTTAAGACAAAAGCCTTCCGGTTACTTTAGCATATGACATTTTAATAGAAGGTTTTTAAAAAAATATTTTTTGACAAATTGAATATCTCCAAATTGACTTGCTTGCATGAAAAGTTATCTCGGTGTTTACAAACGTGAACAACTTTGCTGATTAAGCAATTGAAAGGTAATGGATTCTGTGTCAAAGTCGGCTTTACAACTGGGACGTTTAAAAAAATCTAAATCCATCATCACTGGGAGAGGGAGAGCAGGCTGGGGGGATCCAGAGGCAAACGAACAGGGTCTTCTCTTAGAGCAGAAGGTGAGGGCATCGGCGCTTTGTTGTTCTCTAAGTTTTAAAACACATCAAAGGAGCTGCTCCTCCCTGTTTGTTGGGACCGTTCCCTCTCTGTCCCTAGTTAGGATATAGCTAATGAAGGTCTAAGGTGAAATTGGGGCAGGGGGAGGCAGGGAAACATGGTGCAGGATTTCAGCATTTTCCAGAATTCCAGGGAAAACTGCCCTAAGACTTCCCACGGATGCACTCACTGGTGGGCTTGGTGTTAACAGAGCAGAGCTCCAGGTCAGGGGCAGTCCCACATATGAGACCAGAGGGCAAAATCACGCCGGCTTTTGCACAGAAGTCCCGTTTACCTCGGACCTGCACAATCCGGCTGGTTTGGGGCAAATGGCACCTCTGCATTAATAGCTGGAGTGGCCCAAATTCCCCAAAGGCTCCAGATAAAGAGTCTCTGGAGACACGGGAGGTGCCGGCCTCATTTTGCAGACGGGGAGAGAGTTTTGATTTAGATGGATGGCAGCCGTCTTGGGTGGATGGATAGATGGACAGATGGACAGATGGACAAACGCATGGAGAGTCAGTCAGTGGTCAAATGGGTGGATAGAGAGCCAGAGAGAGAGAGGAGGCCAGGAGAGCTTTTGAAAGGCCATCGTTACCCTGGTCTCCAGGCACAAATCTGGGAGACAGGAACCATGTGCAGATGAAGCCCAATAGTGTCCCCCCGACTTTCTTCCTTCTTGTCCATGGCTGTTGGTGGCTGTGGCCACGTCTCTACCAGGATGGTCTGGGACCCAATTAGCAGGAGTGCTGAGCAGTGCTTCAGGTGCTGTTCTCAGGGAAGTGGCCAGAGAAGGGAGCGCTCAGGAGCAGGATGGGTAGCCCTCTCCCTCTCAGGAGGAAGGAGGATGCTCCAAGGAGATACTTCAAGTGTGTGTCCCCAGTACCTGGGCCCACACATGGTCACCTGGGACCTCATGTG
Source organism: Sarcophilus harrisii (assembly GCF_902635505.1). NCBI lineage: Eukaryota > Metazoa > Chordata > Mammalia > Dasyuromorphia > Dasyuridae > Sarcophilus > Sarcophilus harrisii. Next base: position 657,225,808 of record NC_045427.1, read on the forward strand.
GGTGCTTGGGCCCACCCGTGGTCACCTGAGCTCTCATGTAGGAGTCTGGACCTTCCTGTGGGTGCCTGGGCTGGCATGTGGTCAGCTGGGCCTGACCGTGGTTGTTCTAATTTCAGCTTTTCCTGCTGGATTTGTGACTCCAGAGGAATCATTCTCTCCTTTCCAAGCTTGTGCTCCAATTTTGGCCATTGTGAGGGAACCCTCTGCCTGCCCTTCCCTCAGGCTAATGGCAGGTATGGGTGATCAGCAGGGATGTGCTGGAAATGGCCCTTTGGGCCATGGAGATCTCAGCAGGACCGCGCTGTTCGTCTTCACCATCTTGTTCCTACTTGGCAACTGTCTTGGAGTGGGCCGGCATGACACTTCTGTTTTTCTCCTAAAGATCCAGTTAAGCTGCCTTAGGGTTACCCCAAAGTCAAGATGATTAAAATGAAGACAGCCAGAGAAGGCCCAGCCTTGAAAACAGGCCGTTCTCCAGGGAAGAAACTGAGACTGTCTTTAGTCAGATGAAAAAAATGCTACAAATTACTACTAATTAGAGAAATGCAAATTGAAGTAATTCCGAGATTCTATCTCCCATCTATCAGAGGGGCAGAGTTGATGGAAAAGGAAGACGATCGATGTTTGGAAGGACGGTGGGAAAATGGGCCTGCTGACACACCGGGGTGAACCATGGCCGAGCCCAGCCTTTCTGGAAACCCGGTTGGAAAAATACACAAAGAGGTGCTGGACAGCGCATGTCCTTTGACCCAACTCTGGCCCTGCTAGTCCCGTACCCAAAAGGGAACAGACAGCAAAAATGTACAGAAATATTTGCAGCAGCTTTTTGTGGTGACCAAAACCTGGGAAATCAATAGAGCCGGGTACCTCCAGAGCAGTAAAACTCCCACACGTGGGGAGCCACACTGCCATGGGAAATGCTTAAAGATAAATTAATAACAATGAAGTATGCCGTAGACATGGTCATTTGTGGTTTCCTAACAAGCGTCTTTATTCTCTTTATTAAAGCCTTTCACTTGCAGAACGTGGGCACAGGTCATTTTCAGCGTTCTCCCTAAGCCTCCATTTTTGTTTGCTTTTGGCGGTTGTGACTAAGAGAATGTCTAACAGTTGTGCAGTGAGAATGTTATCTGAGAAATAAGGAAATAGATGATGGAGACTGTCATGGAGAGATGAGGAAGCACAGGGACACGCCGAAGCCAGGCGAGGCGGAACGAGAGTTTGGGCCGCCACGTCCGTGTGACAGAAAAGGGGCAAAGGACAAAAGGAGCAGAACCCTGAGAACAATTTACCCGACACAGCCCTGACAGTGGGCAGAGGGCTAACCTGGTCCCGAGGCCTAATGATGGCTCCCGCTGGCCAGGACATGCGTGACGGTTTGAGGAACTCCAGCCGGAGGCTCTGCGTCCTTTTACGTATTTTTTTTTTTTTTCTCTTTCCTCAGAAATGGGCAGGAGGGAAGGAAAATGCATTTCTTTTAATACAAAAGTAAATAACATTTGGTGGCGGGGGAGGAAGGCTGCCTGCGTTTCCCAGTGAATTCGCTGCATGGTCAGTTTTTCTGGCTTCACCTTGTTAAACAAGCCCTGGCACCGAACAGGCATAATCTGTAAAGCTTTAATATAAAAATAAAAGACATCTATAAAAAGTTAAGAAAAACAGAAAGTCTGGATTTTGGTTTTAACATGTGTGGTCCTTGCTGGGTGGGGAACCCGGCAGGACAGAGGGGCTCTTTCCCCCAGGAAACAGATACTGGCATTGTTGGGGTCTTCTCTGGATGGCGGGAGGGCCCTGAGACGGCCTTGGTCCTCGCCATTGGGGACTGGCCTTCACATACTTGGGCCTCCATGAAGGTTGTGGTTTTCTGCCAAGGGACTCCCCCCTTTTCCTGGGCACCAAATTGGGGTCCACATGGGGAGGTGACCAGGTCGAGACCACCCTGCTTGTAGGAGACAGAGCCAGAACAGGAACTTTGCCTCCACATCCTGGGCTCTTTGCAGGGCACCGTCCTCCCCTCATTTTAGCAGATAGCATGGGAGCAGATGGGGAAGAGGGAGCAAGAAGAGCCATGTTGGAGCACAAGGACCTGCTAGGACACTGATCTGAAGATTTTATTCACCCATTCCTTTGTCTAATAAACCTGTGAGTTTTTTGGGGGAGGCTGGGGCTGGGGGCTGCAGGGGCCATGAGCAGGACCGGCCATGTCACGGCAGCCATGCATGGTGCGCTATTGGGAGAATTTTTATTTTGGAACTGAAAATCTGTTCACAGAAAACTTACCTTATGGAAGCTTAATTTCCCACTTGATGACAAAAACCAGGTATTAGACCAGCCTTTTGTATAGACTTTTTACATTAACCCTTTCATCGCTCCCTTTTCTGTCTAAGCCATGTGGGCAAAAAAGGCCTTTCTGGCCTCTCAGACAGATGGCCAGAGGTTCTTTTTAAGAGTTTTTGCCTTTTTTTTTTTTTTAAGAAGAAGAAAAATCTCACCAGCTTTTCCTGTAGCTTATTTTTTCTTTCTTTCCCCACGTTTTACTTTTTAAAAGCATTTTCATTAATGTATGTAAAAATATTAAAAGCCCTTGTATATTACATTAAAAACTATGTCAGCTGCCCTGCTTTTTTCTATTTATTAAAACTTTTCAAGCAGTAAAAACATTTTACTTGTTAATGAGGGAAAGTGGGAAAATTAATGACATAGAGCTTGGATCCACCAAGATGTCTCCTTTTAACCATGCACAACCAGCTCCTTTTTTTTTTTTTCACTGTATGTAGTTTAATTTCTGTGATAGGGTTCAGTAAGCAAATGCAAATAGATTTAATGATTTGCATCAGTAGATCATTTCTCAGTTTAATATCCTCTGATATTTTGGTCAAGGACTTTTTCTTTGGGAGGCTGGTACAATTCCTAGAGCAAAACTTATTAATATTAGTAATATTACATTATGTTCAAGTGAAGGCAGATAAATGGATCATTTTTTCAAAGCCAGGATTGCACATTAGTTCCCTGAAAAAAGTTCGTTGAGATGAAAAGAAAGGATACTTTAGCTAGGGACTGAAACCCCCAGGGCCTTCATCGGAAGACCCTGTATTTTGTGGGCTTGTTGGGATTTAGTCGTGGATGCCGAGGGCTTCCTAGAACGGTGGCAAGGCAAGAGTTGGCTCTGTTTGCAGATAAGGACATACTGAGTGCTAGAGATTCAGCCCGGTCTCATCATGGAAAGGACATTGGGGTCCTTGTGGAAAAGGAAATGAGACACGGTGACGTGCCCCCCCCCCCCCACGGACGGCATAGGGACCTGGAGGGAGGGCCACTCCTGGCTCCTGGGCACTTTGTGCCCAGAGTTAGTTTGTCTTCTGCCCACCTTTCCCCCAGAAATCTTTTCTTCCTTCACCCCTTCCTTCCATCCCCACTTGTCACACCTGAATTTGTCCTTCTCTTTGTTTTTCCCCCAGCGTCTTTATTCTCCCAATCTGCCTTGAGTTCCAGTGATTTCTTCACGCCTCAGCCCAATGATGGAGTGGCCAGTTTAGGTCCTATTGGTGGTCCACACCTGCTGATAGTGTCCGTCTCCAGGTTGGGCACGGTGCCATTGAAGGTCTTCCTCCTGAGATGTTTCTATAACCCGTTGGGTGATACAGTAGATAGAGCCCCAAGTCTGGAGTTACAAGGACCCGAGTTCTAATGATGCCACAAGTACTCAAGAGCTGTGCCACCTTGGGCACTTTGGCCTGCCTCAGTTCTGTCTCCTGTAAAGTGGGGATGCTGAGGCTACCTTCTTCTCAGGGACATGGTGAGGATGCAATGAGCTCATTATTAACCACTTAGTGCCTAAATAAAAATGTTAGCTGGTGGTGGCAGGACTGGCGGCAGCAGCAGTTACTTGGTTCGGTGGGCCACTTGGATTTCTCCAGTGTGGAAGGCCCCCAGTGTCCCCAGATGAAGATCTGACATCACTGATTCCTTTAGGGCTATTTTTTTTTTTTTGCCATAGCCCCACAATGATTCCAGGTGTCTCAGAATGTCCATTGTGTGCCTTCAGAAAGATTATCTAATAATCTAGGTGATCGGGGAAAAATAAATTTCAACAAAGCAGGGGATCTGGGGTTTTCCAGTGTGAGCGATTTGACCATCTGCTCGGGTTAGGGAGTTGCTACTATACCCTATCAGCTTCATTTTCCCTTGAAATCCCCTTTCGTCAAAATTCTTGTTGGGTTGTGAGCTCCTTGGGGCCTGGCATACAGTAGGCGATTAACAAAGACTTGCTGACCTGGCAGGGAATGTTGTACCGAGGACTTCCATGAATGTCTCCTCCGCAGTCTCCCCAATGGTCCAGAGCCAAGCTCTAAAAGGCTCAGTCTAGAAGTGACTGCTGGGAAATGGGGTTCCGTGGGTGACCCGTGGCAGACATTGGAGCTAAATCTTTGGCCTTCAGCGGCCACCCGCCCTGGGGGCTTGTTTCTTCCGTCCTCCACATTCTGGGGTTCTGCTGTACCACAAGTTGTCCCTGTGATTTTCCTCCAAGTCCCCAGTGAACCCACTTGGCCTAGGGCCTTCTCTCCTGAAACTGTGATGGAGCTGCTGGGATTTGGACATTTTCCACGTTCTGATGCTCTCCTGTCATTATTTTGCTGTGATTCATTGTTAGTTTCAGTTTCTCTCAGTCCCACTTGGCGTACTTTCTTGACGCCTGTGGGAGATGTGTCCCCCACAAGGCCTGCCTCTTTGAGGTTGCTCTGGGCAGGTTTTCTGTGGGTTGGTTTTCCTTGATTTTAGAAAGTCGCCTTACTAGCAGTTTCACTTGCTGTCCAGCTTGAACTCTCCCCTTTACATGACACTGTTTCACTACCTGTAGGAAGATGTGTTGGCGGGAGGGCTTAGTGTATGCAAGTCAGACCAAGGATAAATGGAACCCTGGTGTTTTCGGGAATCCATGGTTTAAATTGGAAGCTTACCCATTGTTGATAAATGATTAGCTGCACATGTGTAACACCTTGGTCAGTAGGCAGGCTGTCCTTATCGAAATACTGCCCATTTTGGGCAATTCTGATAGCACAAGGAGCCGGCAGCTCAGCGAAAACATTACGGAATGCAAATCTGGAGCTTTGTGGGCATTTTTCATCACGACTTTGTTGTTATCTAAGACGAAGTGGAGAATAGCAATGTTTTATGGGTTTCTTTGGGATTCTTGAGTCTGTCCGAAGCCGGTTTTTGTTTCTGCCCCTTGGACTCTCCATCTTTGTCTTGCTCTTCCCAAAAGAAGGTGAAGCCATTTAACCCTCCCCCCTCGGAACTGAAAACCACATTAACGTAGGGCGGCTTTTTAATATATTTTATCCTTTTAAACTTCTCGGGGAAAACCTCATCTCTCTCGTTATCACCGTCGTGTTTGTCGGTTGGGAAAAGCCATTCACGGCTCGCTCTACTTTACATCCATTTTTATATTCTTCGTATTCTCGCTTTCACGAAAATAGTTGATTTGGAGTCTTTCATAAAGTGTGTCAGATCATTTTGGGCCATCGCTATTTTTCTTTTAACTTTCTCCTATTTTCCATTTAGATTTGTGACGCCCTTCTTAAGAAGTCTCATGCTTGATCCTCCGTTTGTATCTTCCACGCTGGGATGGCTCGTATTCCCATTCCAGGCCTGTCATGGGGGTGTGAAGAGTTGTCGAGTTGGGCATTTGTGATGAATGCCGTTTAGCCTTCCCTGAAGCTGCCGTGTCCTTGGTCGTTGCAGGCTTCGGCATCTGCTCAGCACTTTAGGTCCCCCAGCAGTTATTATGCACCAACTGTGTACCAAACATGTGGAGTGTGTGTGTGTGTGTGTGACACACGGAGACACACATTGAGCATGAGTGCATGTGATGAATCTGAGTTTTTGGAGAGCTCTGTGGGGCTGATCAGAGAGACGGACCCTGAGCAAAGAGAGAGAATGATCTTTTGTGGGGGGATCAGAATGAGCACTGTATGTCTACCTAAGCCTTGAAGGACAGGGAGGATTGTGGGGAGCAGAGAAGGAGGGAGGACTCCTGCCAGGGAGGAGGGAGGGCTGCCTTCGAATTGCATTACATCCTGTGCTGATTCAGAGAAGTCTCGGGAGAATGGGCTGGAACTCTCAGTGGAAGAGTCTGCACTTTTTAGGGACCCCGAGGATTCTGGAACTAAATCCCTCATCCTCCTGAGACAGGGAAGTAGCATCTCTTCGGGGTGGTGAGTTCTCAGCCTGTTCTGGGATGGAGTTTCTTTGGATATTCTGGGGAAGCTTGTGGACCCTACTCAGAAGGGGTACAGATTGTCACCTAGGATTGCAGATGAACCCAGTTTTGTTGAAAATAGTCATCAAAATGATTCCAAACACAAGCTCATGGATCCCTTTTCCTAAAACATTATTGCTTCCCTCATAACACAAGGCAAAGGCCCGAGCCAGGAGCTGAGACCTCGGCTTTCTGACATCCCCTGGACAAGGACCAGGGTTAGGGTAGAGTGGGAGAAACCGTGGTGACTATACTGAGCTGGGATCTGGGTAAGGCAGCGGGGGAGCTAGCTGTGCCCCCCAACCTCATCCACAGAGCCTGGCAGGAGAGGGATGGGGGAAGATCCAAGATGAAGTGGAGCTTGTCAGCACGAGGATCCAGCGGGAACCGAGGTGGGAGCTCACAATGGGAGGGGTCTCACCTGGCCTAGCCAGCCCTGAATGACAGGTTAGGGCAGGAGCAGGCCGGATCATGGGTCAGTCAGGGAAGGGTTACCTCGTTGCTCTGTGCTGATAGAGGAACTGGTCCTGGGGGCCACGGTGGGGAGCAGGTCTTGGGGTTCTGTGCCCCTGGAAGTGCCTGCTGCCCCTGGGTGCTCCCTGGCTGGGCCAGCCAGACCCAGGCTCCTGAGGATTCAGCCAGCTCTGGTTTGGGATGGGGTCCCTAGCTGAGCCTTTCCCCAAGGTGGAAGAGCAGTGGGAAGGTGGCAGTCTCTGATGCTGTGGGGCACGCTTCCCTCCCTCCCAGAAACAGGCTTGGGGACTGGCTCCCCTTCCTGCCATTCTTCACGGGCAGAGAGTTCTGAGGGGCCGCAAAGCTGCTTGGCTCCCATGGCGGCCTCGGGGGAGGCTGTTGGGAAAAGCTCCATCATTTGCCTGCGGCTCCCTCTCTTTGCATCTTCTGTAGGGGGTCCGGCGTCACAATCTGGCTCATGCTCCAGAAGAAGACTACGGCACGGGGATGGACATGAGGGCTGTGATTGCTTCTGGACGCTGGTTGGGAGGGGGACGGCGATCCAGGGGGCCGGCTTTCTGCCTCAGACTTTTGTAGGCATCTCCTTTCTGGCCTTGGGGTCTCATCTTCCAGAGAGAAGAGTTAGGGTCCCCCGGCCTCTGGGGTTCCCCTCCCTCTGGCACTGTGACCTCCTGGCTCTGGCGACTCTGACTTCCCTGTGTGATTTGCAGTGAGAATTCTGCCTCTGTCCCAGCCCATGTTGTTTCTGGGGTTCTGTCGCGCCTGGAGAGCCGCAGCCCCCAGGGTTGATGAGACATAGTGATCCTAGGAGGAATAACGGGCGGCAAGGACGCGAGCCGGACTCCAGAATATTGGGGATCGGGTTGTCGGAGGGGTTTCCATGTGCCATAATTTTCTATTAGGTGAGGGAAGAGCATTCCAGCGGTTTGGGGGAGACTTTTTTTTATTTTTGCATCTAATCCTTCTGTAAGGTAAATGGTCTGGGCTTGAATGTGTTGCCTTGATGGGTTATTAAATTGTCACTTCTAAAAGATTAATGTGGGTGAGAGAGTGCTTTGTGTCATACATCATCTGAGCCATCAGCAATGTTTCAGAAAACTGAATAAGAGGAGATTCTTTTAAATTTATGATGGAAATGAACTCTTTCATTGGGCTCCCTCAAAAAAACACAAGCAAACTTTCCGAATCCTTCTCAAAATATGCAAAAGAGCATCGGTTGCACAGCACCCTAATTTATCTTCGGAAAGGACACAGAGTTTGAGCGGAATATGGATGCCGGGGCAGAAGGCCGAGGGATGCAGGTGCTATTCCTTGGGTAGTCAGCCTAGAAGGTTGATGTGCTCTAAGATTTACTGTGCATCACCTTAGCCATCATTCCCATAAGTATTAATTTTAACTCCACTAATAAGAAACTGAAGAAAAGTGGAATTATGAGTTCAGTAGTATTCTATGAAAGGTCAGTTGTTAAAAAGGCAGAGTCTGACATTCTGTGAACAAGGTGCCTTCATTAATCATCCTGATAGGAGAGCTCCGTATATTCTTGACCAATACCAGTGAACCTTGCAATTTAAAGTTTCAAGAAGAGATGCCGAAATCATTATCCCCAAACAAGCCGTGTCTGAATATTGGCTCAATTAGTTTTTAAAAGGAAAATCTATTCTGTTCTTGAGATTTGAAAGTGATTATATCATGGGCAGGATTTTTTTCTCACAAGCTCCCTTTTATTATTTTTAGTCTCAAAAGAAGAAATCCACTTGAATTTATCAACAGATGAACAGATCGATGAGCAGTGGGACCAGGCTTTAGCCTGTGTCAAGCTGTCTGTGGCCATGAGGTATCCAAAGCAGGTGGGGTGGGGTCTTTCCACACATGTCCTTTGTTTCCGAATGTTCTTTGACTTCCTTTCTGAAGCACTCGTGCTCATTTGTTCTTATCTCACTATTATGTCTCGTCCAATTTGTGAATGTGGCCTCCTAAGGGCCGCTCGTTGCTCTTGTGCTCGGTCACCTTAGTCCCCTCTCTTATGCCTCATGATGTCATTCAGCAGAACTCGGTTACTTGGGCCCCTCTTGATGGTCATTTTCATTGAGTGTCACGAATGCCGAAAATGTTGGGCCCACAGGCCGCTCCTGAATTGCCCTTGGCCCACTGGCTGCTGTTGAATTCCATTAAAATGTTGACCTGTGGATTAAAGTTGTTGCTGAATATTGACCAGAGGGTCCAGTCCCTCCCATCTCCTCCACCCCCACAAGTATCCCAGCAAAGGGTCATCCAGCTTCTTCTGGGAGATCTCCCTGTGGGGGTGGCAGCCCCCTTCCCTTTTAAAAATTTTTCCTCCATGCCTTTTTGAGCAAGTTTACTAGCTGGCGGCTTTTCCCTTTTATTGAGCCTCAGTTGTCATTTGCAGCTTCTGCTTGTTGCCTCTTGGCACTTTTCTGTTCTTTGGGCCTGACAGAATAGGTTTCATCGCTCCCAAGAGCCCGGCCTTACCCAGAATCTGCCAGAGGTGCCCTTGGGAGCCCTGTGCCAGCCTTCCCATTTTACAAGAAGAAAGTGGTCATCCTGCAACCTTGAGCTCCCCATTGGGGGTCTCCACTGGACTCCACTTCCCAGCCAGAACACTTTCCTCTGAGAATACACTTTCCCAAGGAAACAAAGACAGCAGGAAGTCCCTGTACCCGCTGGGAGCGATCACAGAGCAGGCAGCAGCACTTGGGCCTTCTTTGTGAGTGGGGGCTGCCGCCGCCCTCCAGAGCGGGCAGGCGGGATGGAATGCAGCCCAGCCCCCTGGCTGCTCCCCTCTGCACCCCCAGAATCACTAGAGCTCAGCATTTGGTCCTTTTGCCTTTCAGGTGGGCACATGCCCAAGTTGGGGGTGAGGATGATGTGGCGGCTTTGAGCACAGCGGACCCACTTGGCTGGTGGTCTCCACCTCCCCCAGCCTGGACTCTGGGCCCGGGCCCCCCCTCCCCCATGCCAGAAAGCACAAGAATGGATTATTCCCAGCTCAGAGAGAGCACACGCTGACGTGATAAGGAGATGGGAGCACAGGCAGAGGAGACATTGGACCAAAGGCCTTAACCCAAGGGATGGGGGAGGGCCCTCCTGAGGCAGAGGAGGGAGGCGGATCCAGAGGTATCCCGGCGCAGGCCCCCACAAACGGCGCGTCCGCAGTTGTTGTGATGCTCCGTCCTTATTGTCCCAGTTCTGGCTTAATGACTGTTTGTGCTACATTGGCCAAGGCCGTGGTTGCTTAACATAAGTGATTGCGTTTGCTGATGGTTCCTTAGAAGGCGCGGGGGGGCAGGGGGCTAGAAATGATTTGTTGTTAACGCGCTCCACTCCATTAGCCCGCGGCGCGCTCCGTGCAGTCATTGCCTAAGAGTTAGGGACACTCGTAATGAGCTGGATAATAGGGACCTTCTGAACAAGCTCGCAGAAGAAACGAGCCTTTCCTGAGATCTGGAGCCCGCGGAGAGCGGCCCAGCCCGAGGCCTCCCCAGGAGGGGGCGCTGGCAAAAAGGAATCCCCATCCTTCCTCGCGCCCCTGGTCTGCTCCCTGACTTTGCTCCGTCTCACAGTTCCTGGAGTTCGGTTTCCTGTGTTTTGGTCCCGCAGCCATTGCCTCTGCTGGAACACCAGAGTCATGAGCGTTAGAAGACCCCTGCTCTGTGCGAGACGCCCTGCCCGGGGGCTGCAATGAAGAGCCATCGGCCTGCCCAGGAGCTCGCCCTTTTCAGAGGGTGACAGCCCATCAATGTGACTTTGAGATACCATGGGAAGGACAAGGAGAGAGAGATGGCTGCATGTGGAGGCAAGGAGTCCCTGTGAGGCTGGGAGCCCCATGGAGGCAGGGAGTCCCTGTGAGGCTGGTGCTGCCACATGCCCCAAGTTCTGACCAGCCTGGGGGGCGCCGACCTTACTGTTTGGGACACTTTCCTCCCACACAGGTGATAACCAGGGAGCAGAGGCAGCGGAGAGGGCCCAGGGCCTGTCTGCAACCCAGAGTAATTTCTCTGCACATGTGGACTTTAAGAATTATAGGTACCTCGAGCTCCTGACAAGCAAAAGACAGTAAAAAAAATAGTGAAAGACACAATCCACCCTCTGAACTGATCTACAAGGCTATGAAAGCATCAATTTGAATAATAGGAGGTAGATCCGTTCGCACAGAGCAGCACCGGCATGGCCCGCCCGCCTCCCAGATCCGTGGGCCGTATATCTCGGTGAATGATGGATACGCTGCTCTGTGTCCCAACTGCTTGCGTCCTGCACCTCACAGGAAAATACATCGCAAACGAACGTAAAGCATTGAAACGGAGAGTTCTTGGGGCCTCCCCTCGTCTCCCCTCGGTTTGGCTGGGATTGGCGCAGTGCTAATTATGTCAGGCCTAAGGAGAGCAAGGATAAATTCTCGTTTCCTCGGCGTTTGTCGGGATGCCCCGCCATGGCTCCGGGAGGGCCCGGCTCTCAACGGCCCTGTAGCTGCACACCTCCAGGGGAGACCACAGCCTTCCCCTCAGGGACTCTCACTTGAAATGAGGGTGAGGGGAAAGAGGAGCTGCTGGGCAGCTGAGGACTGAGCTCTCCACATCTATGTGTAGCGTACACAGAGGCCACTTTTCCTCCTCCCAGCCCCCTCTGTGATCTCACACCCTCAAACTTGGTTCAGAGGCTTGGTTGCCTGTGGTTTTTGAGGGAAACTGGGAGAGTTTGAGCAGCTTACTGGCTCCTCGCCGCCATCCTGGCTCCTCGCCGCCATCCTGGCTCCTCGCCGCCATCTTGGCTGCACCCCTGGAAATTCCCTCTCAGTGAGATCACCAAAGCAGCCCTTTGTGTTCTGTGATGGAAGAGATTTTCCAGAAATGTTCAGTCTAAGGTCGGTCAGTCAGGCTGCCGAGGATGCTGAAGGTGGATGGGGTGCTTGGGTCTCCCCGCAGGCCACACTGGGCATTCACGATGGAAGCGCACCGCCCGCTTGCTCCATAACCCTCACCTTCCTGACTTTCCTTTCAATGGAGCCTCCATCTTGCCATTCCGCCTGCTCAGAACCCAGAGTCCTCTGGCCTCTCCTCCAGCTTCAGAGACTGGTTCCCACTGATGTGGCTCCCAGGATTTCTATGGCCTCCTTCCCTCCCTGTTTGACTTCCTGCGGTCTCCATGTGTCTTTGTCGGGCCCAGATAACTGTTTTCCCAGGTGCCCTTTCGGTCTGACTTCACAAGGCAGGGTAAATGCTTTTCCTGATGCTCAGCTCTGGTCACGCCATTGCTCCACTACTGAGCTTGGCCCCGGGGGCCTCCCCCCATCGGCGAGGTCATGGGACCCTTCTCGGGCCTCCCGTTTTTGCCTCACCTTAAGCAGGGACTGGGTGAAGGCTCCCACTGTCGCTCCCCTGGGCTCCTCCAACCTCCGGAGCTTTACCTGGTCGCTGGACGGCTCTGGAGGACAAGGTCGGGCTGGTAACCCTGCCCAGCTTCCCTCTCTCAAATCCAATGCCCTCGCATGCTGTGTTGTCCCAAGGTCACGGTCATCTGACCCCCACAGGTGGAGGGTCAGCCGCGCCCTCAGGACCTCTCCAGGCGTTTCCAACAGAGCCTTGGCCCTTCACCTGTAAAAGTCCCCTTCACAATCAGGGCCAAATGTGCCTTCTGTGCTGTGTCCAGGTATGGTGATGGGGAGGCCTTGTGTGTGTCCCAGGAAACAGCAGCCGGGCTCTGGGTGAAGGGGGTGAATGCACGGCAAGCTTGGGGGGGGGAGTCCTTTGGGTTGGGTCCCCCCTTCAGGGCATCAGGCCACAGCAGGGGCCAGGGCAGCCTGGCTTTTGGGGAGACGGGCTTGGCAGCTACGTGGAGAATCGAGTGGAGATGATGGATGGTCTCCCCCGTCCTCTCAGCGTTCGCGCTCGGGGAGAGATTGCCGATTCCCCTTGGGGAGCACCATGGAACGCCGTGCAGCTGCAGCTTCTCTTCCTGAAAAGCGGCGCAGCCCCCAGCCCCTTCCAGAGCTGCCCATAAGGCTGTGTGTGCCGCAGGCCCCAGACACCAAGGGGGAGGCTGGACAGAGCCCTGGGGGCTGAGGAGATGATAAGGAAGCATGCTAGAATTAGCCAGGTCGGCCAGGGAGCATGGAGAGTGGGCGGGACATGTGTGTACACATGGGTGTGTGCAGGTGCTGTGTGCATGTGCAGGTGTGTATGTGCAGCTACTGTGTATATGTGCACACACAGGCACAGACACAGGTGCGTGCACACACACACACACACACACACACACTAAAGCCCATTCCAGGGGCCAGTCCTCCTGGTCCCCACAGCCACGTAAGGTGGGTGCTGCTGTTGCCCCCATTCAGTGGAGGAAGCGGAGGCACACGGGGTGAACTTGCCAGGGCTCTCCCAGTTGGGGTTCTGCAGTCACATTCGCACTCAGATCCTGCTGACCCCCAGGCCGGCTCTCTGTGCTGTCCTCACCCGCGGTGACTCCAAGTCACCAAAGATGGCGTAAGGGCCTTGCAGACGAGCCACCGTGTGAGCCCCAGGTGAGTTTTAGCCAGGCAGGTGGTCTTCCTTCTGTCTCCCTTTGTCCATCTCTGTTTCCTCAGACACAACATGAGGTCCCTCATGGCTGTCAGCAGGGTCAGAGAAGCCTCTCCAGGCCACGGCCTGCCCTCTCTGGTCCATGGTGTGCCCTCTGTGGGCCATGGCGTGCCCTCTCTAACCAATGGTGTGCCCTCTCTAAGCCATGGCGTGCCCTCTGCGGCCACAACCTGCCCTTTCTGGGCCATGGTGTGCCCTCTCCGGGCCGGCTGTTGCCCTTGGTGGACGACCTTGGTCGTAGCATCTTGTCTCAGTGCCCTCGGTCCCAGGTCAGCGAGTTCCTAAGAAATGCTGGCAAGCTAACGTGAACTGCAGCAGTTCCGGTCTGAGCACACCAGAAGACAGGAGCCCGTGGGTTTGTTGAAGGCCTGGCACAAGGGATTTGCAGGTCACCAGCAGCTCTCCAGAAACAAGACTCCTCCTCCCCAAGATAACCATAGGCTCCCTTCTGGGGGCTATTGAGGCAACTTCCAGAGGGAGAAGGTGAGGGCCCCGAGGGGCCGGGTCCCTTGTTGTGACCTGGCATTTCCAGGGCCCTGGCTCTTTGGCCAGAGGAGGGGGAGTCTCTGTGAAGGCTGAAGGGGACGAGCACATGGACAGCTCACTGAGGTGGGACCTTCCATCCCGGTCACCCTCCCCCAGAAGGATGCTGATGCTCTTACATTTTAGAGTGGAAATTCATGGGCTTGTGATTCATGTTTCCCGTTGCCCCCAAACCTTCTTGTCATATCTGTGCTGGGGCAGCTTGTCTTGTCAGGCACATGTTCCTTATGTGTTAGAAGAAGTGCCTTCATCGGGCATAAATCGCGGAGTCCTGAGAGAAAGGAGCCTCGGCCAATCAGAACCGCAAAGCTCGGCAGGGATCGGAAGTGGGCGTGCTCAGGGACCTAAGTTATCTGAGGAAAACTCCCCTTCGATCGGGTGTCCCGGGAGAGCTGGAGAGGGGCTCGGCAAAAGCCAGGTGAGAGCAGCATCTTCTCCCCTGTACCCCAGGGAAGCTTTGCCTAGAGACCTGGCCTGGGCAATACAAGGTCACAGCCTTAAAATGAGTGAGCCAGAGCAGGTACATGAACAAGAGCACTACTGCACTGCTGAATTGGAAGCAGGAAAACCTGAATTCAAATCCTACCTCAGGTACTGACTGCCTGGGTCCTGAACTTTCATTTGATTTCATTCCTTGTGCGAGGGGATCAAATAATGTCCCTTCCAGCTCCCAACCATGATCCTCTATGGCCACGTGCAGGAGATGAGAGGGATTCTTCAGTCAACAAGGGAGGACAACGACCCCAAAGACAAAATTACTACTTTTATTTTATTTTTTTATATGGCTTTTTATTTACAAGTTATATGCATGGGTAACTTTACAGCATTAACAATTGCCAAACCTTTTGTTCCAATTTTTCCTTCCTTCCCCCCACCCCCTCCCCCAGATGGCAGGTGACCAATACATGTTAACTATATTGAAGTATAAATTAAATACCAAATAATCATACATGTCCAAACAGTTATTTTGCTGTACAAAAAGAATCGGACTCTGAAATAGTGAACAATTAGCCTATGAAGGAAATCAAAAATGCAGGTGGACAAAAATAGAAGGACTGGGAATTCTATGTAGTGGTTGGTTCCTAGTCATCTCCCAGAGTTCTTTCCCTGGGTGTGGCTGGTTCATTCATTACTGCTCTATTGGAACTGAAGATCACTACTTTTAATTGTTCAAATTTTTGTTTACAAAAATAAACATTTCTTTTTAAGACATAAACAAAATCAAGGCATCAAGAATGAAGAAGAGAAAGATCTTGAATGGGGAAAAAAATCTTAATGCTAAGTTGCTATCCAAGATATATTCAGAAACTCAGTAGTCATTCTCCAGGAGACAATTAGCCAACGGATATGATTAGCTTTCAGAGGAAGAATTGTAAGCCATTAATAGCCGGATGAAAAATTGTTCCAGTTCATTAAAACTAAGAAATGAAACTCAAAACAACTCTGAGATTTCATTCCTAGCAAATTGTCAGAGGTAACAAAATGTAGACTAGTCAGTCTTGAAGGGGTTGTGGGAAGACAGGACCTCCTCATCTGCCCCCGGAGCTACAAATTAATCCAACCATCCCAGAAAACTATCGAATTCGGACAAGAAAGTGACAAGCATCCCCACAGCCTCGGGCTCAGCGGTTCCTCTGCAAGGCCTGGATTCCCAGAAGGTCATTGCCAGAAAGAAGTATTTCATGTTTCGGACATGCTAACATATTGTCAAGCATTTTGCAAACCTTGACGCTCGGTCTAACCATTAGCTATTATCATTAGCTATTATTTCAGCAAAATATTTACATCACGCTTTGTCCAGCACCAAAGAATTGGAAACAAGGTGTCATTGAATCGATTGGGGAATGGCCAAATGATGGTGGGGATGAATGTGACGCCTGATCGAGAAGCGCCCTGTGATCCCTGAGTTCTCAGTGATGATGAATGGGAGAGCTAGTGAGGATCATGGTGAGAAAGACGGATGATTAATGCAGCAGAATCAGGAAAACCATTTAGACGGTGGAAGATGGAAGGAAAGAGACCCAGTCCCTGGTAATGATGGGAGAGGAGGAGAGCAGAGGGACGGGCTCCCTTCCTTACACAGACTGTTGTGGCCATTGTCAGGCTCATCCTGACCTTGGCTAGGACCAGTGATCTATCTCTTACCCCCCTTTGTTGTTCTTTAGGAGTGGTGGCTCCCGGGAGCAGGATGGTGGGTTGATGGGCCCTCTCCCTCTTCCATTGCCTCCTCACCTGTACCCTCTGGTACTGCATCTGTCCCCCAGCCCCTACCCAGGTAAGCGCCTTGAGAGCAGGGATCTTCCACTGCCCACCTGGCCCAAGCACAGAAGAGATGCTAAGGAGTGGCTTATCGATGGGATTGATCATAAAAGCCTCTTCTGCAGCCCTCCTGCCCTGGGGACAGCCCCTCCACAGCTTCTTGTCCCAGAGGCTCCGGGAGCCTCTTCTCCACCACGTCCAGGGTAGGGAGTTCATTCCCTGAGGAGGCCTTCACTGCCATTTCTGGACAGCAGGAATTTATTTCTGTGGCAGAGAGCTCGGTTCCCCTTATCTTCTGACCCCTGATCCTTGTTCTCCTGTCTCATTCCAGGCAGAACAAATCTAATCCCTTGTCCAGGTGACAGGGCTTCAGAGCCCGACCCCCCCACCCAGCTCTTTGGGTTGCCTCCTCCAGAACTGGTCAGCAGTCCCCCCCAGCCCGTTCTATTCCTTCCTTAATCCTCTGAATGTTTATTAAGAACCTGTGACATGTGAGTTACTTGTCTGTGGATGCTGATGCGTACTAAGAGCCCCAGGTCTTTCTCATGTGGACGTTTGCCTAATGTAGGCTTCCTCATGGCATGTGGCTGTGCAGTTGGTCTTGTGAACAGAGGTGCAGGATTTCCCTTCTGTCTCAAGTTAAATTGGATCCTCTAGAAATTGTTCTTTGCCTGGTTCTGACATGATTTATCTTAACCTCCCCTAGTGGAAACCTGAAAGCTCTCACCCAGCAGACTGGGAGTGGTTCAAAGGCAGCATTGTTGCTGTGAGTGCCGGACATTTGGGTGACACGCTCCTCCACCAACCATGAAAAGCAGGGATGGGCAGTGGAGCGAGCCCCCGTCCTAAGGGGTCTGACAAAGCCCAGGAAAGGATGGAGGAGGAGCCTGAGGCTTGGAGTCTGCCTCAGAGCCTCCATGGGTCTCAATTTCCTCCTCCATAATGAACGGATTTGGTGAGACCGGCTGGCCAGCTCGCATTTATGGAGCATGGGTTTAAGTGTGGGGGTTGCAAGGACAGAAACAAAGCAGGCCCGAGATGGCCTCAAAGGTCCTCAGGTTCCAAGCCTCCTCCTGCTGCTTAGCTGAAAGGCCGTGACCCTTCACAACAGTGTGACCTCCATAATGTCCCTCAGTCCCCGGGGACCGGCCTGGGCTTCCTCATGTGCCCGATGAGAAGGTCCAACCCCACAGCTTCTGGACCCTCCCAGCTCTAGACCATTCCTCCCGTAGCCTCTTGGGCCTCAATTTCCTCCCACTCTAAAATGGGGACAAAACTATTTGCAGAATTTGCTTCCCAGGACTGGAGTAAGGAGAGTGTTTTGGGGACTAGAAGAGTCCAGCTGTGACTGTTGTTTCCGTTGGCCCGTGTCTGGGCCATCTGCTGCTTTCCTTTCGACTGAATGTTGGTCTCTAGGAAGCAGATGGTGCGAGGTGCCGGGCCGTCTTCATCTTGGGCGGGAGAATTTGGCCCCATGTCACGTGGACTTTGGATTTTCTCTTAGTTTTCTCCTTCTTCCCTAAAGTGCCGCCATATTTCCCGGCGTGCCCAACATCTCTGGCTCAGTTTGTCGCCAGCTTTTTCTTCCTCTCTCACCTCCCATCCCCTTCGACATTTCTCAATCGGGCCCTGATTTTTTTTTAGCCATTTTCGTCATTGATACTTCGCGTCTCATTTTTCCCTGGTTCACATTGCCTTTAATTTCTTTCATTTGTCTTATCAACCCTTATCTCCCATAATCTTTTTTCCCCGCATCCTCTCCAGAGTATCCACTCTCCCTCCTCCAGCCTGTTGTCTCTTTCTCCCTGGGATGGGCCAGTTTTTGTTCCTGGCAGAGCAGCCAGTCCCCACTAAGGATTCTGAATAGTCTGGCAGTATTTGAGCCCCCCAAACGGTCCCCTTTCTGAGAAGTGCCCCCCCCCCGGCTCGGGCATCCCTTTGGGAGCGAGTACCGAGCCGAGGGTCTCAGCACCTCTTCCCCAGGCTAAGAGCAGCCCAGGGGCCACCTTATTCAGGAAATAAAAAAAAAAAAACTGCACTGAAGTCTCGATCCAGTATCTTAGTAGTAATAAAAGCCCAGCCACAGATTTACTGGCATAGGAGGTTTAACTGTAATACTGCGGAATGGCGGGTTATTTTGTGTTCAAGAGCTACATTTATCACAAAAATGATGATATACAAATCACTTCCATATCACAAAATGTTCTTGGTCAAAATTGGCTTGAGGCAAGTGATATCTTCGAGTAAACAGTATATGAAGACCATATCTTAAAATGATAGATCACCTAATTTTGTTCTGACAGAGGTTTTTGCCGCAACAAACATCTGTCATTGAAATACCAATTCAGAGATATGGAAGCCAAATTGTCGAGGTTTTCCAGTATTTGTCACTCCGAACTTGAGCGAGCTACCGGAGCCCCACGCTGGAGATATTCCACCATGGGCTCTCTTGCTGCCCTTTAATTTTTTAAAAAGGAAATGAGCAGTTTTGTTTTTTAAAAATAGATACACACACATGTATAACTGTGTATAGACATACGTATATACACACAAACAGTTTTGTAAGACACACACACACACACACACATATATACAAACGTGTTTAATGAAAGCTCCTCTCAAGTCAGGGAGGGCCCTGGAATCTGCCGACTGCTACTTTTAATCTCCCACAAATGGGACTGATGGTAAAATTCTGAAACTACGCTGTGCCCCCGGATCTCCCAGATCTGCCTGCCCCGAGCTTTAGTTCTCTAAGGCCCCGGTTGGGACGTGGGGCCCTCGAGCTCAGGGGGCAGGCAGGCTGAGCAACAAAGTGGATCCTGGTCTGGTTTTCAAAAATTAAATGGCAGAAGTAGGATTTTCGAGTCCCTTGGAAGCTTTGTCCATATTTTTCTATCTGTGGCCAAGGCCTGGAACCTGAGGAAAATCTCTTTTAAAGTATGGTAGTCTTCCAGAAGGGAAATGTGCTCGAGTCCCCTGGGAGGAAACTTTCTTTCTGTGTATTTTCATATCTGGATGTTGTGACGCGGGGACCTGAGCGTGGGTCCCAGAGCTCCCCGGCCGCCATGGCTGTACGAGGCTGTCTCAGAGGCTCCTTCTGGTCCTGCAGGAGGATTGGCTGCTCTGGGAGCAGATGAGGCCTTCCCTGGCACCCTCCCCAGAAAGCCTGGACCCCAGGCCTTCCTGGGCCATTGGCTCGGCCGTCCGGCCGCTTGCCCCTCTTGCCCCTTTTGCTTTTCTGTGTTCTGTCTCGTCCCCGATACCCTCATTAAGGATGAGTCTGCCCTGTGGCCATCTCCATCACTCCTCCTCTCTCCTGCACTGGGAGGGCCACCATGGTCTAGGCCGGAATCCTGAGCTGGAAATCTGTGGGATTTTGCTTTGAATTTGATCAGTGTGTTTCTTCATAAATGCTTGGCTTTGTCAACCTGTAGGTTTTATTTTGTGCATTTAAAAGCCAGATTCCAAGTCCATAGGCTCCCCAGCTGACTGCCCAAAGGACTCAAGACACCAGAAGGAGAAGAGCTTTTGGCTTTGAGGATAGAAGGCTGCTCTTGTCCTTAGAAAGACATGGGTGCGAATCCTGCCTGGATCACGGCTTTAAACAGAGTTCTCCACCTCTC
Organism: Sarcophilus harrisii; assembly: GCF_902635505.1. Classification (NCBI taxonomy): domain Eukaryota; kingdom Metazoa; phylum Chordata; class Mammalia; order Dasyuromorphia; family Dasyuridae; genus Sarcophilus; species Sarcophilus harrisii. The sequence goes on from NC_045427.1 coordinate 657,245,559, forward strand.
TTGGACTTCTGAGAACACCAGCTGTCCTCGTTCTCTTCTGGGAACACAAGTTTTAGTCTAGAACGCAAGGACAAATGGATGAATGAATGAGCACATGTAAAAACAAGGGCAGCCCTTGACCCCGAGGGGTTTCATTTTAGCCGCCAGCAGGGTCTGGAAAGTTGACCTTTTGTTCACTGTTGGGTTATTTGATGATAGAGATTATTTTAGCAGCTCCGTGGGGTAGGGCCAAATGCTTAAGTAGTTAGACAAAATCTGCAGCTGGAACAAGGTTCCAAGGGTTGACGAATGGCTTTCTTGGAGCGACTCAGTTTCCTTGTCTGTAAAATGGGAATGCTTCCCACTCTTGCCCAGCACACATGCAAATGGAAGGATGGCAGACTTTCAGACTTAGCTTTCGTGCACCCATTGAGAATTAAAGTTCAGATTTGCTGGAAAACAAGTAATTCTCAATGATGAGAAGGCTCGTTGTTCCTTCCTCCTTTGGATGGCACCGGAGCGGGAATGAGTTGTGCCGGGGTCACTTCCTGCACACCGTGATTGCATGGGGGTCTCCCAGAAGCACTGCTAGTGCAGCTTGGCTGGCTCACGAGGTAGGCTTTTCACGAGAGGAGTGGCAGGACATATTCTGGGGACCCTTTGAGGCCCCAGGACTGGACTTTGTTTGTCTTTGTGCCGGCTGGCTTAATTTAAGCAAGTTATGTCATTGGAAATACACTGGAAGTGATTTTGATCATCAGTGTTGTTTTAATTCTTAAGACTTGGGCTGGGGCATTTGATCCTGGGGGTACTCAGGTACTGAGATAATGGGCCCTTTGGCTTGGGGCTGGGGCATTTGATCCTGTGGGTACTCGGGTACTGGGGACTGAAACTGAGGGTGACTGAGCTTGGTTAAGACCCCTGGGGCAGCCCTTTAGAAGCTCTGGGCTTCTTGAGCTCAGGTGCAAGGGCGCATCTGGGTGCCTGCCCCGTTGTTCCCTCTGGTCACACTTTGCCAACCCTCTTGCCCTCCTCAAGCCTGGGCTGTGGATGGTCAGACTAAGTTATCGTGGGTACTGTCGGCAGGGAGCTTATCAACAAGCCGAGGCTGACGGAGTCAAGTAGACGTGGCAGCCAAAATTATTTTCCTCTCCATGTAATGACTTCTGTTTTTCATATCTGGCAGATATTACCTACTAAATTTAATCTGCAATGCTGAAAATTATATCATTTTTTATGATTTGTTTAATTTTGACTGAAAAAAAATTGACTATTCATCGATTCTTGACCTGGGAGTATCAAGGAAAAAATTTAGCTAATCGGAATTTTCATGAGGTGTAAATTTAAATGTATGAGGATGGTGCCTTCCTCCAACCCGATAGATGTTAATTTAAAAATTCGATAAGCGCCTGAGGGTTGGAACGTCTGAAGTACCGAAAGTCGAACCACTTACGGCCGTTAAATGCTCGGAAAGGCCTGTTTGTATAAATATACATGAAAACGTTCAGGCTTGGGTTCAGTTCAGCCCTGCCCGGGTGCCCAGATCTGGCTCCTTGATGCTTTCTCCCTTTTAATCCGCTCGCCTCTGACCGGGCAAACTTGAGACTCAAACCCAGGAGCCCATCTCAGAATAAAAAGTCAAGCGCGCTGAGCCCCGAGTCCCGGCAAGCCCCCCAAACACCTGTTTTGGAGGGCCCGCTTTGGGTTCCTTGTGTCTGTGCCTCATGGGATTTCTCGTGAAAAAGGAAGGCTCCGAATGTCGGTGCCGGGCAGACGGGGGAGAGTCCGGCCCACTCTTTGCACACCTCTGCCGTCAGCCTTTCCAGTCACGGCATCCGGCCTTCTCGGGCCGTGGTGATACCAGCAGCCTTTCCGGTAATAAACAGCCTTAAGTCTAATGAGAGGCCCTCAGGCCCCTTGCAGGGTATGAATTCATTATAATTGAACAACCTAATCTGCAGGGCGAGGAGGCCGGCTCCCCAGCCCTTTAACTTCCCGGCTTGGGGGGTTTATGAAAAATGTGGTACGTTCTATTTACAGCGCGCCGCTCCCGTTTGAAGTATTGTGCACTCCTGTAGCACACGAGATGGGGACGCATAATGGAGGAAGAATCGAGGAGGCAATCTTTCATTTTGTTCCTGTATGAAAAATTCAAAAGACTGAAATCTCACCCAGAGAAATTTTGCAAGCATATTATTTTCCAATGTTTCGATCAATTTGTCTGTCAAGCATGCTGAGAGGAGAAAGGGGCCGGCAAAAGCAATTTAGCCTGGGAGGTCCAGACCAGAAATGTTTTAGGAAACCTTGTCACATGTTATTTCTTCATATTAGCGGGGCTGGGGGTTTATTCGCTGGTCATATCATGAAGCAGGATGGGTATCAATCATGGAAGTCAGCTGTGGATACCTGATATCAATATTACCTTTGTCCGCATAAATCAGCAGGATGGAGAATTAACTCTCAATAACCCAGAAAGCCTCCGGACCGACAGCAGGCCGCGGGCTTTGAATTTGGCCACGTAGCCCTTTGCGGGGCATTCTAATTGATTGGGCCCAAGCGATATCATGCCGAGGCGTCCCGCATCTGAGCGTCACTGACCCTGCCAGGGGCCTGTGATGGGCCCCTCCGAGTGCCTCGGACCGGGCCTCCATGGTGGAGGCTCTGCCAAGTGCAGAGCCGGGAGCTCCGGGGCAGGAGGCCGGCACACTTCAGGAGGTGGTTTTCCGTGTCCTCTGGGGTGCGCGGACCTGGTGTGGTGGGGGCAGGGCTGCTTCGGCTCTCCCCTGGGCTCTCTCTGCACCCTACCCCACGGGCAGAGGGAGCCGGTCGGCCCCAAGAAGAGCCCAGCCAAGATCTCCTGCCGCTCTCACCTCCATCGTAGCTGCTGAAGCTCGGGTCCTCAGCTCTCATGGGGCCAAGTTGTCTGCGAGCTTCCTCACGACACGCCTGTGTGGGCAAGTGTGGGTGGGAGTGTTATGTGTGTGCACGTGCGTACATATATGTAAATACGTGCATCATGTGTGCTGCAAGTGTGTATGTATTTTGTTGTGGGTGTAGTGAGGTACAAGTGTGCTGTGTGTGTATCTGGATGGTATAATACATGTATGCACATACATGCACGTGCATGTTTGTACATGTGTGTGCATGTACGTGTGTGAGTGATGTGTGTGTGTGCACCTGCCCCTGCCCCACCCCCCCTTAAGAATGGTCTCTAGAGATGTCCCTGACTCACTGCCCCCTTTCCATGGAGAGGTTTCTGGGGCACTCCAGGAGGGAGCCACCTCTCGTCCACCTCCGCGCCACGGCCATGCCAGTCTCCTAACCGGGCTCTCTTATCCAGACCCCGTTTTTCCTGGTGAATTCTGAGGCAGCGCAGACCCAAGTCGGGAGCGGTTCGCTCCACCGTCCCGGGCCGCGGGGAAATCTCCCTCCTGACCCTCGCCACTAAATGACGTTCCCCGAAGCCTTGAGGATTGATCGAGCTTGTAATTGTTAGTATCTCCCAGAAGATGACGGTATTCATGTGTGTCTAATTCTTTCTAAACTTTCCCCGAGTATCTTCTCCCCAGGATCCCCAGCGCTGAGTCTCGCAGGTTCATTATCAAGAGCTGTGGGTCCACACCAGCCTGCCAGCACTCGGGGCTCCTTCCTTTGTGACGATTCCCGTGCCCCTCTGTCCATAGGTCGCCTCAGGGCCACCCACAGCAGGCCCGGGCAGGGGCTTCGTCTATGTTCTCGCTTTGTGCCCTGTGGTCCGTGTGCGTCAGGTGGGCTTGTCTCACAAGTGTTGGGAAGGGTTCGCTGTATGCAGGGGGCCGGGCCGAGTTCGGGATGTGCAAGGGGTCTGCCCTTAAGAGACCTACATTCTGAGGGGAGGGGGCGGCCTCCTGAAGGCCAGGAGAGTATTCCTGCCCATCTCACCTTGGTGCTCCCGGACCCACCCCTGCTCTGTGCTCCCGCTCTCCCCTCCTCGGTGCTCCCGCCCATCCCAGCCCCTCTCCACAATTGGCATGCTGTTCCCCATGGGGCAGACGGACCCCACAGATTTCTTGTGACGAGCAGATGAAAGAAGGGGGCCTGGCCCCCGGGACCTCCCCACAGGCCTGTTGCCCTCTCTGGGAGGAGCTTAGGTCCAGACCCTTGGGCCTGCAGGGATTTGTTCTGGGAGAAGTCTCCCACCCACCAGTGAGACATGACAGCCGAAGGACGCCCTCTGGTCTGGCGAGCATCTTCTGGAGTGAAGGAAGATGTGTCTTTGCCTCTTTCCAGAGAGATTTCGGCAACACTTTATTGGAGGGGGGTGTAGGATAATGTGGAGACGGTCCCGATTTGCCGCATTTAATGGGCTCTGGTTGTTTCTTCATTTAAAAGTCCCCCCAAACTCTGGTGTAGCTGCTGAATAGTCTTTCCGTCCAACAAGAGTTTTTTTATTGCCACATAGATATTAATCTCTATTAACAATATCAAATAAAATTAGATATTAATACTTCTCTAGGGCTGATGGGATTGGACTCTGAGAAGGGCAAACAAAGGTTTCTTTTTAAAAAAAATCTCATTGTTTCTGTGTTTAAAAATTCTTTTAAAAGAATCTTTTTTGGAGGCAAGTCCTTAGCATTAGCCCCCAGACCCTTCCCCTCACCTCTTAGATAAATGACAAGAGGGCGTGGGAGAGAGAATGGGGCAGGCATCTGGAGGCCGGCTGGCTGATCCAGGCTCTTGTGCCGACTTCGACTACCAGGACCGTTGACCAAAACGGAAATGATTTCTTTCTAGAGAAGAGATATTTATGGCCAAAAACAGTGCTACACATACGGGCGTATTGATCCCCACTCGGAGAGATGCTCGCTCTGCATCCCTCCTTATACCTCAATATCGGCTTTGTTCTATCTTCCCACCAAGACACATTGCAAGCACAAAAGATGAACCATCTTTGGGGAGAAAATCTTAGATCTTTTTGATGGCTGCTGGGCTCAGGCCCATAACTACAGGGAACTGACGGGGCCGGGCCGCACATCCAGATTCGTGGTCGCATCACAGGCAGAGGCCGGGAAGGCTGCGCAGAAGCATGCAGGCTGTGTCTGGTTTAGCTTCTGGTAATAAGTTAAACAGGCACCAAACGGAAATTCAAATAGCTGAACATTTAACCAACCTGACGACAAACCCTTGTTCTAAAATCAACAGGAAACATGTGCTCGGCAGCATCCATTACTATTTTAAGAGCCTTTCTCTGAATTTGCCATTTTTCTAGGAAATCCCTTAATACAAGGGCTGAGCCTTCTGTCTGGGTGGGGACACCCAAGCTGTGCTCTCTTGTCACAAATTTGCTGCCGCAGGTATGTGGGAGGCAGGATGGGTATCTGGTTTTATGTGAAATAATTTTTTTAAAGGGGCTGGATGGATTGGGCTGGGTCTGGGCCACAGACTAGAGGAGCAAGCCGGGGGGACCCAGCTGCTCCTATCAGTCCATCCAGAAGCACTGGGTAAGCGGCCGACCCGGGCCAGGCCCCAGCCACAAAGAGACAAATTGGGCTGAGCCTGACCTCCAGCAGCACTCGTCCGAAGTGGAGCTTACATTCTGTCTATGGGGACACCGGAGGGGTTTGTGCAAAAAGATATACTGGTCATTGGGAACAGGGATGAGGGAAGGGGTTGAGAGGAGCTTCCTGACGAAGGCTTCTCGGAAGGAGCTTTCCTGGCAAAGGGAGGAGGAAGAGCATCGGGGAGATGGGGTCAGTACCCTCGGGTTTGGGGAATGGTGGGTAGCTTCAAGGCAGGGAGACCACTTAGGGACCTTTGTCCAGGCTCGTTGGAACAGTGGGGTTGGGGAGAGAGGAATAAAAAGGATTTTGCTTTGGGCCTGTCATCCAGAATAACTTTTAGGGAAGAGATCTTGTAACTGAGAAGGTCAGAAAGACCATAGGCAAGGTGATGGGAGAGCCCACTGCTTGGGCAGGGTCTCTGACCACCCATCTCCTCGGTGATCCTGTCAGCGCTCCTCTGGGGCTGAATGATGGGGGAGAGACCAGACCACGTGGAAGGGCCCTGACGCCAGAGAGGGACCCAGCCTGGCGAGGCAGCAGAGCACCACTGTAGGGGACAGAGGCCCATGAGTCCCCCAGAGCAGCAGCCAAGAGAGGGCCTGCAGCCATCCCATGGGGACACCATTTTGGGACCCTTCCCACGGATTTACAAAGAGCTTTTCTCAGTGAGTCTGTGAACTTGGAGGAAAACTGATTCACAAAGGTCTCTTTGGTCCCCCTTCCAGGGCCTTGTAGGGGATGAGCTGCTGCTGGGCCACATCCCCTCCCAGCAAGCAGCAAGGGGCCAGCCACCATGGAGAGCTAGCTGGTGCTCTTGCCCCCCTTCACATCCCGAGTGAGGCGTGAGTCCTCCAGGAATGGCCAACGCTCTTTCCACATGGGGGCAAACGGAGCTACCGCGTTCATCAAGGAGGGGTTCGTCTCCTGACTGACAATCCCCACCCCCAAAGAGGGGGATCCCGGGATGTGAGAGTTGTCTCTCCCAAGGCGCAGAGAGGAGGAGAGGGAATTTTAGAATCGGTGCGGCCCCTGCTTCTCCCACCGTGTTTGCGCCTTGGTGACTCTCCAACCACTCGAATGCAGAGGCTATGGAGGTGATGAAGGCTAGAACAGTCCACCCCTCAGTCTGACAAAACCTAAGGGACAAATGGGAAATTCTACACTTCAGCTCAGAAAACAATTTCATGAACACGAGTTGCTGGAGGGTCAGATATTAATTTTTTTATTAGAGCATTTTGTTTTCAAAAGATATGCATGAGTAATTTCCAGCCTTCACCCTTGCAAAACCTTGTGCTTCAGATGTTTTCCCTTCCTTCTCCCCTTCGCCTCCTCTAAACAGCAAGTAAGAGGATATTAATCTTTTTAAAAAGATCTGGGGTCTTTGTGGACTCCAAGGGCTCGTTATAAGTCAGCAGTATTATTGGTAACTAAACAAAATAATGAGATCTTCGGTTAAACTAGGAGAAGGGAGAAGGGAATGTTTCTATGGTTCCTTCAGTGTCCTGGCCACTGAGGTAGGTGCTTTGTAGAAATAGTGCCTCATTTAATCCTCGTGGCGCTATGAGGTGGATGCTGTTATTATATTTTTCCACTTCACAGCTGAGGAAATGGAGGCCAGCAGAGATTAAGTGACTTGCCCAGGAGCATAAGGCTGTCAGTGTCTCCGAGGAATTCGAATGCAGGCCTTGCTGCCCCGGGCCCGGTGCTGGCTACGCTGTGCCGCTGGCTGCCGGAAGAGAGGATGGCCAGACAGACCTTGCTTCTCCAGGGCTGGCTTTGCTTTCGGGGGCCTCATTTTAGGAGCCCCCGAGGAGGAGGGGAGGGGACACCATCCCATGCAGAGATCGCTCAGGGGAATCCGGTATCTGATGTCCGTGGAGATTGGTTGTTTTTCTCAGGGTGCTTTTGGGATGTCACCAAAAGGTGAGATTTAGGGAGAAATCATTGGCTTTCCCAGGATTCTGGGGACCAGAGGGCCACAAAAGAGGGCCCGCCCTGCTCTGACCCACCAACTTCTCAGCACCGAGGCCAGAACTCCATGGCCAGCCAGCTCGCTTCTGTGGGGCACAAATTAGCCCGATTTAAAGGAACTTCCCGTACCAGTGTTCCAAAGAACTAGAGGGTCAGGGGACAATAAGGGAGAGTGGTTGCCTTAAGGAAGTCCCAGAAAGCTCCCAATCTTTCTCTGTCCGTTGTTGAAAAGCAGAGCGGTCTGGGCTCCTCGTCTTACCTGCCAGCCCCGCAGGCCCCTGTCCATCCTGGGAAGGGGAGGGAGGGCCCCGTGTGAGCGGCCAGAGAAAGTGCTCGTTCCCAGCTTTCCCTTCTGTTGGGGGCTTTCCAACATGGCGGGTTCCAAGAAATAGGCAGTTGTTTGGTTCATGATATTGCTGGGAATTCTTTAAAAGAACCTCAACACGCACTTATTTCAAGACAAAAGCCAATTAATTAAGCGAGGCGCCAGATGGAGCACTGACCTTGGGGTCAGAAGACCGGAGGCTATGTGACCACTACCTGCCTCAGTTTCCTCCATTGTAAACTGGGAATGATCAGTGCCCTGGGCTCCCAGGTTACTGTGGGGATCCAATGAGACGCGATTTTAAGGTGCTTGGCACCACGCCCACCACCCAATGAGTGCTCTCGTGCCTTTTTAGAGAAGTGACCCGAGCGCTCCTTTCCCTGGGGGGTTGTTGGGGGCTATGTGGAGTCCTCAGGATTTGGACCCCTGGCTTATTGCTTTACAAGAAGGCCGTGTGCCTGCAGGTGCACACCTCGACAAGAGCTCATTAGGGGGAGTTTGGGGGCTCCTGGGAGAAAAGCCTTCTGGACTCTTAGTCAAAGGAGACTTCCATCAGTCGGCCCAAATGGTGACTGGGGATTTACGTGGCCCACAGTTTGGGCTTTAACGGAGCTGTTTCGAGCACTGGAGAATCAAGGTTAATTTCCGGGCCCAGGCCCCTGTCTCTGACCAGCACTGGCTGTTTCCCAGAATGCAGCAGGCAGCTGGGCTGCCCCGGGAAGGGCTGGCTCATCATTGCTGGAACCTGGGCCAGCCCAGAGAGGGGCGCCTCCTCTCCCTGGCTTGGCCTGATGGGGGCGCCTTCTAGGAGGTTTTTTTATGGTCTCTGCTGCGCAGGATGCCACAGTCACTGTGCTCTCTTCCTCCTCCTTTGCTGTTCTTGGGAGAGTGATCTGGCAGGGGGAGGGGGGCCTGGCTCAGTCCTTCAGCCCCCTCACCCCCAGTCGGGAGGGCCTCCACCCTGCACCCCCTTTGGATTCTCCACAAAGGGGTTTGGCCTTTTGTGGCTCGTTGGCTGGGTCAGACCCTCCCACATAGATTCTTCCCTTTTGCTGAGGTCCCAACAGGGCTTGGACTGACCGGGGCAGCCTCGTTCCTGCACGTCACCTCCGCTGCGGCCTCTCGCACCGTCTCCCAGCTTTGACACATTGAGAGGGACATGGAAGTGGCCAGCCAGGGCTGCCCCCCACCTGCGAATGGGTCTTCGATGGGGCAGTTCTAGGCAAGCCTCTGTAAAGCGGAGAGAAGGCTGCCGCCTGTGTGGCGCAGTGCCCGCTGACTGGGGGATGCTGACTGGGAAATGATGTGGTACCCACTGACCAGGGGAATGGCATAGTACCCGCTGCCTGGGGGATGGCACAGTGCCCGCTGACCGGCAGCATGGCATGGTACCCACTGACCAGGGGAATGGTGTAGTACCCACTGCCTGGGGGATGGCACAGTGCCCGCTGACCGGCAGCATGACATGGTACCCACTGACCAGGGGAATGGTGTAGTACCCACTGCCTGGGGGATGGCACAGTGCCTGCTGACCAGTGGCATGACATGGTACCCACTGACCAGGGGAATGGTGTAGTACCCACTGCCTGGGGGATGGCACAGTGCCTGCTGACCGGCAGCATGGCATGGTACCCACTGACCAGGGGAATGGTGTAGTACCCGCTGCCTGGGGGATGGCACAGTGCCCGCTGACCAGTGGCATGGCATGATATCCACTGACCAGGGGAATGGCATGATGCCCACTGACTGGAGGATGGCACAGTGCCCGCTGACCAGTGGCATGGCATGATATCCACTGACCAGGGGAATGGCATGATGCCCACTGACTGGAGGTGACATGGTGCCTACTGACCAGCGGCATGGCATGGTACCCAGGGGAATGGCAAAGTGCCCTCTGCCTGGGGGCTAGCACAGTGCTCGCTGACCGGGGATGGCACAGTGCCCGCTGACCAGGGAATGGCATGGTACCCACTGACCAGGGGAATGGCGTGGTGCCTGCTGACCAGGAGAATGGCGCTGTGAGAAGGACCAGGAAGATTACTGCTCTGGAATGAGCACGAGAAGCCTGGGAAGGCTGTAGTGAACGATGTGCATACAAATAATATCAATTTAAAAGAAAGAACTACCTTTTTTTTAAGGGGAAGGGGATGCTGTTGTACTATGTGTGCCTTGAGATTATCTCATCAGCTAATGAGTAAGCATTTATTAAGCACTTACTGTGTACTAGGTGCTAATACTGGTTTCTAAGGAGATTTCAGAAATAATAAGACCTGCTGCAGTATTAGTGTCCCACGGGGTGAGTCTGACACCTTAAAGTGGACAAGAGGAGACAGCAGTAAGCTGGAATTTGATTCTGCTTTTTCTACTATTCTGTTTAGTCTTCTAAGGGAAAATGGCCACAGAATGGATTTAACCCAGACAGAGAATTGTGAATTGTGATAAATGGGCTGAAATCCCTACGCAAGACCAATAAATATGCTTTCTGATTTTTTTTTGGTACCTCCCTTCCCTTCATCTGAATGTGATTTTTATTTAAAAAAAAAAAAAAAGGCTCAGCAAGCAATTAAAAGAAATTTACTGAGGCAAAGATGGAACCACTAGGTTTTTGTCAGTATAAAATCTGGTGTTGCTATTATAAATCGCTTTATCTTCTCTGTAGCCCTCTTTTCTTTTTTTTCTTTCAATTGAGGCTTTTTATTTTCAACACAAATGCATGAATAATTTTCAGCATTCACTCCTGCACAGCCTTGTGTTACGAATTTTCTTCCTCCCTGCTCCTGATGGCAAGTAACCCAATATATGTTAAATATGTGCAATTTTTCTGTACAGATTTCCACAATTCTCTTGCTGCACAAGAAAGATCAAAAAGGAAAAAAAAAGAAAAGAAAATGTAAGCAAACAACAACAAAAAAGTGAGAATGTTATGTAGTGATCCACCCTCAGTTTCACAGTCCTCTTTCTGGGTGTAGCTGATTCAGTTCATTACCGTTCTATCGGAACTGATTTGGTTCATCTCATTGTTGAAAAGAGCCACGTCCATCAGAATTGATCATCATATAGTATTGTTGTTGAAGTATATAGTGATCCCAAATGTTTGTGGCAGCCCTCTTTGTAGTGGCCAGAAACTGGAAACTGAATGGATGTCCATCAGTTGGAGAATGGCTGAATAAATTGTGGTATATGAATATTATGGAATATTACTGTTCTGTAAGAAATGACCAACAGGATGATTTCAGAAGGCCTGGAGAGACTTACCGAACTGATGCTGGGTAAATGAGCAGGACCAGGGAGATCATTATATACTTCAACAACAATACTATATGATGACCAGTTCTGATGGACCTGGCCATCCCCTCAGCAACGAGATCAACCAAATCATTTCCAATGGAGCGGAATGAACTGAACCAGCTAAGAGAAAGAACTCTGGGTGATGACTAAAAACCATTACATTGAACTCCCCAATCCCTATATTTTTGCCCACCTGCATTTTTGATTTCCTTCACAAGCTAATTGACAATATTTCAGAGTCTGATTCTTTTGTACAGCAAAATAACGGTTTGTCATGTATACTTATTGTGTATCTAATTTATATTTTAATGTATTTAACATCTACTGGTCATCCTGCCATCTGGGGGGAGGAAATGGGGGGTAAGAGGTGAAAAATTGGAACAAGAGGTTTGGCAATTGTTAACGCTGTAAAGTTAGCCATGCATATAACCTGTAAATAAAAGGCTATTAAATAAAAAAAAAAAAAAAAGAAGTATATAATGATCTCCTGGTCCTGCTCATTTCACTCAGCATCAGTTCCTGTCAGTCTCTCCAGGCTTTTCTGAAATCCTCCTGCTGGTCATTTCTTACAGAACAATAATATTCCATAACATTCACATACCACAATTTATTCAGCCATTCTCCAATTGATGGGCATCCTCTTAGTTTCCAGTTTTTAGCCACTACAAAAAGAGCTGCCACAAACATTCGTGCACATACAGGTCCCTTTCCCTCCTTTAAAATCTCTTTGGGATATAAGCCCAGTAGAAACCCTGCTGGGTCAAAGGATTGCACAGTTTGATAGCTTTTGAGCATAGTTCCAAACTACTCTCCAGCATGTATCCAACAATGCATCAGTGTCCCAGTTTCCCACATCCCCTCCAATATTCGTCATTATCTTTTCCTGTCATCCTAGCCAATCTGACAGGTGTGTAGGGTACCTTAGAGTTGTCTTAATCTGCATTTCTCTGATCAATAGAGATTAAAAGCACTTTTTCATTGGATTAGAAATAATTTAAATTTCTTCATCTGAAAATTCCCTATTCATATCCTTTGACCATCTATCAGTTGGAGAATGATTTGAATTATAAATTTGATTCAATTCTCTATTTTAGAAATGAGGCCTTTATCAGAACCCTTGAACGTAAAAATCGTTTCCCAGTTTATTGTTTCCCTTCTAATCTTATCTGCACTGGTTTTGTTTGTAGAGAAACTTTTAAACTTAATATAATCAAAATTTTCTATTTCGTGATCAATAATGATTCTAGTTCTTCTTTGGTCACAAATTCCTTCCTCCTCCACAGATCTGAGAGGTAAACTATCCTATGTTTTTCTAATTTTTTTATAGTATCATTCTTTATGTCTAGATCAGGAGTCCATTTTGACCTTATCTTGGTCTATGATATTAGCTGTGGGTCTGTGCCTAGTTTCTGCCAGACTAGTTTTCAGTTTTCCCAGCAGTTTTTATTATAGTGAGTTCTTATCCCCAAAGCTGGGGTCTTTGGGTTTGTCAAACACTAGATAGCTATAGATATTGACTATTTTGTCCTGTGATCCTAACCTATTCCACTGATCAACCTCTCTGTCTTTTAGCCTGTACCAAATGGTTTTGATGACCGCTGAAAAAAAAAGTTTTAGATCTGGTACAGCTAGGCCACTTTCATTTGCTCTTTTTTTCATTAATTCCCTTAAAATGCTTGACCTTTTGTTCTTCCAGATGAACTTTGATATTATTTTTTCTAGCTCTGTAAAATTATTTCTGGGAGTTTGATTGGTGTGGCACTGGATAAGTAGATAAATTTAGGTAGTATTGTCCTTTTTATTACATTCGCTCGGCCTGCCCATGAGCACTTGACATTTTCCTAAGAGATTAGATCTGACTTTATCTGTGTGGAAAGTGTTTTGTAGTTGTGTTCATAGAGTTTGTAGCCCTCTTTCTAATAAGCCTGGGGAGTGAATCAGAGAGTGGCTAGGACACAAGGGGTTCTTTAAGGATTTTTTTCCTTGTTTTTTGAAACAAACCTGAACCCCGATTTCCTTGTGGGCCTGGGCCTGGGCCAGGCTGCCCTGCTGGCCAAGCTCCTGCTGAAGGGTCCAGAGTGCTGAGAGCTTCAGGAGCTCGTGGCCAGTGAGACTTCCAGACACTCGGCCTCTGCAGAACACGTCCAGAGGACTGGCAGGCCCTGTCCATGGTTGGTAAGGGTGCTAAGGCAGGAGAGAGCAGCAGGAGGTGAAGTTGGAGCCGGGATGTCCTCTGTTCCAATAGCCTAGCCCCACAGGGGGTTTCTGCAGCTGCAAACAAAGTACCTACTGGGTGCAGGACCCTGTGTGAAGTGCTGGTGACCCAGAGAGAGGAAGCATCAGGCCCAGTCTGGTCAGCTGATTAATGCTTCGCTCTTGCTGCCTGATTGAGGAGGCTCCAGCCTCAATTCCCGTGACTCCTGACTGGCGGCCAGGGAGATTCCACTGATGCCCTTCCTGGGTGGCCCCATCCGGCCTGGAGACGGGCGGCATTGGGTTCAAGTTTTGGCTGAGTGACCCTGCGCCAGTCCTGGCAAAGTGATAGCCTGGAGGGAGCCCTCTCACCCATGCACTTGGCCAGAAGCCAGGCTGTCTGTCTGCTCTGATCTACCTCCTTCAAACAGAGTGTCAGCTAGGGAAGGTGGGGGTGGAGGTGAAGGCAGTGGGGGTGGGAGGGGACGCCGGAAGGCGCCTGACGCGGCTCGGTTCCCAGCGTCCCGGGAAACTTTCTTTACAAATTGCCCCATTGTTATGGTTGGCATTCTGGTTAAAAGTTCATCTAGATTTCAACCTCCCGTGAAATTGCAGAGTTATGACTGAGAAATCTCTGCCTCCTTTGAGAACCTTCAGGGACTTCGAAGTCTGCGCAGTCTGAACTGAGCGAAACCCGCTGGCTTCCATTTCCTCACATTTTGGGCAATGGGAAAAAATCTGCATTTAGGCTGCCCCGGGTCCTGTTTCTTTATTATTTTTCCTGGGAATTTGCCCTTGTGTTCACAAAGTCCCGAGGAGCTGAGGAAGCTTTATCACTGGCTTAAGAAAGCTTTCCTACTCGTTTCTTTTCATCAAAACAAAACTTGAGTGGAATTGGAGAAACTTGGTGACCCCCTCCCATTTTTCCTGTTTTGAAACCTAGAGATGACAAAGTGCGTGGACTTTTTGCCCAAACCTCAGCTCTTTTTTCCATGAATCCAGAGACCAAGCCTGGAGTCTTCCCTTTGTGGCTAGAACGTCGTCATTTGGTTCCTTGCAGAAGAAGAACAAGCCTTATCCAGAGCAACCCTTAAACCCCAAAGTGGAGGCGATGGACCTTCTTGACCTCAGTCGGTTCTGTTTGCCATGGAATGGGCCGCTGCTCGTCGTTCCAGGCATACGGACGCATGGGTGGGTGGGGGGGCGATTGTTTTGTCATCCAGAGTGTTTCTGGATTTGTCCATTACGAAGGTAGGGCATTCGAGTGACCACCAAGGTCTGTCCAGCTTCAGGATTCTGGGGTGGTGAGCGGTGTGGCCAACTTCGTTCCATCAGGATTTATTAGATATATATTAGATATATTGAATCTGTATCTGACAAATTTGAAAATTGACCTTAATTAAATGGCCAAATTGATCACAAGCATATAAGGATATAAAACTATAATAAAAGATGTATAACGGCAAATTGATGAATGGGATGTGTTGGCCATATTGGACTTCCTCCAGGCTGGTCACCAGCCAGCCTGATTTCCCTTCTCCTATCGGCGTTGTGTGGATGGTGACCACTGACCTCTAGGATCCCCAGACCCATACGGCCCAGAGTTCAGAAGGTTGTAAGGGAATCGCCGAAGCAAATAGGCAAGCATCCCTAGAGATCAATTTGTAGGTCTAATTCCTCACTCCAGGGGAATCTGGGAGCCACAGCTATTTCTCCAGAAGAGATTGTAAACAGGACGTGTCAAGTATTGCTTATTGACTGCAGTTCAGTCTGTCAAGTATTTGTCCAGTGCCCCTGGGTGCCAGCCGCTGCCCGTGGGTGCCAGACACTGCCCCTGGGCTTGCTGATGTGATACATGAAGCAACCCCTGCTCTAATGGGGGCAGGAGGCATGTCGTAGCTAACGCAGGAATGCCATCAGAGGTACCATAGAGGAGAAACACAGCGATGCAAAACTGGTAATTTGGGCAAAGGAGCACCAGCGGCCAGGGCAGGGACATCAGGAAAGACTTGATGGAGAAGGGTCTTCTTTGAGCCGGGCCTTGAAAGAAGAGAAGGATTCTGGGAAACAGATGAAGAAAGAATATACTCCACTCACAGGGGAGGCCAGTGCTAAGGCTCAGTGATGGGGGGGGGACTGAGGGAAGGTTGGCAGACCACAGGAGGGGAGCTGTGTCCGCTGAAACTGGGCCGGCTGGGGTGCGTCTTCTAGCTCAGCACAGGGCTCTCCATGTGGAAGAGTGGGCATCTGTGCATGTGGACATGTGGAGCCCACAGGTGGCTGGGAGCCTGCAGGCACTTCTCAGGTATCCAGGCTGCTCTCTTCCTTGCCAGTAGCTTGTCTTCTCAATGGTTCATGAGCTGGTGGGGGTGGGGGTCTATGAAAGACCTTTCCAGATGGGACTGGGCAGTCCCTTTCCATGCATTTGACAAGCATTGCCATGTGGGCAGCGGCCGGACTGCTTTTGTCAGGCTGTGAGGAAAGAGGAGGCCCAACAGAGATTCCTGGCTTGTCCAGAATTTTGAATCCAGGTCCTCGGCTTGGCTCCAGCCCAGTCTTGTCCGAACCGGCTGGAGTCTGGAGCAGTCTGACCAGGTTCTGACTCATTTACCTGCCGTTGTGGAGCGTGGGAGCCTGAGCATGACTTGACTCCTATAGCCTCTGTACCGGTAATGACTGGCAGACCTTCTGAGGAGGTGAATCTGAAGTCTCCTGGGTGGATCTTTGGACGCTTCTCGCTTCTAACTGGGCCCAGGTGTCCCCAGGCCCTCCAGCCCCTGAGGCATTTTTAGCTCTTTTACCTGCCTAGAAATGATCACAGAATTCAACTGGAGAGGGGGTGGAAGGGGAAGAGCATGGGGCAGGCCCTTGTCGGTGTCCTGCTATCCCTGACCCCGGTCACCCTGCTGAAAGAACTGGACACATCTAGCTTAAAAAGAAGGGCTGGGCCGGAGGAGGATGACAGCGGTGTGGAGATGACATAAATGACCATCACACAGAGGATGGATCAGACTTCTCCTCCCAGCTCCTGAGGGCAGCCCCCTGAGCAAAGGTGGAAAGGTACCGAGGGTCCCATCAGGCTGGAGATGAGGCAGGATTTCCTCCCAGAGATATCTAACAGTGAACTAGGCTGCCTCAAGAGGGGACAGGCCCCTGCCTGGAGATATCTTGGGGCAAAGGCCGGATGAGCCCTTCTCTGATGGGGATGCTCTGATCGGAGGCTTGGACAATGTGGCCCCTGAGGACCTTCCTCCTCTCCATTTGGGTGACCCTGAAACAGTACTTTTACAGGCGCTGCGGGGGCACTGTGGCCATCGGGCACAGAGGGTCAAGTCCAGAGCGCCGGTGTGGGCGCCGAGCGCCTGACCACATTATCTGCCGGCCCTTTGGAGTAAAGTAATTGCAGAACATTTTTCATAGTCAGACCTGCAGGTTGAGCTTTTCAGAGCAATTGGATGTTTCCAAATACGTCTGGTTGGTTAGTGAAACATTAGTATTAATGATAAATTAATATTAATATCAGTACCAATGTTTATGTAAGTAGCCTGTGGGAAGAAAAGAAAGACTTGAAGGCCTGGATTCGAGCGGGGCCCCCCTGACCCCCCATTTCTACACGGAACATTTTTCATCAGTAAAGAATTTTGCGTGCTCAAAAACTTGGGTGTGGAAAATGCCGGGCCTCCGAGAGACAGTTCAACGTTTGAGCTGCAAATGATTAAACCTTTATGATGGAAGTAATAGGTTTGGGCAGAGGGCTCCCTGTGGACCAGCCACCAAATAATAATAAACAAACTTTGCCCATACATAATACTTTTCATCTTCAAAGCCTTTTTTTTTTGCATGTGATTGTGACAAAAGAACCAATGACTAGCAATACCAGCGTGTGCCGCCTTTGTTTTTTGCAACGTTCCATTTAAGTAATGGTGCTTCCGACGCTTCGGCTAGGTCTTTCTCTTTTAGATTAAGGTTTTTCCAAACTGCTGGACAAAACGGTCCCCTTGGGTGGTGTCGAAACGGTCTTTCAAAAGCCTGCTTCCCCTGTCCTCCATTATTGTTGTTTAACCAAGGGCTGCCCATTGACCTTCCCAGCCACCCCCCCTCCCTTGCATTTACCTGAGCCTTCTGCCCATCCTGGGCCAAAAACAAACTCCCAGTTATTTAGGAAGCCCCACCGGGGCGCTCGCTCCCGGGACCCCGCCTGTGAGGACAGCCAGCCGGCAGACCGACTTTGGGGGGTGCAGTCTGCCTTCTTCACTGTAATTTGATTCAAAATAAATAACTCCCATCCTTCGGGAGCCCATAAAGGAAATATTTTCTGAGCATCGCGTTCCGTCTTGAAAGAAGGATTGGTTTGACTCCAAGGTTTTTCTGACACGGCTCCGCGGCCCAGAAATGGGATATTCTCCCGCTCGCGCTTTGAGTGGCCACTGTAATAAACACAGGGCTCAGCATTGTCACCGGGCTATATTACCACCATGGAAATTCCCTGTAGTTCATTGGTCCGTAACCAACAACAATCCCCTCAGACTCACAATTAATCAGGCTCTGCTGAACCTTTGACGAGCCAGCCGCAGATGTCACAGCTTGTGAAAGTTAAGGCCGGGCCTTCCCCAAGAGGGGAAAACTTGGGCTGGCTGCTTCCTGAAGCCCCAAGATGGCTCTTGGATTTGAGCATTCTCCACCTCAGCCCCGCTGAGTGCAATGGAGGAGCTGGGATTCTTCTCTCTTTGCTCACTTTGGGGAGCTTTGAGAGCATTCATGTTGGGTTCACACTGGCCCTGCTCATGGGGAGGCTGTGCTTTGGAGTGCTTTGGAGTCGTTCTCATCAACTGAAACTGGCGGTCTTGTTGGCTACGGGAGCTTATTTGGAGGTGTCATTGCCTGCCTTGGCCAAGCAGGGATTCGGTTGTCATTGCCTCTGGTCCCTGTCGAGGGAGACAAGCTTCTGAGCATAAGAGGGGAACCCCGTGGCCTGGGGAAGGGTCAGGACGCCTTTCCAGAAGGCACTTGAGTGTGGCAGTATAAAAACTGGCCAGGGGCCTTCCCCTTGGCAGAGGCCTTCCCCTTGCCAGGGTGCTCGCTCCCACGTCTTCCCAAGAGGCCGAATGGCGTCAAGTGCCCATTCTTTTGTGCGTCTGCAGGCCCCTGCGTCCCCGGCCATTGGCGTTCTCCTCTCCCATACTTACCCTTTCTGTAGTAACGTCGCAGATGAACTTTTGCCATTGATTTATTGCATACTGTGATGTCTACACTGATTTCTGGACGGCCTCAGAAATGTCACGCTTTGCTTCAGGTGCGCATGCAGACGTGGTTCA